>NC_143012.1:327038501-327338501 GCF_055824585.1 Amblyomma mixtum
ACATGCTTAGGAACTGGCTTTCTTTAGTTCTAGCTGATTCGATATTTTAGTGTACTAGTACTAAAACCCCTTTTCTCAGATTTCACCAATATTTGTTCGTCTGAAGCCTCTGGGAGGCGGCCCACCTGGTTTCAGGCAACCTTCCAGCAGGCTTTATTATGGTCAACTGTGCAAAACACGTACTCCATGGCTGCGAGTGAGTTTCAAACTCACGGCGGCACGAGCAGATCATTTTCACTGGTCACTGCATTACACCACTGAGTATTGCTGTAGCAAACATCCCGCATGTTTAGGTGCTAGTATCTCGTGCTGCGCTTTGGATATCACCGTCTTCATCAACTTCCATCCGTGCGCAATGAATCCAGAACACACCGCTATTGCATTTCCCTCTTGAACCGAGCCTCTAACCAAAATTAGCATTTGGCCAAGCTACACTGAATCGTCTGTTATTTGTTTTTTTTTTGTACTGACGTATGTTTATCAGCTTTTTTCGGTTTAAGCCTATGTATGTGTAGCATGGCCTATGTATAGCACATGAATAAATAAAATGGCCGATTTAATGCAGTCCACCTGTCCAGCCAGCATGCATAGCTCATCATTGTGGCTGCACTGTTTGCGACTGAAGGCACGGTGAAAACCTGCATGTTTTTTCAATCTGTTTATTGCCACCTGTTCTGGAATGAACTATGGAAGCTATGCTTCACGCTCCATCATGGCATCTGTTATGTCACGTGCAGCCTACCTGCATAAGTGTGTGGTAGGCCTTATGACGTGACTGTATATATTGTGCCATGTTTGCGTATGTGTCGTGTTGTACCAGGTGCCCTTTATTAACAAGTGACATAAATGGGGCTTTCTTTTTCTTTTTTATACTAAGCTGGTCATAAGTATGGCACATCAGATTGAAACATTATTACTGTCTAATGTACGAATATCATGCAGGTGCTGCTAGCAAGTGGTGCTACATTGTTGCCACTTTGTCATAGGCAGTCTACATTCATGACAGTTTGTTTTGTGCATGGTATTGTGCTTTGTGGAGCAGTTTATTTATTTATTTATTTACAAATACCTTACAGGCCTCCGGAGAGGCATTGTGTAAGGGGGGGTCAAATACAGAAGTTTGTGTAAAATAGGCTAGAAAAAAAAAGCCTAGTAAAAGTGCAGCAAAACAGACAAAAACAAGTGAGTTCAGGTAACATATCACAGTTCACAAAAATTGGTAAACGTATAAGGCTACTATGCGCCATTGAACAAAAAGTGGGCGAAATGCACGAAGAGTTACACAAAAGCAAAAGAAAACATTTCAGGTATACATGAGGGTAGCTGCGTATGAACAGAACCAATGAGTCAGCAAAAGTCTGAAGCAGCTGAAAACAAAGCTATATGAATCATGATTATATAAATGATATGCTATGCGTTATCAACGAAGTTTTTGAGTAGATGTTCGAGAAGTTTCTTACATGTGTGCAGGTAGCACTCCAAAACAGATATCTTGCCTCAGTGCAAGTTTTGAAAGCTGCAAGGCATACCTGTGTCATTATTTCTTGGAAAAAAAAACTGAAGCAAATGGATATAGGGTCACTTGCATGACATCTGCAAGAGCTTTCTTTATTGTGTAGTTCTTGGTTATTGCATATTGCAGCTGCAAAAAATTGTCGACTTGTAGTATAGTGCACTCATATTCTTAATTCAGCACCATAATGTAAGGCTTTGCAGACTGTGGATCCACTGATTGTGATGTAGTCATCAGAATACTAGTGCAGTCATAGGAATACCTATGCAATGAAAATAGAGCAGGAGCAGCTAATGGAAAAGCTTTACCATGCCTCTTACATTCTCTTTCGCTACGGAATTTCTGCACTGTTTATCGCGTTTCCATGTGGAGCACTTGACAAGTCTTTCCAAACAAAACCTTACATACATGCTTCAAGTGTACTGAAGATTGCCTTTTCTGGCTAATGGTGACAATGACTGAGTACAGCCAAGCTAGTAGGCATATGACAAACTGTAATGGTAAATATTTGAATCAGCAATGCATTAGTTACTTGATTCAGCTGATAGAGCAGATTTCTGGTAGGGTGATCTGCTAATGTGTGTGATTCCATGCACACATTGTGTTTAGTGGTCGGTGTTCTGTGAATTTCACTGTAATGTTTGGCATCATACTCTGCCCCATACTGCACCCCGAACTGACCTAAATGGAATGCTGCACATGTGATGAGCACAAGGTGGCAGAACAAGTGTGCGGATGCCTGAATAAATTATGGTGACTCTGCACATGGCCATGTCTAGGTGCAATATGTCAGCAACATGTCCTAATTTTGTTTCTCTGTGGGCATTGAATTTATTCCCGTCTTTCCAGCTGGGAATGGCTTATGCTTTTACTTCCTGACCGACAATGCGGCATACACATGATGCTGGTGACATAAGAAAAAATGGACATCACTACAGGTGGGTGTAATGCTCAGCATGTGCTCTTAAATGGGATACTGTCACTTTGACAGTTAATTCAGAAGTGCTTTAATGCAGCTTCTTAGCTGTATTGTGCGCATGTAGAATGAGGTCTTTTTCTTTTATGTATTTACAACCAGAATATAAAGTTGCCTTATGAAATGTGTTGCAGAAGCTGGATAAATCTACTTTCACATCTGTTTATGGTACATACTTTGATGGCTGTGGACTGTAGTCCTAGTCCACATTCATAGTTTCCTGGTATAGATGAGTAATTAAATGCCTTGTGACTTTCCAGGTCGTGTACATAGCACAGGTTTTGGCAAACACGTCTAAAATGTAATTGATTCCTGATAGGAAGTATGCTATACATAATTTAGTCGTCACTAGGGGCTAACTTCCTGATCATTGTGAATGTAATCTCTGTAGTGTGTTAGTGTAACACTCTAGTGTGTTAAGACTATCTTTTTTGATAGTGCGTAGTCAAGAGATACCATTACTGGACCATTACTGTATGTTGTGTTCTTCAGTGTATTTTTGCTCTTGCTTGTGTCAGTGTGAAAGCTCTTCTAACCACACTCCCTGGGTTTCAGCAGTGTGTGTCTATTTGTGTGAAGCCTCTGAGTAGCAGGTGTAACTGGGTCACTGGTTTAGTGGACACATCATTTGCACTGTGGGTAGGTGGAGGCATCCACCTACAAATTGAGGAAGTTATGCGCCTTTTCTTTTCTCAAAACCAGCGGAAAGTTTAGGCTCCATTCATTTCAAGGAAAGGAAAGGCGTATAACTGGCTCCCTGGGTCAGTGAACGCCTCACTCACGCTTTCAGGTACATAGCAGTGGTTTCCACCTGCAAAAAACAGTGTTTTGTGTTTAGGGATGTTAAACTGCAAGCCATTTTTTTCCTTTGTAGAAACTTACTTTGCTCATCTTGACTTTTTACTGTCTTGCAGAAATTTCATTATTGATGTGTTTACACGCTTTTGTTGCAATGATAGTTCACTTTTGTTGCAATGATACTACGCTCCCTTAAATATTGTTAGTGTTTTTCCCTACCTTGAACATCAACCCTACGAAAAGCCGAAATGCTGCCAGGCTTTGTGGAAATTAATCGCCTTTATGCATGGAACAATACACATGGTTGCAAATCTTGTGCAAAAAGTGCAGTAGTCCGAGATGGTTGAAATGATTCATGATGGTGAGTGCGGGAAATTGGTTTTATGCCATGCACACATATCCCACTTGTAAACAGGGGCCAGAAAGCAGGTTGCCTCAGCCCATTTTATTGTGCACAAAATTCTTGAAAGCAGTAGTTTGCAGATTTTGAGCAGTGAACTTGACAAAACAGAAGCAAGCACTGGAACTCACTAACTTAGGGCTCTGCCAAAGTTACCATATGTGAAGTTCTGAGTGATGATGTCAAACTGCTAGATGTTAAGCAGGAATACATCTTAGCCTCAGAGGAACGCAGCTGTAGAAGCCCATTTTACAGCACTGGAGCAAAGATGTAAGGAGTGCAGTTTCTTTGAGAAGCACTAAATGGCACGGAGCTGAGGGCGATAAAGCTGCTTTGCATAGCAGCGGATGACACTAAGCTAGCCACTACTAACATTGTGTGTTTCATTGTTCTTGGCGGTGCTTAGATGTTGGTGAAAAAGCTACACAAAATGAGAATCACAAGAGGAAGACATTGGACAGGGCAAGTGCTGTGTTCCAAACGAGTTAGACGCACACTTGTGTTGACTAGTGAAAATGCATTACATTTGTGTCACTGCCTTGACCGTCCAGTAATGGTACCTCCAATATACCCAATGCTGTAGTCATGCGTTTTTTGCACATAGAAATTTGCATAATGTCCAATATGTACAAACAGCTTAGCCTGAAGCTCTGTATACAGTCAAGACACCAAGACAGACCAGCACTTTTTAGTTGCTGTAAGCTGCTGTAAGGTGATTGTGCACTGCGATTGCCAGGGAAGATGTGCATTTCTCTCACGCTTCCATTCGCAGCGTTTGCAGTGGTGTGGGGTGCCCTCGTGCTGCTGCAACAGCCCTGCAGAGGAGTGCCACAGGGAGGCAGTGGCCCACCACAGCACCCTGTGGTTCTGGTGACCCCCTGGGAAGTAGGCAGCAGCCAACCTCAGGAGCCCACTTACGAGACCCCTCACACGTCCCCCATCTTCGTGCGTGCTGAGCCCGTTGCCCTAAGCGAGCCCCAGGGAACGGGTTGGCAACCCATGCATCCTTCCAGCTGGCCATCCCAGCCTCACCCTGACAACCCGGCTGTGAGCATGGTGGGTGACCTGGCATGGAACCTACACTGATCTCCTCAGATCGACAGGAGCAGCAAGCGAATAGACTTATAGGGCCTTTGTCAGTGTTGTAAGCTGTGGTTCACAATAGTGTCGAATATGCAGGCACACCACCAGTGTTCCGAAAGTCTGTTGCCACTCGTTATATTTTCTGACTCCAGATAATTTTAAATGCATGTTGGGGTGCAAAATCTGAAAAGCAGTCACAGAACAGTGTAGGCTGGCTAATTACAATGTTAGCTAAGATGGTTCCATTCTTGCCAATTGTAGCAATGGAAGCTACATAATGCCATCTCAGGCAACCCTACAAATTTTGATGCCACACTTTTTATGCGTGCATAGCCACATTCATACTGTATTTTCCGGTGTATAAGACGCACCCTTGTATCAGACGCACCCGCCATATATGCAGGCTGTCATTGAAAAAGTTGGTATATAAGACGCACCCGTATATAAGACGCACCCCAATTTACCCAGTTAGGATAGTGAGGGTTAATTAAACACGCTTGCACGACCATCGCGAAATTCACCGTACCTCTGAGAAATTCTTAAGGAACGCTAAGTGGTCGAAAAAGGCAACACTCACGCCATACGCCCACATCTTAGAAAAAAAAAAAGAAAAAACGAAAGAACTGTCCCACATGTCAATAAGAACATATTTATACCTAAGACGTTCGAAGTCTTCATCTTCGGATGAGCTGTCAAAAAGTTCGCCCATTTCTGGAGGCAACGCGGCTGAAACATTCTTTTCGCACTACGTACACGGAGCAAAGAAAGTTGCAAAGGGTGGCTAAAAAAAGAACGCCGGCTTCTCTTGGCTTGTCTTGACAATGGCGAGGAGCGCGATTGTCGTAATCTTTTGGCATTTTACATTACTTTTTCTTGGGGCCTCCGAAACGGTCACGTGTTTGTGATCCCAGAAGTCGTCATCCCTGCCGTTTCGTGATAAAGTTCACCTAAAAGAAGTTGCGCACGGCGGTCCCCGTATTGAAGTATTAACCGTGTTACAACTGCGTCATTGGTAGTGATATTTTTTCGGTAAAAAAAACTTGAGCATGAACGTGAATAATTTCTGAACTCGGAAAAAAAAAAACGAAAAATTCGCATATAAGACGCACCCTTGTATAGGACGCACCAGCAAGATTTTCGAAAAAAAGCCGCGTCTTATACACCGGAAAATACGGTATGTTGTTTGCTTACCCTGTTCGAAATGCGGATCTATCATTTTAGCAGGGCGAACAAATGGATTGCATTCCTTCTCATGGTTGGGCACTAGTACATGGAGGCAGGTTATAGCAAGAATCAAAGCAATTGCAGCCCATGGTGTCCAGTGGAGGGATCAGGTTGCTATTAGCCATGATTGGAAACATTGTACTGTCCTTTTTTTAAGATTGTAACTTGTTGTTTGACGCTCATCTCAGTCCACCCAAATATTATGGAGCCATTATACTGTAGGAATACTTTTGTACACAGCCATCATCCTAGCTTTAACTTGCACACCATTTTGCTCCAAATCATGTACCGTATTTTCCGGTGTATAAGACGCGGTTTTTTTTTTTTCAGAAATCTTGCTGGTGCGTCCTATACAAGGGTGCGTCTTATATGCGAATTTTCCGTTTTTTTTTTGCGAGTTCAGAAATTACTCAGGTTCATGTTCAAGCTTTTTCCCCCGAAAAAATATTACTACCAATAACGCGGTTGTAACATGGTTAATACTTCAATACGGGGACCGCCGTGCGCAACTTTTTTAGGTGAACTTTATCATGAAACAGCGGGGTTGACCACTTCCGGGATCTTAAACACGCGGCCGTTTCGGTAGCCCCAAGCAAAGGTAATGTGAAATGACAAAAGATAGTGACAGTCGCGCTTCTCGCCATTGTCAAGACAAGCCAAGAGAAGCCGATGTTTTTTTTTAGTTACCCTTTGCAAGTACGTAGTGCGAAGAGAATGCTTCAGACGCGTTGCCTTTTCGATAGCGCATCCGAAGATGAAGACTTTGAAGGTTTTATGTAAAAATAAATTGCTATGGACATAGAGTTCTTTCGCTTTTTTTTTCTTTTGTGCTAAAACGTGGGCTGGTATGGCGTGAGTGTTGCATTTTTCGAACACTTAGCGTTGCTTAAGAACTTCTCACACGTACGGTGCATTTTGCGATGGTCCCATAAGCATGTTTAATTAAGCCTCACTAGCCTAACTGGGTAAATGGGGGTGCGTCTTATACACGGGTGCGTCTTATATACCAATTTTTTCAATGACACCCTGCATATATGGCAGGTGCATCTTATACAAGGGTGCGTCTTGTACACCGGAAAATACGGTATTCTCCCCTTATATCTCCTGCGACATGAAAAGCTGGTTCTTCTGTTTCCAAACTATTTTTTTTTTTCATTGTTATGCAAGGCAAAATGACTAATGACTGAAGGCCAAGCTTTTTGCATTTTTTAAAAATGACTTTGTACGTGCGAGAGTGCTGTTTTCATGTGCAACAGCACAAGCACATGTTACTGTTGGGATTTGGTAAATGAAGAGGCTGCCACAGCATTTACCTTGGCTTAATCTTACGCAGGGCCCGTTCATTTTCCCGGGAAACAAGCCACCTCTCACTGCTGCTCCAGCATTTCCACAAGCAGCACAGGGCCCTGTTGTGCATCCGGTCTGGGCAAACACCATACCACCAACACCCGGACACACCATATCACCCGAGACACCACCACTACCTCAGCTCTCCAATGACATTCCTCGAGTCAGGACAGGCCCCCCAGCACCGACCAGAGAGAATCCCGTGCTACACCCAGTCCTCACCACCACGAGACCGGACGAGGAAGGGCCATCAGACACCACACATGCTACGGCAACAGCGGACGCAACAGTGCCTCTTTCTGTGAATACTGTGCCTGGGCAACACAAAGACCATGTGCAGCAACAGAGTAGTTACGCGACGACCACATCCTCCACGTTGAATGACTTCAGTCCTCTGCGTGTCCCTGGTGACTTGTTGGACGAGAAAAACGCGCATCGTGAGGGTGTTTCTGTGGACGTGGATGCAGGTGGAAGCAGTGTGACTGCCACGCCAAACGAAACGTCGACACCGCCTGCTGTCGATAAGGACTCGCCAAATATTGAGTCCCCTGACTACCCACTAGCAGGGGGTGCTGTGGCCGGCATTGTCATCGGTTCCATTGCATCAGTGGCACTGCTTGCAGGTAAGTTCCTCAGTTGTAATTGTTCGGGCTGAACGCCAGAGCACCAGCACTCTGCATTAGAAGAATTTTGGTCATATGTAGCCTGGGGTGCGCGAAGTGGGGATCTCAAGCTTTCATTAGGTTGGTTATAAAATAGAAAATGCTTTACAGCCATTAATTTTACCTGTTTTCAGACCTGCTGAAAGCACTTAACAGTGCTGTCATATTTACTGTTCTGACTGCTCTGGCTTTTGCTCATGCTCAGTAAGTGGGGATGCGGCTTTCAAATTTCGAATATCTCGGGAAAAAAAAAACTAACCTTAGAAAACGTCAGATTTCGTATGTATAAGGCCTTGCTAATTATATCTCGAACGACTTTCCCCAGAAACAGCCCGGAAGTGACATCAAAAATGTTTTTTGTGACCGTAGGTAGCAAAAACCTTGCGGAGATCTCCGTGTAAACACCAGTTTTCTTAAGTGTTTTTTGACCTGACTGCCCTGCTTGCAGAAAATGTAGCATGACAGTGGCTTCATGGATTTTCATGTGGTTTGTTGCATTGTGTTCCTTGATGAATTCTTTATGCAGCGACATTCCTATATTTTGGAATTACTTTATTTTTTCACTCTGGCACTAACTTGTCATGGCTATATTGAGTGCATTATGCAAGCATGGATATAATGTTCTGTGTAGAAAACACTCAGGTTGAACTCAGGCTGATAATAATATTTGGAGAATGTCACTGAGTGAGCCATTCCTTTGGCTAAAATTTAGGAGCAACCCTAGGTTCCTACCATGTTTTGTTGTCATGCCAGGCTTTCTGCAAGTTTGGTACAGCAATGAAGCACATAAAAATTTATAATGTCAGAACAACTGATATATGAGTGAAGATTCATATTTATTCATTTCATGCACTTTCTAATAACCGTGCCAAATTTCATCGCTTTACACCAAAAAATTAAAAATTTCACCTCTGAAACCCACATCTAGCCTTAAATGGCGTGCAGACAGAATGAACCAAGGCGGTGCATTCGTGGGAGGCAGAAGGTTGAGAGCTTTGTAAAGCACATTGTTTGCTTATGTCATGAGCACATGTCATACGTTGTCAAGTTTCCTGAGCAATAGCTCAGGAAACTTCCCCAGTAGCTCAAGCAGTTGTGAAAAATGTTCTTTCTTATTGAAGTAATGTGTCCCAGCTTGTGTTTTTTGTGGGTTTGCGCCTTCAAAGCATTATGTAAGCTTTGTTTCAGCTCAAGCTTAAACAGTACTGTAAAGAATATTGCTACTTTTCTGCATGTTCAGCTACAAATATTTTGCTGTGTACGTTTCGTTGTGCTGGCTTTTAACTCAGCAGTGTAGTCGTTCTCTGAAATGACTAATTTCTAAAGGAGACGGATAACATTAACAGCTTTGAAAGCACCCATAAGAAGTTGTTTAATAGTGGTAATCTGCCTTCGTCTTCTTCCCAGGTCTCATTACATACATTGTTTTGCGGAGGCCTTTCCTGAAGCTGCTGAACAGCCAGGACAAGTCTTCTTCCGACAATGTTGCCTACATTGATGACACAGTGCGCAGTGGCTACATGAACACCCATATAGAGCTGCCTAAGGTACTTGGCATTTGTATTTGCAGTAATAGCACAGCCTCCTGCTCAGTCCAACAAGGCACTCCACTTCTTTTGGATGTGTAGGACAGTATCACCGTGCTTTACATGTCATGCACACTGTTCATTATGATGATCCATGATGCTTGCAGTTCTCACTGCTTTACCACTTCACTTAGGCTTACTTTCAGAGGAGTGACAGGACTTGCACTGAACTTTACTCTGACAGGTTTTTCGCACAGTATCCTTCAAGGCACACGCAAAGTGAAAAGTTGTGAATGATTCCCGTTCAAGTAAGAAGTGCCTGGACATTTTAGGATTTTCTTTATTGAACAGAAAACATTAAGCCATCTCTTCTAATTTCTATTTTTTAGGTTCTAATTTTTATTGTCATAGGGAATGCATTCACAGTCGCAGCAAATGAATTGCCAGTCATTGTACATACTACTTTTGTCACCTGTCATTTTGTTGCAGCCCACTAAGAACTCCTACTGCCAGTGATGTCTGCAGCAAAAGCAATGTGGATAAACTCTCAGTGAAAACCCTGTGTTGTTGCCTAATTATTTCTTCACATTTTAAAATCAAGCGCAGATACGTGCAACTAGGCATAGGTAGCACTGGTCAAGTGTGCATTTCAACGTTTCCTATATTTTCTTTTCTTTTCTTTTCCTTGCTTGCTTTTCTGTTCAGTTCTAGACACTAATGTGAGCTAGATTTGGGGGTGGAGACTAAGTGCCTTTTTTAATTAAAAACTGTTGTGCTTTGTATTTGCACACACAACATAGTCTCTCATACCCCTGTAACGTAGATGGTTTGGATGCCTGTTTAGTCAATGGACATCAAAGTTAATATGGATCGACTCAGTTGGGGTTCGCGAATGAGCATTGAAATCTCAAGGGTTCTTGAGAGCAGCCCCAAACATTGAAAATAAAAAGAGAAAAGAAAAACATTATAGAGATAAAGGAAATCATTTTGATTAATTTATAGAATTTTAAACTACGTTACCAGTTAATAAGCTCATTTTTATTCAACAGGCTGACCAGGGGTCAGATGCAAACAAACCGACGGTGTTGTGCGGCTTTTTGTTTTGTGGTGTGCCTCTACATTTTGTCTGTTCTTGCCTTCTGGCATGCTTTATGACAACTGAGACAAAGAACTGCCGAAGTGCTGCAACAGTAGCAGCTGTGGACAGAGACTGTCACAGATCTATGGCAGCTTCACTGGCAAGAAATTAATGCTTCTGAAACAAAGTGTGCATCGTTACCCACCGACACCGTTGGCTCACCATTGCTTTGTGTGTACTGTGCTGTACTATGAAGTATTTGAATAGCTTTTTTCCGAACGAACTTTTAATTATAATAGCACTTCAATATTTGCCTCATTCTATTACTGCTTCACTTCGTGTTTTTACTCATTGTTGCCGCCCCTAGTGTGAACTGTCGGATCACAATGTTCACTACTCAGTGATCATTGAAATTTAGCATGTGGCAGGTGTTCATTCGGATGGCCATCAAAAATTCTGATGGCCATTGACTTAATGAGCATTGAGATTGCCTGTGTGATAGGAGTATTATGTACTCGGCTTGTTCTGTTGTTGTAAAGTGCTCACACTTTCCTTGGGGACAAGTGTAGACAAGTGAGACAAATGCATATTGCCTTGGAGTTAATATGCACTTGAAAGGAAAGCATGGACACATGCTGTCAATAGCAATATTGCAGATCAGCTGTGAATTCATTTCATTCTTTTTTTTTTTTCCCTCTCAATTTTAGTTCGTTTTTCGGGGATTGTCTGCTCAGTTTTTGAGAGTAAAAACAGAAACAGATGTAAAGAGAAAGACAGTGTGCTTGCATTATTAAAGGCTGCATTAAAGGCCACTGTGTAACCGAAAGTCAAACACTACCAACTGCTTCGAGAGGCCAGGAAACAGAAATGGGCTATTTGGAAATGCTTTTCCAGTATAATGAGGATGCACTGAAGCCCGCACTGAAAATGACCTAGAGAGTTTTCAAAGAAAATGCATATGACATCTTCCCTGCCGCGGTGGCTCAGTGGTTACGGCGCTTGGCTGCTGACCCGAAAGACACGGGTTCGATCCCGGCCGCGACAGCCCAATTTCGATGAAGGCGAAACCCTAGAGGCCCGTGTACTGTGCGATGTCAGTGCACGTTAAAGAACTCCAGGTGGTCGAAATTTCCGGAGCCCTTCGCTACGGCATCCTTCATAGCCTGAGTCGCTTTGTAACATTAAATCCCATAAATCAATCAATCAAGCATATGAGATCTCCTTACATATATGGCAACCTTCCTAGTGGCAAAGGTTAAATATGTTGCTAGTGCGCGGTTGGCACACATGCTTCAAAAAGTCAAAGATAAGTTATTTTGTAGAAGGGAAAAGAACAAATGAAATAGCTCATTTTCATATTCCGTTTTGGAAAGTGGAACTTGAAAAGGAAGCTGATGCTAAACTATATATGCTTTTGCGCCATGTGATCCAACATGTGGCACAGAACAAGTCAGGTCAGATTAAAACACGTGATATGGTCAGAATAAACAGTGCATGCCAGTGTGTGAAATAATTCCATTATACCTAAAGCACGGATAACTAAATTTATAAATTCTCACTGTGGAAGAGAGGTAACAGGCACACTGACACAACATTAAAATTGGTTGCATAAATGAGGCTTTTGCTTGTGCTCTGTTTATTCGTATGCTGTCTTTTTTTTGCTCAGTTTGTTAGTCTTGGCTATTGAGGTGTGCTACATGAAGCACTGAACTTGCTGAGTTTACCTGTTTTCGGAAAGACAAGCACAGATAGGTTACAATGAAGATTTCATTGAATGAGTTTCTTGCCTATCTTCATGAAAGGAGTTGAGCATACATAGGTTACGGAATTTTTCGCATAAGCAGAGCTTAGCATTGCAACTATGGCCCCAGAACCTGTCTTATTTTGTGCGCATAACATCACTGTATCTAGAAAGCATTGTGGTGTTTTCAACAATTGCAATTTTCTTTTCTCCTTGCTGCAGGAAAATTCTGAAGAAATGACCTCTTTGGACAACGATTCATTTCTCAACAGTCTCGAAGCAGTGACCATTCAAAACTACTGGGCTGACAGCAGCAAGAACACCAATGTGTGAAGAACTCTGCCAGCAGATGGCAATGAAGCTCCTTACGCTGAGTGTTCCTCAGTGCAAACGAAAGACTGTGGATTGCAACTGCTACAGTGCATCTCATTCTTGGCCTCGTTAAGAAGCTGCAGTAGGGGCATGTGATGTTATTTTTGGTTTTTCTCTCATTACGTGCATCATTTGTTTGTACTTTGGGCCCCTTCACTGCGTGTTTGTGCAATGCTGCCAAGAGTGGCAGCTTGCGGAGCTCTCTTGCCAGCTTTTATTGCCTTGAATTTAGCGTCAGACTGAAAAGCAACAAATTTTGCTACTTCACATGTAGGACATTCCTCTGCAAGGTATTGTGGTGAAAAAGAAAATTAAAAAAAAAATGACAGCTAATTTTTTCGTACTGAACTTTTCATTCATACCATCAAGTACTGACAACTGTGCAATGTGCTGTACGCTACTGGAGGCAGGCATAATTGCCTCTCCAGCCTAGAGCACTAACCCACTTGTGCTTATGTTCGACATCAAAGTGGTCTTCAGTGGTCAGTACTGTCTGACACAAAATGTGCTTTCAGTATCTGCATGATTCATTGGATTAAACAGAAAGGGGCAGTCTATGGCAAAGCCTAATCAGAGCTGTGCAGATGTGAAATTGTCATAAGGGGAATAATATGAGCACTAGTGGCAGAGCATAGATGATGATAGGCTGTCTCTTCAGCAGAAGGCATAAGTTGGCACAGAGTATCGGTGAGGATTTTCACCAAATGCAACAGGCAAAGCAAATCACCAAACGTAAGTGCTGGGTTCAGTCAGTCACTTAGGCCACAGAGTACTTATATTCACCTGCTGTAGCAATGAGACACTTGGCACTCAAGTGAAGCTTGTCTTTCAGCCACCAAGCTTGTTGGACATGTTTAAAGTAGTTTGCGAATGTTTACCATTGATCTCTAGTGCCTGTCAATTGACTACACAATGTGTAAGAGGCTAACTTTTATGTAGTAGCGACACAGCAGTGAGGAAATGCCCGTGGAATGGAACTATGCACAAATGCTTGTTTTGTGGTTGTACCTGAATAACATGTTCATAGGTCATGCGACTACATAAGCACCAAAGCGTGCAGCATTACATTCCTGTCACAGACGAGAATTTCTGCATCAGACGTCTTGCTTTGAGGTAATTCTGAAAAATTTTATTGTGTTCACAGGCACTGTGAACTTCAGAAACAAGTACTTCATTGCTGCACCATTGCTGAAGAACTGCCTTTTCACTTTTACATGTTTCATGTTCCCTTTCCACTCAAAAGTAACATTCCCAGCAAAATTAATTGCACATTTGTGCCTCACTGAGTAGACTTTCAGATCCTTGGCTGCAGGGTTTTATAACACAGAATAAACTGCATTCCACATGCACATTTCTGACATTGAAAATGTCCACATATGCACCGTGTGATTGAATTCAGAGAAAAACAACATGGAGCATTACAAAGTGTGTATAGTATTTTATGTGCTCTTTGTTAGTTCTAGTCGTGGCTTACAATATTACAGCATGTTATTTATTTTCCCTGGCTGTACTTCCTCATCTTGCTGCAGGTTGTTCACTGCGCATGACGATGTACTTAATAAAAAAAGCAACTCACCATTTTTGAAGAATATATCTTTATACGTTGATTTATACATTTATTCACATCATTATCCGATAGTTAAGCGATTCATGTAAAAAAATATGGCATAAAACTTTCTCCCCGCAAGTTGCACAGATGCCGGCTTCCATTTCTGAAAATTTGATATCAAGCAGCACAATTGCACTCTTGGCGAAGGTTGTCAAGATATTGGGACCGGGCTGGATGGTCATCGGCTGGGCGGTTGATTGGTGTCCAAACAGGCTCTCCCACAAACAGCCGCATAGCCTTAATGTAGTTCTGCAATGACCAACAAGTGCTGTCAGTGCCATGCCATGTGCTTCCGGCACAGCGATGTGTACGAGACTGTGGATCCCTTGTGAAGGCTGCAGATGCTAGACCCAACACGTATGTGAACTTACTGTGCCTATTAAATATGTTTCACTTACAATTTGCTCTCTGTTTCCCGTAATGCTACAACTGCACAAAGAGACCCATGTTTGTGTGTACTAACGTAGCTGGCCAGCTGAAAGAGAACTTTAAAATATTAAGCAGTCTGTCTGAGTACTGTATCAAACACGCAAGCAAGAGATCAAAAGTTGAATGAAAGGTTTCAGCAGTCTCATGCTAGCAGAGATTAAAGCTTCTGTGCACTGGGACAGGGAAAGAGCAGAGAGAGAGACAGAGAGGGGGAAAGGCAGGGATGTTAACCAGAAAGGTTTCTGGTTGGCTACCCTGCACTGCGGTCGAATACTATCAAGGCTTGCAAGGCACTGTTTTGTTTTTTTACGAGAAAGAGCAGAGTTTGTCAAAAAGATGTAAGGACGTGAATGGAAGAGGCATAGATTAAGTAGAACTTCTGAGCATGTGTGTCATTATTTGTTGCTTGTCTGGTTGGTGTAGTATACCAATTTGCACCTCACTGTGACAGTGGAAGTGGCAGATTAAAAGCGTAAATCTTCTGCATGGCCTTCAACAAATGTGCAGTTACTTGCCCTCGTAGTCAAAGTGCAGCATGGGGCATCTCGAACAAAAATGCAGTTGGTGCATAACAGTTTGCAACAAACCCAGAAGGTGCTACATGCGTTGAGCAATCACCCGCCTCGAAAATCTTGGACATCCTTGACTTATAAAAGAGAGCCTGTAGTACTTGCTTCAAAACACCACAGACAGGCTTTACTGTGCATCTAAGTGCACACAAAGATAAAGCAAATGCTCATTTCCTCCTTTAATGAGGTCCAGCCTTACCACCATATATCTCCACTCTTGAATCCGTACTTCTCGCCAGTTAATAGGTTTTTAGGCATCAAGGCAATAATGCGTAGACTACCTGCCCTACAGGAGGACCTCGGGTTAGTTTTACCTACCTAAGGATTATTAACATGACCGAAATCTCGGTATAAACAATTTTTCTCTGCCACAGTAAGACCGCTGCAACAAAGAATTAACTAGCATTCTGGCAATTGCCAGGAAAGAGCTGCAGTGACTGAACTACCGCCGTTGGCCTCCCTTGCCACTGCCCATCAGCAATTCACGACACCTGCACATTGTTCACATTCACCACTGCAGTTTTTGGACCTATTTGTGTACGTCCACTTAAAGGACAGGAACTTCACAAAACTACCAATGACCTTATCCTTTGTAAGCCTTTATAAAATTACTGTTGGCTTTAACACGCTAACTTCAGCACCGATTTTCGGAGCCCTATTCTCTGTGTGGCGAGGCCCACCGCTGCACCGCCCTTTAAATTTTCTTCAGAGCAGTGCGACCCAGTTAGCTACTGAAGGAAAACTTCTTTGAGCTGCCAAAAGATGGCAATAGCAAACTTTCATGTACACTTTTTGCAGGTTTTTTGAAACTTACTGAGCCACCCCACAGCATCATTGCATAACTCGGTATTCGTGGTCACACAGCTTGCATGAGTGATGTGACTGAATGGTGCCCGACGACACAGTGAATGTGCTAAATAAAAGAAAAAGTCTGCAAAGGACAGCAAAAATGAACTTGGCAAGCTGTTTACTGAACGTACAGGTCACAGCAGCCAACCCTGTCAGCCTATCTGGATTTTCTAGTTCTTTCCATTGAGCTTTATCAGAGATGCACATGAGGTGTACATAAAGTTATCTGCTATTTGGCTGTCTCTCAAACAATAGCAGTAAGCTCTCTCAGCTACCCCTACCACTGAGAACAATCTGCTTTGTGCACACCAAAGGATTGGGAATGCAAAGCAACAGCAGAGTGCCTGCTTCTTTTTGTTGATAAGGGCAGTCCCCGACTGTACTTGGGCAGGTAGGGCAGTGAACTTGACCAATGCTATCAAGCTTGTTTCTAGCATATATGTTCGATTCAGTAGTGGTGAGGACACGTGGCAAACATTCACAAAAGCTAGAAGAAACTGTATCTCTGGCCAACAATCCTATCATCCCTCAATGAGTAAGAGTTAGACCACATAATAGCGAGCGTGTTCTGCCAAATGCAACAAAATGGTTCATTTCTTGTTAGTTATTTCACCCGTAACATACCTCTGCCATAATGCCAGGGCATCAGGAGTTCCACGACAAGCACGAAAACCACTTCCACGTCTCGCAAATGAGTGCAACATCCCCAAGGAACACTGATAAACTCACAAGAAAGATATTTGCACGCAACAGCTAAGAAGCTAGTACGACATGAAGGTGGAACATTTAAGTGCACATCGTGACGCTGTGTGAAACACTGCACAAATATTTTATACAGTGACGCACTATGCCCTCACTTGAATTAATGCCTCAAATCTATGACAAGGGTTTCTTTTTGTGCGTTGATGCTTTGAAGCGTTTGAAGTCACTAGCACATGCACGGCTTCAATGAAGGACTGGGAAAAAATGTTTTCGCGTGGAACATTTCAATGTAACAGCACAATTTATGCAGGTAAGCATTCACATGATTTCATTTACATACCTGCTTGTCAAGAGTGAATCTATGGTAGATGCCGGCAGGCAAGACTAGAAGGTCTCCTTTGGCCACTGCAATCCTTATCCACTTGTCTTCGCAGTCCCGAACATCAAAGTAGCCACTGCCATCCAAGACGAAGCGGATCTCTTCGTCAGAATGCAGGTGCTCTTGAAAGAATGTCTTTATCTAAGAACAAAACACATTTCCAGTAGTCAAACATACAATGCCTATTTAGTGCCCTGGCCACGAGTGCCCACATCAATCTAGCTAAACATCTGTCAAAACAGTTGGATGTGTATTATTTTTACCGCCTGTGTTGCTCTGAGGCTATAAATTCGTGAGTTGACTCGAAAGCAATTGAGACAGCGCATCTAAAGAGGATAAATATAAAAATAGCCCCTCAGCCAAAGCACAAATACAGCAACAAGCCTTGGTATTCTTGGTTACATATGACGTTCAAGCCAATATCATTTGCTTCACAAAAGCATCTCAGTTTCTGCGTTAAATGCGCATAAACCTCAGCCCTTGAACCACCATGAACACTAAAGAAAATGCAATTGTTCGTACAATAATAAGCTCTACACATCCCACCCCAGTAACGATGCCATCAAACGTGATGCTCTGTTTATCAAAGACACTCCTGCTTTCAGCAGCTGTGTTGTAGCAGTAAGGCACTTTTCGTTACAAGTATGCACAGACTATCACAAATCTATACCTTCTCTTCGTAGTTCGGCAGTTTGTCCCTGGATATCTCAATGACATCAGTGTACGAGTATCCGCGCTCTTTCTTGATCTTGTCGAGTTCCCCGTCCTCCACGTAGTTATCGGCATTCAGCTGAAAATTGTTTGCACACAGTGAAAATCCCGAGTTACATAATCATAAGGAATGAATTCTCATAGCTCAGCATGAAATTATTCGCTTCTAGACACACCAAAACAACTACTGACTGTTACATCGCTCAGAGAAAATCGGAAAAAATTTTCCCTTGGCCTACCGCTTGCTTGCTTGGGCTCAAATTTCGCACAGAGGTGGCATTTGGTGGTCAGTATTGTTTTAAACTACGTTTGGTAGGGTACTTGCCTCGTTCGGTCAAAATTAACCGGAAATCTCCGTCATCTGCGGTAACAGCGGAACAAAATGGCAAGCTTTCTGATGATGGTGAGGCTCTTTCCTTTGGAATGGGTGGTCGCATCCGATGTGTCCTAGTCTGAATGCAGCATTAGTTCAAAGTAATACGGAAGCTGGTGCAGTGGTGGCGGTAGCACCATCTTGAGCGCTCCGGAGCTCTCACCGTTGACGACGCGGAGAAACGAATGAGTGAGAAAGTGGTTGTGCGGCTTGTTTTGAAAGTGCTTTCTCGTCTACTTTATCAATATTGGGCTCTGAAATCAATGTTTTATCTATGTTTTCACGCGACTGTCTTCTTATCCTTACACTGCGTTCCTCCCATGCATACTCCCATGCGTTTTTCCACTGCCTCCCTGCACGGTAGAGCGCTCGTTCGTCTCAAGTACAGTGTAGTCTCAAGGGCGCGTGACTGCGCTACCAGCACCATTGCTGCAAAAGCTTGCCGTTTTGGTTCGCCGTCGCCGCAGATGATAGAGATTTCCCATTAATTTTGACCGAATCGGGCAAGTACTCCACCCACACGCAGTTTAAAACAAAACTGACTGTCAAATGTCTCTGTGCTAAATTTGAGCCCGAACAAGCGAGCGGTTATACCTCGGGAAACTTTTTTTTTTTTTCGACTTTCTCTGAGCGACGCAACCGACGCAACAGTCAATATGTTGGCAAGCTGATGTAGACAAGGACCTCCGACTCCCACTCGTTTGATCGTGTTCACTGATATGCACACCTGCAGATAACGTCACGCCGCCAACCTCGCATAAACACAACGTACTACACACAGCTAAAGCACTGAAGTTTTCATTGTGTAAACGGGCGGATCACATAGAATTTTTTACGGTTTTATCAATGCGTCAAACTAAAGCCACAATTCTAAAAGTTACGTTTAATCTTCCGTCAATGCCAAGGTTCACAAACGCGCGCGCAAGTTTCAAGACTTCGAACCTTGCTTCGAACCACACACCTTCCAGTGGAGGACACCGCTCCTCTTACGAATTTCGTCCAAAGATACCGGCACCGTTGGGTCCAGTTGATGCTCCTCTCTCTGGTCAACAGTGAGGTCGTTATCCATGTACCATGCTCGCACCATTTTCAGTCTTTGCTGGCAAGCTGTAAAATACAAACACGCTGAAGGCCTTCGTAATGCGCAGCTGACCAACCATAGAGAAAGATATTGGTAAAGAGCGGACACCAACATCTACCTTGCGGACACTCCCATAGGGCCCAGCGGCCCATTTGACTGCAGCGCACCAAGCGGGCGGAGTCTCATAACATCCGGTTTCGGTTTCAACGCGCGCAGTTTGAATGGCTGCATGCGCTGCGCCTCGCTGCCTGGGACGACTTCCGGTTCCGGTTTCAGGGGCGCGCGGTTTGAATGTTAGCATACGCCGCGCACCGCTGCGCCGTTGGCAGCGTATAATTAAATAGATTTCGAGTGCTTTTGACCAGCCATGAACGCAGCTGCATCACAGCCTTTGCCAAACATTAGCACTCCACAAAAGACACCAGGTTTTGAGTGAAATGAGAACATTTATTTTGTGCAACATAAACAAAGCCGTGGGATGCGGAAGATGGTTCCTGGCCTCCTGCTGAAGGTGATCCTGTTGCGGCACCACGGCACACAGCAGGTGTCGCCGACGGGTGGCATCACCTGAAAAATTCGCAAGTATGGTCACTCTCAGTCACCTTATATTGTAACTCTGTAAACAGTGAAAAGGTGCGAAAGCGGCGAGGGAACGAAATTACGAGCGGAGTAAACATGTTTTTGCGAAACTCGCGTGCTGAACGTCGTTGCGCAAAGTACAATACACATACCGTACTACACGGCAGATACCAATCAGCTTTTTGCAAGCATTTCTACATTCCCCGACGTTATTGTCTACCTTCTAAAACCTAGGTGGACAGCAGAGTACGCGGTTTGTTCGAGAATATTTCGTACAAAGACGGCCACAACACGGACTACGAACCAGAAGTACACAATGTGTTAGGGGCACTGAGAAATACACGGGTGCAACGTACGTTTTAAGAAGCATAGAAAATTAAACTATCGACGCAACAGTTCTTGGTTTTCAAGCTCTTTAGAGTTTAGAAAGCCCGACGCGTTGCCTTTTTTTGTCGGTTTTCAAAAGCGCATCCCTGTGTTGTCAATGCACGGGCGAAATGTGCGTTTCCACGAGCGCAGATAACGGACTCTTTCACACGTACTACATACATACATACGTACTACAAGAGTAAGGTTTTTGAGCCTTTCGTGCGTCATCTTTTTTTTCCACCAGTCTTGAAAACTACGGTCCCGTACTTGCTGCGCGGGAACGGTCGTCTTCGCCGTTCGCCCACTTTCAAAATAGTACATTTTAACCTTACACCGACAAATGTCACCCATAAGAAGTTACATATTGTCGGGGGCCATACAAAAACGTGACGTCCCGAGAAAGCGCGAAACCAAGCAAAACTAACCGCTAGGCACAGCGCGTCGGGCCACAGGCCGTGGGCAGGTTTTTTTTTTTTGTTTCTACGCACCGACCGGCGAGGCTGCATCATGCAGCATCATTCCTCCCGCCGCTCCCGCCACGGCGTAGCATGACACAGCGTGCGCGCGCCCTTCACAACTGCGCCGGCGTACTAAGCTAGAGTGCTCGAAATGCAGCGTAATTTTGCATAAAGTGCTTGAAATGTAGCGTACTTTTGCAAAAACAAAACATTCCTTCCTTGACGTTGTCACAAACTGCAAGAATGCCGTGAACAACAGCCGGCTGGCCACAGAGCGAGCGCGCCGCTTCACGAACTGCAGACAGGCAACGGCGGCCGGCGCGGCCGCCTAAATTGCATGCAATACAGCGTACTTCCACAAATAAACATTTCTCACCTTGCCGCCGTCATAAACAGGAGGAGTTCTGCGTCGAAGGGCAAGAGAGACGAAAAAAATTGCGGTCTGCCCGCACGAACAAATACGCCGCACGCTTTCACGCGCACAAAACAGCCCCCACGACGCTCCGTTGTCTGCCACTCGGATGGGTCTGAGCCGCCGCGCCGGCTACCCGCCCGCGCGCGCGCGCGCGCGTTTAGAGACTGGTGGCGCCATCCTGGAGTTGGAAGATTATCTAGTGGAGGAGGAGGAGGATTGCGCGTCATTTCCTGGGGCCAGATTTCGCCGAGTGTCCGCTCTTTACCAATATTACAGTGCACCAATATCTTTCTCTATGGACCAACGTCTAGTCCAGGGTTGCCAGGTCCTAAACTCAAAAAAGCGCCACAAAAATCGCAAAAGTAGCCAAAAAGTAGCCAACGTACCGCCGGAGTGTCAAAAGTAGCCAAAAAAGCGCCAAAGTTGCAGAAAAGCAGCGCAACAAATTTGTAATTCTTGCCGAATGCAGGTTAACACTGGATGCGAGTAACTGAAGTATAAAAGCATCAAATCAAATGGAAGGAAATACATGAACATCATGGGACAGGACCACGGAAACGCGCGAGGAATTTCTAAAGGGAGTGAAAGTGTGGTAAAGTAACCAGAAGAGTGTTTCTTCTCTGCAGAGGAGAAATAATTTGGGTTCCTAAGTCACTTCCATAACAATTTGCATTCCCATATAAATATGGCATGCATGGCTTTTTTTATGAAATTTTTTCACTGTTCTGTAAACAAGGGCATGATTTCATATGCACCTATTTCTTGTTCCGTTTTTCTCCTTCGATCTTTTTTTCAGCTTTCTATTGCAAAACAGACTGATCGCCACGTGCAGTTCATTTGTATTGAAGGCATAGAAAGCACGAGGCCCTGGCCAAAGTTTTTCAGGTCAAATGGGTTGCTTTTCAGCCACTTATGGCTCCCCAGCATCGCTATGCGATACCAAGATCCTTCGTCATCACGTTTCAGAACTTTTTGGTCTTCCCCGCTCGCCACTAATCGGCTAAAAAAAACGTGTGCCTTGAAAAATTTCAATTAGGACTGTAATTCTCAGCATCATGCAAGTGGCTGTCGGGCTGGCATGTGCGGCTGATCAACTCGCGTTGAACCAGTTGTCAACTGAGGATACGGGTGTATCAGATAAGTAGCAAGACACTTCCCTGATTAACTGAGGTGCATTCAGTGACTGGAGATATGACATTTCTTATTGCTAGTTCTAAGGAAGCTACATATCCGCATTGCATAGCAGAGCCAGAATTTCGGAGTCTCGGCTGGGAGAACAAGTCCGGCGAGCATTAAGTGAACACAGGAGCGAGAAGTATTTTATGTCTAGGAGATGATTACAGGTACATTTTCAACAACAGGGCAGGCACCGTAGAATAATAGTGTTACGTGTGGCATTCTAACGCACTCCAGCAAAGATGCACTGGGACCGTTGGCGAAAAAATAGGTCTATTATTCAGTCCTCACTTCGAATTCAAATGTAGCCAAAAAGTAGCCAAGTAGCCAAATTCAAATTTTTGTCGCCAAGGGGTCCCAAAAGTAGCCAATTTGGCGCAAAATAGCCAAACCTGGCAACCCTGACGTCTACCGCTCGGGCTTGCTGTGGACTTCGCCACTTCGCCTTGTATTTTTTTTTTCTTTGCGCTTGCTTCAGCGCTCGATGCGCCCTCTCAGGTCTGCTATGCGAACTTTCCAGGTGCACAATGGCACAAAAATAACGCTCGTGCCACTCGCCTCTCTTTTTTCTTTCACTTCCACTTCCTCGCTTCCCTTATGGAGCGGTTCGGGTGTCCACCAAGATTACAAGACAATTACTGCGCCATTTCCTTTGCTAAAACAAAACTAAAAAGAAAAAAAATCACGCGCATACAAAGACGCATTGAGCCACTCAGGCTTGCTGGAGGCGTTTTGTTTTAAAGCTCCACCGTTGAAGTGGTCACAGGTGAATTTATGGGCACTTTTAGAACGGGGCGATGTATTTCTAGGACCATGGAGGAAGGAAAGAACTATGTCTAGGACTTTATTCGCAGAAAAAAAAAGGGGGGGAGCGGTCCTTCAGTGTGCACAGCGCCATAGCTAGAGACCTTTGCAAATTTCGAATCAACCAGCACTCACGTGAAAAAGCACAGAACTTCATGAGTGGAGTGTAAGAAGTGAAAGGAAGCACGAAAACTGGGCGAGAAAAGAAAAGATGGCATCGCAGCGGAGGTTCAGATCCCGAATGTCCTGACAACGTATTCTCATTGGTCAGCAGCTGTGAACGCGGGAATTTTCGGTTACGAAATGGTTACGACATGCAGCACTATAAAAATAAAATGCCGTCACCGTTCATCTTGGAGAGTCCCTCGCGCAGCTATTTCTAAGAAAGAAACAGGGACTCTGGAGCAAATGTGGCGAGCCCCCCACACCTCTCGACAAATGTCTACGTTCATATCAGCTTTCTGACACACAACGCACAGTTAATTGCATTAACTACATTGCGTTCCGAAGTCATTGGAAAGAAAGTACAGTCTGGCGGCAGCGTTCGTTTCTCGAAAGAACAAACGTCACAACTAGTGCGCACTCACGGAAGAGCCACTCGGGCTTCGCCGCTCGACCCGGATTGCGGGGGGCTGTTGCTCGGAAGCCGCGAGGACAACCGCGCTTGTAACCCCCCGCACCCCGCTCTCTCTAGAGGACGTTAGCTGTTCTTAGGCAGCTGTACATACAGAAATCTTACATTAGCCCCAGAACCGGCTTGCAAAGCCCCCAACCGACACACCTCCAAGCTACAGTCCAACCTGTAGTTTCTGCACATGCCCCGGACCCTCTACCCCGCATGGTTCGGGAATGCGCGAGTTGCTCATCAGCTACCACGCCAGACCCTCGTGGGAACACTGGCTGTCCCTTCCCCTGTCTGGGCACAGCTTCTCGCTGGGCACGGGATTTCGCAGCCACCGCTTTATTTCCGTAAATTTCCCTTTCTTACGGAAGAAGCCTTTGACTCTTGTCTTCGCTCAGTGCGGTTCACAATCGAAGGTGTTCCACTGCGCGGCATGAGCTTGTGCATAGTATCCGCACCTCCTGCAGTCGAAGTCTTTGAGTCTGAAGAATCCCAGGGAATATATTTGGAGGAGTGCACTGGAAACAGCGCCGTTTCCGGGGCACTACTGCACCTCTGTGTCCGGAGGCAAGAAAGAAGTGAGCAGTAGCAGCGCAGACCGCGCTGCGTGCACGGGCAAGAGCGAGAAGCGGCGCACGTTCCGAGTCGAACAGATGTCCGGAGATGTCGCTGCGCAGGGCCCATGCAGTACCCGGTGACCTGGGAGACCACGGCACCATGATTCGAGCGGTTCAGAGAAGCATTGACGAGACAAACACCGAACTCGAATCAGGGGCGCCACCCTCCAGCGACGAACATCCCAATCCGACTAAGGTACACCTGCGCGCCAGCGAACCGACCGACAAGCAACCAGCCTTGGTCCCGACATATGGCAACAGCGACGGCGAGCTCTGGCTCTACAAGGACGCACTGGGCTGCGTGCATGGGCCCTATTCCGACATGCGCATGGCTTCCTGGTTTGCCTCCGGCTGCTTCCTCATGTCGCTGCCCGTGAAGCGCATCTGCGACCAAGAATTCCAGCTACTCGGCCAAGTCATCAAGGCGTGGGGACGACTGCCCTTCCTGCGTCCGCTCCCTTCGGTAAAAGATGGCGACACTGAAAATCCTCAGGCGAGCACCAATTGTCCCACGGACAAGATCGTTACGCCTTCCGACAGCAACTCCTTTAAAGTCAAGACTGCTTCGTGCAAGGGTTTGCAGGAAAGACCTCTCAAAGTTGTTGGAGTCACGACGAAACCACCTGTGACAGGTCAGCCTCCGCCGGCCGCACCGCGCCAATGTGTGCGTGAAGAGCTGGACAGGGCCCCATTGGGGTTCCGCGACGTTTTACCCTCGTCCGAGAACGATCGTTTAGTGCGACAACAAGCGTACGAGAACAAGCGCTCTGGGAGCAATGCCATGGCTCAGCCGTTCTCCAATGAAACTTGGATCGACTACAAGAAGTGCCCACCGGCCGCGCAAAGCTTCAAGCCAGTGGTGACGCCGCCCGCTCCGATGATCGTGAACAGGCGTCAACCATCCGCACCTGCTGCTCCGCTGACCTGGGCCAAAGTGTGCCAAAGAGCCCTTGACAAAACAAGCTTCACCAGCGGGCCCGTGAGGCAGGAGCCCGTCGCCATCGAAAACATGACGCGATTCCCGTCGCTCGGCGGCAAGGCCTTCACCGACTCTATGCAGAAGAAAAACCAGGCTGCTTGGCCGCGACGCATCGCCGATGACCGGGATTTCACTCGTTGGAGTTTCGACATGCTACGAAACTTGTCCGCGTACATACACGTGCCGACCTTCCTCGAGCTGCTGAGGGATGTCGAGTCGAGCGCCGAGATTGAAGAGTACGTCCGTATGCACCTCGGCAATGGTGAAGAGGCGTTGCGCTTCGCCCGTGATTACGCTCAGCGAAGGGCCCAATGGAAGCAGCAGGCAGGCATGCGGGGTCCTGGCGGAACGACCCAGCCTCGTGGGGCTACCGTCAACTCTGGAGCGGCTCCAAAGGGTTCAAAAAAGATGCAGAAGCTCGATGGGTCAGCGCTCGGATTTGCAGTGAAAAAAGCAGCCTGCAAGAAGTGAACTCCTTTGGCTTTGTGTTCTTGGAACTTTTTTTTTTTTGCTTTTGTCTTTTGTGTTCATGTGTGAGAGAAAATAAAGTGTTTTGAGTAGCAGCCTTTCCGAGTACTTATTCGGGGAACCTGCTTGCGACTGTACCTTTAATATGTGTAACTGAAGAAAAAAAACAAAGCATTGTTTAGCTAGGTCAACCAAAAAGGAGACTCACGTCGGGCAAACCCTTGTGGCGGTGCAGTGCTTTCAAATTTAGCGCGTTTCCTGGCGCCCATTCAAAGCTTGCGGTTAGCGGCCATAACCACACCTTCGTACTGAACTACTCAGGTTAGAGATGGTTAAGGAAACTGCACTGTTGAGGTGTCACTGGGGGGTTAAAAAATCTCAGGTGAGCGCTTAATTGCACTGCAAACAACTTTATTTCAAAGACGTTGGGCAGCCGTAGGCTTGTACGAGCTTGATTGGCGTGATGCTGATGCTGGTGCTATGGAGTATGTATCGTTGGCGATATCAGTAGCCGCACATTTGTGGTTTTGTTATAGTTTTGTTTCAGGCCGTTGGATTAAGCGCACGCTGAACATTCAAGAGCGTGCGAACATGTGATACACGTACCAATGATTTTCAACTATGAAGAAAAACAGAAGCGAGATGGTTGCTGCAGCAGTCGGACGCTATTTGAAAGGAAGGCAGTACATGGTAACCGTGTTTTCAGCCTCCTATGTGCGTGGTTGGTGGTGGATGTGAACTTGCGCTGAATCCTCGTCCGCGAGGTGGAACCATTGACAACGTTAACTACCTCACTTTCAGGACGCACTGTTTGATGTCATTTAAGAAGCGAATAACGAGTCTACTTAATTCCTGTTTTTCCACAGGACTGCGACACCTTCAAGAAAACCGACGTGAAACTGCATCAAAGCGTCAGCGATTTTGCATTGAACGGAACGGTGGCATCAGAGACTGGGTCTAAAAATGTAATAAGCTATAGCCCTGTAAATAAAGACGCCCAAGTGGTCGAGCAGCAGTTTACCAAGTGAGTTGCTTTAATGGCTCTTTTGGTGGTAACTTGCGGCGCTTCCTTGGCGTCTGTCATGATGCTTTCCAAGTGCAGTTTGTAATTAAGATTCCATGTGCGTTAAAGGACGGCATGTAGATAGTAGAAATTAAGCCGGAACTCTCTTCTACGATCTGCCTCCTAGCCCACAGTGTTCTGACATGAAAAAATTCTCTCAAAATTTCCCTTGAAGCATCAAAACCTCAGTTGCTTTTGCGCTATAAAACGCAATATAACTTAAAATTTCCCCGGCTGGTTTGTGGCCTTTCGTTTTAGAGTTTGTGTAACCACCAGTAACTGCTGTAAAATATATTTTCGCATTAAAGAAGTCATGGTGGTAATTTACCTTCAAGTGGTCTGACATGCCTTCTTGAAACATTGCGACCCTGCGCCCACTGCTGGTTCAGTAGGCGGCTTCGTGTCTACACGTCGGACTCCGAGTCCCCAGTTCATACGAAATAGCGTTGAGAATGCGCCAGAATTTCTTTGCCAGGGTGGTAGTCAAAGGCTTCATCAACTTTTTTTTCAACGATGACCAAGTTTCATGTCAAGTTGATGGATTAACTTTATTCATCTCCCTTGTATTTAAGAAATGCTTTCAACAGTTTGAAGGACTGGGCATGCTATCTGGAGCCATATTGAAAATTTGGCAAGACGTGTTAAGTTCTTTCTTTGTTTTTTTGTTTGTCTTTCTTTTTTTGCAGGCTCAAGAGCTTCATTGCTGATGCATGCGAACCATTCAAGTCTGAACTCACCTTCATCTTGTTTCCTGTGTTTGTACATTTGTATCTTGACCTCATTGCCAATGGCCAGAAGTCATCAGGTAACAAACTTTCACCTTGGATTGCTAGTGAGAAAGATTTCACTTTACCTGGAAGTCATGTGTAACATAAAAGATACAGTGTGTAATTGTCATTTACTATTGTAGCCAAGCAGCTGCTTCATAGCTGGCTTGTATGTATTTTGTGCAGCCTGCAGGCTGCTAGCTTCCATCAGTATTTCCACATTGTCATTAACTGGAATGAAGGACTACAACACAATGTTCCTGTTATATGTTGCAAGAACATTGTGCTTTACATTTGGAGGAATAACTGCATGCCGTCACTCATGACAGCTGCTTCAGAAGGCAGCTTTGGCCAGAATTTCCTAGTTTTGTTTTCTTGAACTGTCTATAGCACATTTATAATGGTGTCTGTAAGTTAGAAAGGCTGTATTATCTTTTCCTGCTCCCTTTTAATTGTTAACACAGAGTCATTGTCTACAAAAACAGTGCAAAATGGAAAACAGGAGTAGGAAGGTACACAGACGAGCCTTATTTCCATTGCCCCGTTTTACACAGTTTTTGTTTTCCGCCAATAGCCACAGACTTGTCCAGATTTCTATCTTGCTTGCCATCAACTCTTAGTCTGAAATTACCTGCTTTCTGAGCCACTGCTTGCTTTTGTGAAACATTATAGCTGATGCGATTACATGCATGCTGTTACAAACATACTTACTAAACCGTTTTTTTTTTTTTTGCAATCGTGCATACAGCTCAGAAGTTTCATAATCGTCACCGAGGCACATTTCAATCATCAGATCAGTATCGTACGATCACAGACATGCTTCCAAGCATCACTTCTGCATCGGACGTACCATCTCATCCTCCTGTGAAAGAGTTCAGGTAATTTGTTCTTCTCTGTTGCAAAACTCAGTGTGAAGCTTGTATAAATGAAATGGTCAGTGAATGGTAGTAAAGTATTGCTTTGTTTTGCAGGGAAGTTTCTTTTCATGGCACCAAGGCAGAGGTTTTTCTCATTGACAGCTTTTACTGTGAAGCTGACTAGCCTAACATTTTTACAGTCGCCTTGGTGCATTAACAGAATAGGCAACGATTTTCCTTATATGTTGCTGTTGTGTTGCAGCTTTTAACAGAACATGAAACCTGTCATTGTGCCCTCTTTAACCTTCGTTGTTCGTGTCTCCTACTTTTTACTTAAAAAATGAGTTTTGTGTGTTGAAAAAAAATGTTGAATTTTCTTTTGTTTGCTTTCAGAGAAAACAAATATTCCGTGAAGTTGTCAGATGACAGCTTGGAATATGTTTTGAATTTCCTAAGGGTGAGACACCAAAGTCCTAGTTTAGGAGCCACATGATATGTGGACTGAAGTGTTCCTTTTCCCCTTTGCAGGATAGTGACAATCTTATCCTGCTTCAAGTTTTCAACCTACATATTGACGTTGATGGTGAGTTCCTTGACATACTGAATGAAGCTTGTCTTTTTTTGTCACTTCATACATCAGCATAGCTACTGTCATATTCTAACTAGGAGTGTGTGCGTGTGCTGGAAATGTGCACTTCATGCTTCCTAACAGTATGTGTAGCCTCAACTCTGCAAGTGCTGACATTGCTAGGGCTCTGTTTGCTGTCCTATGTCAGGTTTGGCTTATGGTAAATGGCACTGTTCCAATTAATTGTTCAGGAACTTGCATATTTATTACAAAATCACATTTGCTGAATGTTTTCCCTCTGTCGTTCCCATGCTAGTCTTAACAGGCCCTTCACAGTGTTGCAATTTCATGCTCTGCCTTCTTGAGGACATTACTGGCTGCTGAAATAGATGAAACAAACAGTCTTGTGACTGTTCTACAAAGTCCTGCGCTTTTCCAGCCCGCACTGAAATCAGTTCAGCTCACTGAGTGCGCTTATTCACGGCCAGTAGTATTTATATTTAATTCTTTTAAACAAGCCGAGCAAGTACTCATGCTGAATGTGACTCCAACAAAATACACTGCAGAATGCCATCCTTGTATGAAACTTGAGTGTGAGGAGAAAGGTGTGTTTATTCCAGAGAAGTTTACTCGTGCTGCCTAGGCAGAAGTGCAGGTTCCTGTAAATCAGCTCTATTGCCATACTTGTAGCAGGTGCCTCTTTCCAAGGCATGGCAATGCAACTACTTTGCTCATTCTGTGCAGCTGTGTTCACTGCTACCCCATGCGAGCACATCAGTGATTGTTGCTTTCCCTACGTATTAGTTAATGTCCCTTTGCAGTTCATTCTATCACGTGAGTATTTAGGTGTTAACCTGTGTAGTGACTTATAGAGCTGTGCACGGGCTCGGGCCGGCCCGAAAGCCCGTACCCGGCCCGGCCCGCTGGCCGGGCTCGGGCCTTGCGGAAGTCTATTCACCCGGGCCCGGGCCGGGCTCGGGCCACAGTATATTTGCCTCGGACGGGCTGGCCGGGCTTCGCGATCGCGATTGCTCCTGCGTGGCTCCAGCCGCCCTACTGTTGCAAGGTTCGAAACTAATCTCCACATGAGTGGTCTCACGAGCCCAAATGACACTGCACAAAGGAAGGTGAGGTGTGTCGAACCGAAGGCACTCGCAAAAGTACCCTCCGCCACGCGTTGACGGGGGCCGGGTGGGAGGGGGGTCATTATCACATGTACGGGACAACAGGATTCTCGCTCGTGTGGCAACAACGACGTGTTGTGACCATTATCTTCTTGCTCGCCATGGTTACCTGAGTAGGCGTAGGCGATAACTCTCTACATGCGCCATGTTTGCATATACTCACTAATTTTCATCTAGAGCATGAGAGCCGAGCATTTTAAAAACATTGAAATAAACTGATTTTCTTTAAATTGTCTCTTTCTGTTTCATCGCCACTTCAATTTCAGTTTTGCAGGTCGGGCCGGGCCCGGGCCAGGCCTTAACTCGGGCCGGGCCCGGGCCAGGCCTTAACTCGGGCCGGGCCCGGGCGGGCTTAGGTTTCTTCAGTGTCGGGCCGGGCCGGGCCTCCATCAGTGGTGTAGGGCTCGGGCCGGGCGCGGGCTGAAATTTGCGGCCCGTGCACAGCTCTAGTGACTTATCCTGGACCTCGCACATTACTAATATCATTGCATCCGCTAATGAAACACTTGAATTTTTACGCCGTCATCTCTGCCATGCCCCTGAACACATAAAATTATTAGCTTATAAATCTCTTGTAAGACCAAGGTTAGGATATGCATCACCCATGTGGAACCCTCATCATGCCTACCTCATAAAGGCACTTGAATCACTTCAAAACAGAGTAACCAGATTTATTCACTCATCATATTCATACGACATCAGTGTGTCATCACTGAAAGCAGAATCCGGTTTATTACACCTTTCACTCGGTCACCTTATTGCCAGCCTTTGCTTATTTCACAGGTTTTTCCATGGTTCACTTGGCGGCGCACCCTACACTGTCCCACCAACGCACATATCTCACCGCACACGTCATCCACTTCAAGTTTCCCGTTCACGTGCCTGCATTGTCATTTTCGCCACTTCATTTTTCTCCTGTGCTGCTGCAGACTGGAACAACCTATCCAACGGCATCGCTGCCATCACGTTCCTCATCCGCTTTCACCGAAAATGTTACAAACCACCTTTCGTTGTATTAACACTTGATCATCTCAGGGTTTGTTCCCACCCCGTATGTAACACCTGTCAGTGGATCTTGAAATAAGTGAAATGAAATCAGTGAATGCTCATCTTTCGTGCTTTCTGATTTGCAGTACAGCTACCCCATGAGAAAACAAATGGCGAGGCACAGCCCCTGGGTTCGCAGCAGCCCGTGGGAACAACATCGACAGCGTCCCGAGGAGCCACTGCTGATGCCAAGCAGGTGCCCAGTGCTGAGCACTGCAAGGAGTCCCTGGCTTCACTGCGGCAGGCCATCAAAAAGGTCAGGGAAGGGACGCCCTGCATTCCTTCCGTCTGCCTCTACACAGTCAGTGACCGTCTGTCGGGGTGAGTGGAGAACTGGACTTCACTGAAACCTTCTTCTGTGCATGTGTGTGTGCACATGCAAGTGTGTGCGTGCACAGTGTTGTGATTGGCTCCGTGTTAGAAGACATTTTAAGAGCATTAGCTCTTATTCATCATGTTTCTCGATTTCTTGGGGTCTGCTGCCACCTCCCTTCGGCGTGAAATTTTCCAGGTTCCGAGGAATTCAAGATGGTGGCCCCCATATTAAATCGATATAGCAACCCAATTGGTGATCTATTAGTGACGTCATTAGTATATCGAATTGGTGATTGGCGACGTCACTGATTTTGTGACGTCATAATTAACTAGTCACATGACTAGGTTTAATCGCTTTTAACTCAGTAATTAATGAGTCGTCATAAAACGGATTAGATATTTGGAATCCTCTATATGAGTAGAACAGGCTAGACACCAAAATGAACTAATGAAGTTAATATTTAGTTCTGGTCATGCTTATATTTAATTACTTATAATTAACTAACCAATAACGTCATGATCTAACTAATGGATATTTGTAACGGGCTCGATGAGTAGGACATTTTGGCCACCAGTATTGTCTAATTAGGTTAATATTTACGTATGGTTAGGCTTAACATGGCGGCCATGTCGTCAGTACTCGGCAGCTCACAATTTCGTACCTCATGGTGACCGGGCACCTACCGCCTTGAGGTGAGAAAAAATGGCCCTCGAAAGAGTCGAAAAACTTTTTCGGCCCAAATTGGTCAAAAATATCCGACCTCAAGGCAGTAGGTGCCCGCTCGCTTTAAGGTATGGAAAAGTAGCCTAATCACTAGGGCCCGGAAATTTAGGCAGTAAAGAACCCCGAAATAGGGAGGCATCTAGGCTCTAAAAAATATTGAAATACGCGCTATAAAGCAAAAATAGGCGCTTTGAATAATACTCTTTATTCAGAAGTACAAGATTTGTAAGTCAAACACGGAGCATGTGGAGTGCTCAACTGAAGAAATAAAGCGCATTCTCAAGTTTTCGAACTTGAAGCTGCTTCGGTTTTCGTTAAGCATAGCTTTGTACTTTAAAAGGCTTCTTGTGACATCGCATGAACTTAGTGGCGCGAACCTAAAACATGAGAGGTGATGTGGCCGGGGAGTGCATATTGCAACCGCGCAAAACGACGCAGGACGAAGAGAGGAAAGCACAGTCGTTTTGCGCGTCGTTTTGCGCAAAACACTCCATAGTCAACCACCAACTAGCCCGCCTTCACTTGTTAGATGTGGCTGTATCGTCTCCGCGTAGAAAGACTCTGATTTGGGAAATTGTTTCTAGGCATTTATTTTTTTCTACCAATTGTTGCATCTTCGTAGAAGCAGTACCGCCCTTTCCTTCCAGTCCCCGAAGTGCTGCGGTACTTCTGCCACTACCTTCAGCGATTCATCTATTGAGAATCCAGCCTTTTCCAACTTTGTCACTCTTTCCGTCAATGTTGAGAAGATGGCACTAATGTATGTCAGGTCTCTTTCCAAACTCGCCTCTTGCTACACTTCGAGATAAACACTTCGTTACACTACGTTCAAGTTACAAATCGAGAAAAACGTTCGGCGAGACCCGCGCCTTTTATGCGCACATCGGCGCGTGCCTTTCACCATACATGGACAGATGTCTCAAAATTGAAAAACGGCACCGACGTCCGAAATGCCGGTTTTAGGCATTTATAGGCAAAAAGTGCAGTTAAATAGGTAGTATTTCCTAAAAAAATGACAAAAAGGCAGGCAAGTGCAAAAATCCCTCGTTTAGGCATTCATAGGCATGTTTAGGCAAATGCCTAAATTTCCGGGCCCTACTAATCACGTGGCAATACATCACATGGACGATACATGGCCCCACCGAACCACTAACGCTTGTTACTTCAACATCTTCCAGACGGTGGAGGCATTTCTTTCTGCAAAATATTGTGTCAACAGTAATGTCGTCATGTTGTGATGGGTGGGGATAGACAAAACCGAGAAACCTTAATACAGTGCACTCTCAATATTTCAAACTTGCTTAATGTGAACTGCTGTTCTGGTTCTATCAACTTTAAGTGTATTGGAAAGCTCCTCTTAATTCAAGCGACACATTTTTCAAACAAGTTTTCAGTCCCCTTCGAGCTCAAACTATTGGGAGTCAACTGCATTGGAAAAATTTCATCTTCGTTTGCATCTTCTTTGGTTACAGGCGCAAAAAAAGACACAACACAAACAAGGAAGGAAGACGGGACGCTTTGGGCGCTTCGTCCCTTCTTTCTGCCTTGTGTTGTCTCTTTTTTCGCGCCTGTAACCAAAGATGACCAGTTGTCAACTTGCCGAGCAAGATGTTCTTCCATTTGCATCTGGTGCCATAAGATTGTCCTTGCATCCATACCACTAGTGATGCAATCGGAGACCTTTTTTTTTATGTAATTTCAAAATACTACTATAAAAGCAAGCGATACAAGCTGAAGCGAATGCACACAACACTCGGTGCACAGGACAGTCCTGCACTCTAAGCTCAGAAATGCCCAGAAGACCGTACATGCATCACAAATGAAAATAACAAAATTTATTGTGACTGGCACAAAAGCACCCAGTCTGCCTTTCTAATGGCAGTTACTGCATCACTCCAACACCTTTCACTGGCAAAGGTATCAAAAGTTTGCTGATGCAATCGTTAGACTGCCTTTTTGTTAAAAATGTTACCAAAAGTTTGAATGCAAGAGTGCTTAAGTTCTTGCTAAGAATTTTAATTTGCATGAATCTCTGTTCTGTTCTGTTCGAGCTATGTTAGTGGTTCCCTATTTTAGCTTGCTTAAGTATTGCTTAAGTATTAAGTATTAACTATTGTTTTAATGTGCAATTCCCAATGAAAAGGTCCTTCTACTTGTACTCCTGATCTCCTTGTACCATGTTTCTTACTACATAAGCAATCTTTTGATGCTGTCGAGATCTTTATTGACTGCTACTGTTGATCTGAATAATAATTTATTTTTTAGTGACCGGTAATTGAGGATGTTGATGCAGTCTCTGATTCTTTTTATCGTTGCTTGTAAACTTGCATGTAATAGGCTAGCTGTTGAATTCATTGAGCAGTGTCATCCATAAATATTTTAAATATTTGGAAACTAATATCTAAAAGCCTAGGAAGCACTTAATCTATATTCAAACTATGCATCAAATGGACTAATGGCACACAGATAACTAAGATGCAGTTTCTCAATCTTTACAGTCCAGTATTGGGACACATTACACGTGGGAACCATTAACCGATATACGCCTAGTGTCCTACGTGTAGGACACCTTTTTTTTTGCACAGTAACACTAAAATTTATTTTGTAAAAGCTAGCGCCCTCTAGCATAGGTTAAAAAGCTTTCAACTTTTCCTGTGCAACCTTTTTGTTGTGTGCATTCAGTTGTGTGCATTGTGTATGTTCAGAAAGCCTCTGGTCTTCTCTGGATGCAGTGAGCTGATTCGACCACATCTACTACATTGTGATCCCGCAAGAAAAGCAAACAAGATCTGTGCACTGTCTTGAGAAAACCACTACACGCAGTGATGGGAATGCTGCGCCAATTGCGCCAATCTGCGCCATTTCGATAAAGCTGCTACATGCTGCTCCAAAAAGGGGCCTTTTTGCAAAATTGCGCCAAAGCTGCGCCAAAACGAGCCGTCGCCAACGTCAGGTACTGCCCTGTGAGGGAACTATGCTTGCGACTGTTGTCCGCCATTGAAGTTTGAGAGTAGCCGGTAAAATCCAATACGATCCAGTTCTCAGTCTTCGTCTAGAGTGCTCCGCATGGTGCTCCGTCTACTTCGTCTCTGATGGGAGAGTGTGACTGAGTGAGGGTGTCGTGAACGCGTCACGCTTTCCACCGCGTCCGAGCTCCGAGCGTTTCCGGTGGGCCGGCACCGGAGGCGAGTAGTTGGTGGAGTGGGCCGTGGCTAGGCCTTGGCGCGTCGGTGCGCGCTCTTGCACTTTCCTGCCGCTCGTTCGCCTCGACTGCGTGGTTTCAGCGGTTTCAGCGGCGTTGTGGCGGCGTCACGATGGCGCTCTCGAAACTGAAAGGTAAGCTTTTTCTCGTTTTTTGCGCCTTTTAGTTTATTCAAATGAGTCTTTCTGGACATAAGAGCTGATGAGTCAGTGTGGCGGGGTTCAAATTTAGAAACTGAACATGACTTAACAGTAGCAAATTGAGCGAATGGCGGTGGATGCATGTTTCAGGACCGTGGTAGTTTGAGCCTGCAAGAGAGGGTGCTGTTAATTCCCGGTTTGTTTACTTTTTATGAAAGAGTACTTGTAGTTTTGTGGCGTTCGTCTTACGCTAGTATCAGCTTCGAAAGCCCTGGAGCACGTGGCGTGCTGGGCAGCCGTGTAACGTCGCTCAGTAATTTCATATTGCCATCCGCAGTTCTACGAATTCCGTGGTTGAAATAAAGCTACAGTGACGTCCGGGCTGCCCATAACAACCTTGCGGCACGAAATGCATAAAACTCGCCGGCGACCGGGCCATTCACGCGCTCCTTTATTCACTCGGCATGCGAGGTCGCTTGGTAGTTTCGGATTGTCCGGCTGCGGAGCCTACGGAATGCGTTTTCCTGACATCACTTGGCTGATTGAAAGACGTCCTTAAAGCGGTGCCTTTGCAGCTTGAGCTGAAAGTGTTATATGGATATGAGCACTGAACTCATGCTAAGGAGTTTTATGTAGCGGCTTCTGAAATAAAGTGTATACCGCGGACGTATATGACGCCGTACATTTCTCACGGAGTTGGTGGGCCTTCTGGCCTTCGTGCTCGTGTTGCTGCCGTAATTAAAAAAACTTCCGAGGCGAAAATGAAAGAAAGTTCCACGGAATGCGGTATTTTGCGGCCTTCCGGCTATACGATGAAGCAACAAGCGTCTTCTGGCGCGCCCGCTACGTTCGTACGATTTTGGCGCTGCGCTGACGGCCCTGTCTGTTGTCGAAGCTTGGCAGGCTTCGCGAATTTACGGCGGAAGCTTTCAAAAAGTAAGGGGAAACAAGGTCGTTTTTCAGGGCAGCAATTAACGGGCGGGTAAGGGATACGTGGGAGAAAGCCTCCACCCTTCCTCGGCGGTCGAGGACTGCATGATAGCGCGATCGCGCGCTCAAAGCAGGTGCGCTCTTTGTCGGCGAAAGTGGTACTGCTTTTATAATTACACGTGTCCGGTTTTTAGAATGGAGCTTGCTCTGCCAAACATCTAGACAGAAGCCTTCAATACTTTGCAATTAGTGAGCTGCAAATTTTTGGCACTTTGCTTATTCTGGATTTATCACAAACTGCTCTTTTGTTTTTACGTGTTCAAATTAACGTTTATCCAAATTAACGTTTATTCATCAAATTAGTGCAGGAAAGATTGCCGGTATGTGCAGCTCAGGTGCTCTGAAAGCCCTGAAAAAGCTACTTTTGCAGCTATTAGTGCAACAGCTACAACCTAAGGACGCTGCAGTGAAGGGGTCTGGAAATTTCGACCACCTAGGTATCTTTAACGTGCACTGACATCGCACGGCCCTCTGGAATTTTGCCTCCATTGAAATTTTGTTAAAGTTAATTTTTAATATTCAGTTCTGTATCGAGGAACGTGTTTCTATAACTTGTACTGCCACGTTTGAATGAAGTGTATAATTGTTAACCATGACTGTTGTGGGAAAAGAACCGTAGTGTTTCCTGGGTCTTTATTTTTTTTTTAGAATATGTTTAAGCACTCTACAATTATTCTCTAATTTACAGGATCATATTGCTTGCATAACAGCTTTTTATTTCATCAAACTAACATTATTATTTATCGTTTGCAGGACGCAACAGCAAATTTAACTCTGGCATATTGAAAGATGTCGACTGCAATGGAGATTGCTTCGAGGTGTGGTGCAGACCAGGAAAAAGGGAAGAAAATGCTTATTGCATTATTTGTAACCAGACAATCAACTGCTCACAGCATGGTGTCACAGCAGTGAAACGGCATTCACAGAGTAAAAAGCACTTGGAGCTGACCAGCAAGCTTCGGGGCCCTGACGGGAGGCTGAAGAGGCCAGCTGCTGTTCAAGCATCGTTGGATTTTTCATCGACAGGCACGATGACCCATGCAGACCGTGTCACAGCTAGCGAAGCACTTTTTGTTTTGGCATTGACGATAAAAGGTCTCCCATACTCATGGGCGGATACGGCTACACCCCTTCATCGCTTGATGTTTCCCGACTCAAAGGTGGCTAAAGACTTCTCCTGTAGTAGGAAAAAAGTGTCTTACGTTGTGTCAGATGGGCTTGGGCCTTATTTCAAGGGACTTGTGCATGAGGAACTGAATCGTCCTGGTGTGTTTTACAGTATCAGTGTAGATGAAACACCACTGCCAGAACAGCGGTGCCAGCAGTTTGATGTTCTCGTGCGCTACTTTTCTGGTGCTGAAAAAGGAGTAGTGGTCGAGCACCTGCAGTCGTTTCGTTTGGGGAGAGCAACGGCTGATATCCTTTTGAAATGTGTAAATGAAGCCACTGAAAATATTCCTCGAGCAGGGTTTTTTTCATTTTTCAGTGATGGTCCAAATGTAATGAAGTGTTTAAAGAAAAAATTGACCCAGGAAAACGGCCCCTTAATGGAAATCGGAGAGTGCTCGCTGCACAAGGTGCACAACGCGTTTTCATGTGCTCTTGATTCATTTGGTAGTGAAGTTGAAACTGTAGTCAGTGACGTGTATTACTTTTTCAAGACATCTTCGGTGCAAAGTGCCCAGCTCCAAGAAAAACAAGAGGCTCTTGGATTGCCTGAAACTGTGTTTTTGCGTCATGTCAACTGTCGCTGGTTGTCTCTTGTACCAGCCGTGGAAAGACTAGTCGAGCAGTTTTCTGCCCTAAAGAGCATCCTAGACTCCCAGAAACCAGTGCGTGCTGCAGGTAGCATGAGGGCGAGACTAAACAGAAACCTGAATGACAAAAGTTTCTACGCAAAGGCTCTGTTTGTGAAGAATGCAGGTGACCTAGTTGTGGGATTTCTGACGCTGTTTCAAAAGAGTGAACCTTTGCTGCATGTTCTTTATGATGAAATGGTGATGATGTTGAAGAAAATTTTGGGCAGATTTCTGAGGCCTCAGGTGTTCATGTTGAAACAGGGACATGAGCTCGCTTCCATTGATGTCGAAAGTTCGCAGAATTGGAAGGAAAGCATAGTAGTTGGGGCAGATACTGAGGAAGCTATGAAATCTTGGTCTGCTTCAGAGAAAGCTGAATTTCGACTAGGAGCTAGGTCATTTTACATAGCGTGCTCAAAGTACCTTCTGACAAGGCTTCCTCTTCAGAATTTGACACTTCAGCACCTCAGGTGCTTGCACCCAAACACCCACTCCCAGGAGTCTTCAGCAGAATCGTTCAGATATCTTGCAAAATGTGCGCCTCAAGTGATACAACCTAGCCAAGTTTCATCTCTCCTTGATGAGGTGACACTCTTAAGCTCTGAAGCGCTGAATGTGGGCACTGATGGGCCACTTGACAAATACTGGCATAATATATTTATCATCAAGGGCGCTCAAGGTGAGAGAAAATATCCGCTTTTGACTAAGCTTGTCAAGGCCCTTCTTTCGCTTCCGCATGGGAACGCTGATGTTGAGCGAGGCTTCAGCCAGAATACAAGGGTTTTGAATGAGAGGTCGAACCTTTGTCTGGCAAGCGTGAATGGTATTCGCCAGATTATGTCATTTGCCAGAAGGTACAACAGTGACCCATGCCAGCTTTCAATTTGTCCAAATGTCATTAGGGCCGTTCGAGGCGCATCGAAACGGTATGCAGAGCGCATTGCCTGCGAACAAGAGAAGTCGAAAAGGCCACGTGCAGGTGCGGATCCAGTGCTAGCAAGTGCCAGCTTGTCTAAAGCACAAGCGAAACAGAAGGTAGATGAAGCGCAGCACATGTTCAGAAATGCTGAATTGCTGATTGAGCGGGGCATGAAGCTGAAGAACTTCAGTGACATTGCGAGTGGCCAGGCAATATTGAGCCAAGCTAGGGAAAAAATGAATGATAGTGTCTCTCATCTGGCTGCCTTTAATAAGGGCTCAAAGAAAGGAACATAGGCCTGTCCATCTGATATCAGTATTTTTAAAGCACATGCCTAATTCCCTTTCATTTCTCTTGATTCTTGTGCGAAGGGTTGTCATACATGCTTACTGCAATCCAAGATGGTCAGTTCCTTTTTTTCTCGAAAGCAGGTTTAGTTCAGTGGCTGCTCCTGTTTACACTCATAATTTATTTTAATATTTTGAGTACTTCGGTCTCAGTTCTTTGTTGCTGGTGAAGACAATGTTTCTTTGTCTTGCGGTACAATTACCATGGTAATGATTACCAGTGCTAGTCAATATACACTTTGTGTGTTTCTGTATTGCATTGCATTGATGTATGCTGTTACAAATAAACTATAAATTTGTCTTCTAAGCTTTTTTTTTCGGAAATGCCGGCTCTTGCTACAAAACAAGTGACGCTTGCTACAAAGCGAATATTTTCCTGCTACAAGGCCTGCTACAAAATGGTTTTGGCCATTCCCATCACGTGTAACACGTGATGAGAAATGTGATATTAGAGTCGATGTCAAATGTTTCAAGTGTAGTGTGCCAAGTGTGACAGGTTCCGCTACCACCATGCGCCGACACTGCGCTGCGCCTGACGACGACGAAGTTATGCGCCGACACTACGCTGCGCCTGACGACGACGAAGTTCCCCCGCTCTCTTCTCTCTTGGTGCTGGCTACGCCCGTCTACGCTGCCAGACCCTGCACAGCGGTTCGGTCTCTTGAGGACGCCTAATAAACGCACCCCTACAATTGGTGCAGGTGCTGGGTTCGTCCCCTACCAACCTGGAACTCCGGAGCCGTACGCTGCCGCCTGTGTCAACCATGCCCAATGAGACTGCCCCAACACCGGCGGCCAGTTCAACCACCGTCATTTGTTCTGGCGCCATCCGGCAGCGTGACCCTGCCCTCTTCAGTGGCACTGCCGACCAAGATGTTGACGACTGGTTGTCATCGTATGAGCGAGTGAGCAGCTACAACAAATGGGATGACACTATCAAGCTGAGTAACGTCATCTTTTATCTCACGGACGTGGCGAACCTCTGGTTTCGAAACCATGAGGCGGACCTACCCACTTGGCCCGTATTTAAGAAGAGTTTTGCGGAAGTATTCGGCCGCCCTGCGGTGCGCAAGCTCCGTGCCGAACAGCGCTTACGGGACCGCGCTCAACACACCGACGAGACCTTCACAAGTTACATTGAGGACATCGTTGACCTCTGCAAACGTGTCAACGCCGCCATGCCAGAAGCGGACAAGATCCACCACATCCTCAAAGGCATCGCTGACGACGCATTTCAGATGCTCCTCGCGAAAAATCCTACCACCGTCAGTGAGGTTATTAAGCTTTGCCAGAGCTACGACGAGTTCCGCAAGCAGCGCGCTTCCACACGGCGTGCCGGTGTCTGCGACGAGGCCCTCTCTACACTGGCCCTGGGCGGTACTTCTCCTGAGGACTCCCCTCTTCTCAACCAAATCAAAGCCTTCGTTCGTGAAGAGGTCGCTCGCCAGCTGTCCCTCATATCACATTTTCAAGACCCCGCCCGCCAAGTTCCTGACTCGACCCCGTCTTTGGCTCCTACCATTCGCCGTGTCGTGCAAGACCAAGTCGCTGACCTGCTACCGTCAAGCCCTGTGCTCCCGCCTGTGACAGCACCCCTGACGTACGCCCAAGCAGTGGCCAGGCCACGACATACGCCGGCACCCGATTCCTAGCAGGCCGCCCCTTCTTTCCGTCCGCCGCCGCCGTCTGAGCCCCCGTCTCAAGCTCCGTTCTCAAGAGTTCGCCCACATCCTACGAATCCCTGGCGTACTGCGGACAACCGACCCATCTGTTACGCCTGTGGTCGGCCCGGCCATGTCGCGCGGCTTTGCCGCCAGCGCCTTCCGCCTTCTCGACCTGACCTGCGCTCCTACCCGTACGATGCCGAACTATCCTCGCCGAGAAGTCCACCTGGTCCCCCCTTTGTTTCCCCTGATCGCCAAATTTACACCACTCGCCGATCGCCTTCCCCTCGACGCCGTTCCCCTTCTCCGATGCTGCGACGTTCTAGCTCCGCACTTGAGGGAAACTAACAGCCGCAGTTCCGGGGGCAAGAACTGCGCTTGTTTCGAACTCCTCAAGTCCTCCGAGTCGTCCCGCTAATGTAATCGTAGTGTTCGTGGAAGGTGCCCAGGTTCTCGCCCTCGTCGACACGGGCGCTGCAGTATCTGTTATAAGTGAAGCTCTCTGCCGCCGACTCCGCAAAGTGACTACCCCACTTTCTGACTTTTTGCTTCGCACCGCCTCATCACAGCGCATTCATCCCTCAGCCGCATGTACGGCCCGTGTCCTCATTCAAGATGTTTTGTACACCATCGAGTTTATTGTGCTGTCTCACTGCTCACACGACATCATCCTGGGATGTGACTTCCTTTCGACCCATCGTGCCGTTATTGACTGCGCTCGAGCTGAAATCGCCTTTTCTCCGCTGTGTGACGCTCCCTTTTGCGACGTACCTACGCAGTCTGCCAAACTTGTGGTCGCGACTGATACCGACATTCCTCCGTTTTCTGCTGCCCTCGTACCCCTCTCCTGTGCCGGCGTCACTCATTCAACTGTTTTCTTCACGCCTTCCGAAACCGCTTCCCGCCATCCCTGCCTCCTGCTTCCCTTTGCTGTTCTGACGATCGACCATGGACAAAGTGCAATTTACGTCTCGAACCCATCTTCGTGCCCGTCAGCAGTGCTCCGAGGTGAATGCCTCGGGCGTATTGAAGAACTTGATTCCTGCCTTCCCTACCCTATTCTTGATACCACCGCTTCCTTCGATGTCGATGTGCTCAGCTCCTGTGATGTTAAGAATGATCCACCGCCCTCCGACGTCTTCCACCGTGCCATTGACGCTGACCTTCCACCCGCGCTACGTGATCAACTCGTCGCCCTCCTCCAGCGCTTCAGGTCTTCTTTCGATCTTCCTCAGACTGCCTTGGGCCGTACGTCTGTCGTTGCACACACCATCGACACCGGTACACACGCCCCTCTTCGCCAGCGCCCCTATCGTGTCTCGGCTTCTGAGCGCCGCGTCATTTCTGATCACGTGGACGACATGCTCCGTCGGGGTGTCATACAGCCCTCTCACAGTCCCTGGGCGTCTCCTGTTGTGTTGGTAAAAAAGAAAGATGGTTCCATCAGGTTCTGCGTTGATTACCGCCGGCTCAACAACATCACACGCAAGGACGTCTATCCCCTGCCACGAATCGATGACGCCCTGGACTGCTTGCAAGGAGCTGAGTATTTCTCCTCGCTGGATTTGAGGTCAGGTTACTGGCAGGTGCCTATGGCTGACACTGATCGCTCAAAAACTGCCTTCATAACACCTGACGGCTTATATGAGTTCAACGTCATGCCGTTTGGCCTTTGCAACGCCCCGGCAACTTTCGAACGCCTGATGGACACCATCCTTAGTGGACTCAAGTGGGAGAGTTGTCTTTGCTATCTCGATGACATCGTCGTCTTTTCTGCGGACTTTTCTTCTCATCTCATCCGCCTGGAGCACGTTCTGACTTGTCTTACTGACGCTGGGCTCCAGATGAATTTGAAAAAGTGCCGCTTTGCTGCCCGACAACTCACCATTTTAGGACATGTAGTCTCTAAAGACGGCATTCTTCCGGACCCCGCCAAAACTTCGTGCAGTTGCCGAATTTCCGAAGCCCACCTCACTGAAGCAGCTTCGTAGCTTCGTTGGCCTTTGCTCGTACTTCCGTCGCTTCATCTTAAATTTCGCCTCGATCATCGCTCCTCTGACCCAGCTACTCGCAGGCAGCTCCAACCTCTCCGCTTGGACGCCTGCTTGCGATGACGCCTTCGACACCTTGCGCCGCCTTTTGGTTTCGCCTCCTATCCTGCGCCACTTTGACCCGACTGCGCCTACTGAGATCCACACTGACGCCAGCGGTATTGGACTGGGTGCCGTTCTCACCCAACGCAAACCTGGCTTCTGTGAATATGTGGTCGCCTACGCCAGTCGGACCTTGAGCAAAGCGGAGGCCAACTATTCTGTTACCGAACGAGAATGTTTGGCCATCATTTGGGCCATTGGAAAATTTCGTCCCTATGTCTACGGTCGCCCGTTCTGTATAGTAACCGACCACCATGCCCTGTGCTGGCTGGCCTCTCTCAAAGACCCGTCAGGCCGCCTAGCTCGCTGGGCTCTGCGATTGCAGAAGTATGACATTCATGTCATTTACCGCTCCGGCCTCAAGCATAATGACGCGGACGCTCTTTCCCGCTCGCCGCTACCTAGTGCTTCATCGCCTGCTCCTGTGTCTGCTTACGACTTGTCCTCGCTTGCCACTGCCGACATGTGAACCGAGCAGCAGAAAGACCCTTGGATCACCAGTCTTATTAACTTCCTTTCGAGTCCTACGACTGATAATTCGTCCCGTTCTCTCTTACGTCAAGCCCGTCACTTTTCTATTCGGGACGGTCTCCTCTACCGTCGCAATTACCTGTTCGACGGACGCAAATGGCTCCTAGTGATCCCCCGCCATCTACGCACCGACATTTGCGCCGCTTTTCATGCGGACCCACAGTGTGCCCACGGCGGCGTGTTGAAAACCTACACGCGTCTGCGTCTTCGATTCTACTGGCGTGGCATGTACCGCTTTGTTCGCCACTTTGTGCGATCTTGCCCATCCTGTCAACGGCGTAAATGTCCGCCTCACACCTCGCCTGCTCCACTGCAACCGTTACCCTGCCCTGCCCGCCCGTTTGACCGCGTTGGCATAGACCTCTACGGCCCCCTCCCTCCCACTCCCGCTGGTCACCGCTGGATTATCGTGGCCGTGGATCATCTCACACGTTATGCTGAAACGTCTCCATTACCATCTGCCTCCGCCCGCGACGTGGCCTCCTTTCTTCTAAAGAACCTGATTCTTCGCCATGGTGCTCCTCAAGAACTGCTCAGCGACCGTGGACGCGTATTCCTGTCTGACGCTCTTGAGGCCCTCCTCAAGGAATGCCGCATTATCCATCGAACCGCTTCGTCTTACCACCCTCAGACCAACGGCCTGACCGAGCGTTTCAACCGAACCCTCAGTGACATGCTGTCCATGTACGTCGACGCCAACCACTCCAACTGGGACCAAGTTCTTCCCTTCGTCACCTACGCATATAACACTGCGACACAAACCACCACTGGATTCTCCCCCTTCTTTCTTCTGTACGGCCGCGAGCCCCCCTGCACGATGGATACTCTTCTTTGCTACCGACTCGACATTTCCGAGTCCACGCCACTGTCCGACGCTGCCAGGTACGCCGAAGAATGCCGCCAGCTTGCTCGCTCGTTTACCACGCAGACCCAGTGGCAGCAAAAACATGACCACGACACTTCCGCGGCCTCTACCTCCTACCCTGCCGACTCCCTTGTGTGGCTCTGGGTGCCTCCCACAACTCCCGGCCTTTCGCGGAAACTGCTGCATCGCTATCATGGTCCCTACCGGGTTCTCAAGCAAACATCTCCGGTCAATTATATTGTTGAGCCTGTTGCACCCGCTGCGGACTTGCGTCGCCGTGGCCGCGAAACCGTCCACGTCGACAGACTGAAGCCGTACTACGACCCCTCTGTTCTTCCTTCCCCTTAAGACGCCAGGATGGCTCCTTTTCACCCGGGGGAAACTGTAGTGTGCCAAGTGTGACAGGTTCCGCTACCACCATGCGCCGACACTGCGCTGCGCCTGACGACGACGAAGTTATGCGCCGACACTACGCTGCGCCTGACGACGACGAAGTTCCCCCGCTCTCTTCTCTCTTGGTGCTGGCTACGCCCGTCTACGCTGCCAGACCCTGCACAGCGGTTCGGTCTCCTGAGGACGCCTAATAAACGCACCCCTACACAAGATTTATCATAATAGGGAGCGCATTTGCCTGGTGCCCTATATGGTAGGATGGCTCGAAAGCCGGTGTTGAGAAAAAATTTCCATTTCCAGCTATAAAATGATGATTCTGAATTCTTAAGTCAAATAAACATTTTGTATCAAGAAATAATTTTTTCTGAAGTTTAGGCAGATATGGATTAAAGGTCACTTCATACTAGATTAAAAAAAAAAAGCACTAAACAGTGCAGCCAGTATTTCCTTAGTATGGAAAGGAGGGTGAAATGGCTTTTCCTTTGTGAAACATGGGCTTGACTGGGAATCACATTCCTAGTGACGGCAAAATCTGAGGTGGAAGCATTTTATTTATTTTTTATTTATTTATTATTTCTCAAAGGTCCCCTGTGGCACATTACATAAGTGGTGGGCATAACCTGGCAAAAAATAACATTATTCGTTATTTACAATAATGGACAGTGGCTTACATTGAACAGTGTGCTTCCTTGATGGCGAACAGTCGATGGTTGATGACGGCGGCCACCGGTCGGGAGGTCACTCCAGTCACGGGCAGTCTTACAAAACTGGAATTATGTAGCTAATGCATTTTGCAGAATGCTTGTAAATTTTAAAAAATCAGTTTAAGGGGAAAAAAACTGATGTAAAAAGAAAAAAAAATGCAGAATACTAATTTTGCTATGCTGTTTCTTTACTAGAAAAGGCAGTTGCAAAAGCATGAGGAACGCAATAGCCTGGGAACTCAAAAGGAAAAGACAGCAAATTTTGCACAGAATGCCAATGAGCTGGGCGGAAACCTGCCTGCTTAGGGGGAACCAGAGGCAGAGCCACTCCCTGCATCTACAGCTTTAGGAAGAGTGTCATCTCTCTTCATCTCTCTGCATGCCGAGCTACCCGCATTATGCGTGCGAGCTGCCACAGTGCATGAATTGGGCAGCTCACCTCTTAGTGTGTTGAGGGCCAGTTTGCATTTCCTCACCTTCTGTTTTGTCACACATACCACACTGCACGCTGATATCAGTGTGGTATACTGTTTAGCACAGAATGCTTTGAGATAAAACTGTGTGGGTTTTTGAATGGCACATTTTACATAGTTGACTTAGATTTCAGTGCAAAGCTAGAAGATTCCTCTGGCCTTGATACTGTCGAAATAAGATTGAGGAAGGTTTCATGTTATAGAACTAGTTACCTGCTGAGTACTAGCAGGTGGTTGCGAGATGGCTGGGTTATAAGAGGGCAGAGGTGTCTACTATGAAGTACACCAATGACAAAAAAAATTAATGCAGGCAAGTTTTTTTGCTTAAGTTGAGCTACTCGCTGCAAAGAATTTTACACTCGCACGTGGTCTCGGAGAGTGAGGGAGAAATTGGTATTTTTTTTTATCACTTGCCACTTTTCGGATGTCGACAGGCTCTGTTCAGCGTCACAAGTGGACGACGGTAGCATGTTAGCGTGCGGCTTTGAAGACTCTGCTATTCGGCTGTACAGTCTACTGCCCCGTCCACTGCGGAGTGATCCAGCTGATGTGGACATCTCCAGAGTGAGGCTGTACTGTGATTCCAATGAAGTAGAAGACGACAGCACTCCAGAAGAAAGGTATGGCTCATTGAATCATTTCATCGATCACTGCTTTCAGTGCTATCTATGCAGGTTTGCAGCGTTCATTGTCTTTACTGTGTCTACATCTGGAACAACTAATATGTCATCATTTTTACTGGTTTGGGTTTCTTTTTAATACTTCATAAGTTGTCGCAGTCACAACAGCATGTCATCGCTATTTTAACAAGATGTAACAACTGTTGTGGAATGTTCATGCTTACATTTCAGCCATGCAGTAGCTATGTGGAAAAAGCAAACCCATAAATGGTGTGCTCTTCCTTTGTAGATTCACATTTCTGTTGCCGCTGTGCCACGGAATTCTTAGCAGTATGTTGCAGGCCGCAGAAATTATTTTCAGTGGCCTAAGGGTCGTGTTTGGTTTCATTTTTCCAGTGACAGCAAATTGCTTCGAGGTCACAGTGGACCTGTGTATGGCCTTGACTTTCTGCCAGGAAATGAGGTGATGCTGTCATGCTCTGAGGATACAACAGGCAAGTGTACAGCTGCCGTCCCACTCTGCTCATGGCAGCTACTTATCTTCGCTGCTTATTGTCTATCCATCGAGACATCTGCACCCTCTTCAAATGCCTTGCCTCCTTGCTTTAAAAAAAAAAAAGGCAGTCACAAAAATATAAAGAGAAGCATTAATACTGATTATCTGTGATCCAGAATTTTTTTTTCTATTGAGCACATGGAAGCATAAGGAATATATATATACTTGTTCCCTGCATATGTCTGCATGTTGCTAGTTAGTACTTGTAAGCTTTTCACTTTGGAAGAAATGTCAGAAATAATGTTAAGCAGAAGATAACCGCCATTTGCCATCTGATGTGGAGATATATTTAAGTGGTGCGAAAAACGCTTTGAGGTCCTTGGATGCTGCCATTCGAATTTGTAATTCATTATAACACGTACTGAACTTCATGTTTGAAGACTAAAGTGCTCTGACCTGGTGCAGGTTTGTAACCACGGATTGTAATTTTATCTTATTCTTCCCTTGCCTTCTTTTCTAGTGCGAGCATGGAGCTTGAAGACACACACCAATGTCGCTATTTATAGAGGTCACTCTTATCCCATCTGGGACATCGATGTTGGGTATGCCACATCTCTCTTCCAAAAGCTGATTGGACTAACACATGGCTATGCAGTGTGGTTTTCAGTATGATATGATTGCTAATTTCTTTAGAGCGTTATAATGAGCATGAGACTGTTTCTTAAAGGTGCACTGAAGAGAAATCTAACTCGTCTTTTTGCCACGGGAACTCGATCTACACGTTCCTAGCATTCTTAGAAACTGCGATTTATTGACCTGTGTGGCCAATTTCCCTAATTAAATCGAATTAACGTCCGGCTCCCGCCTTTACTTTTTGAATTCTTCCCGTACAATGGGCGGAGTCGACCAACGCGTGGAGTGCCTTTCAGCCAGCTCCGTGGAGGCTTTGCTTTTGCTTTATTTTGTTTTTAAGGTTTCCGTGAATAAATAGTTACATTCGCAGATAATATAGCTGCAAAATAAGCCCACAGAAATAAAAACTTGTGCGGGCTATTTGCTTCTACGGATTACTACATATTACTCCGCCGATGGCAGAGCGGCAAGCCGCCACGGGACTGGGTGAAAGGCGCTCCACGCGTTGGTCGACTCCGCCCACCGTACCAGGAGAATTAAAAAAAAAAAAGGCGGGAGCCGGACGTTAATCCGATTTAATTAGGGAAATCGGCCACACATGGCAATAATCCGAAGTTTCTAGGAATGCTCGGAACGTGTAGATTGAGTTCCCGCGGCAAAAAGACGAGTCCAGATTCCTCTTCACTCCACCTTTAAATATAGAACTCTGAAGGGAGAAACCCGGAATCTTTCGGCCTTCTTTGATGTGCATATGGTGCTCCATTTGTTGATTGATTTGTCACGTTGGATTCAATAATTTTAGTCTATTCTATGCTTGCTTTTTCACCGTTTATTATATGATAGGCACGCTTTAAAAGCATACCACGAGGGAGCGTTGGCCTGCTGTGGGCTCGTTTTTCTATACATTGAATACACAAGGAAGATGCAACTAGTTGCACCAAAAGGAAAGGTTAAAGTATAGTGATTTTTCAGAACCGGATGTAGCATTGGGCCTCAATCCTTTCGTGTGATTGCCCAAAACCACAAATCTTGGAGGAATACAGACAACAAACTTTTACTTGCGTGTTTTCTTCTTTCAAATTATGCATTAGACATTATTATGCATGGATCACCCCATGGTATTCTCCTACGACTGCTACATTATTCAGACTCAATTTCTTCTTGGTGCTGTTTCAACAACCATACAATAGCTGTGATATGTAAGGTGTGTTTAGGACATGTGAGGAATGAAAAAAAACTGCATTATAGTCGCTAATATGTAGTTTTAATTCACTACAGTGCTTAAGCCAGCCTGCTTCGAAGTTAGAGTGACAACAAACAAAGTATCAATGGTTATATTGCAGTTTTTTTTTTCGTGCCTCACGTGACCTAAACTCTTCTTACACATTACAGCCATCATTTGGTTGATGAAACCGAAACCAAAACAGCATAAAAAAAATAGTCGTTAATTAGCAGTCGTAGGGGAACACCACAGGATGCTCTGCATATTTTAATGTGTTATTGCATTATTACAAAGAAGAAAAGCTTCAACTAAAATCAGATGTCTATAGTCATTCAAGAAATTTCACAACTTTGGTATCACAGTTGTCAAGCTTTACAGATAAAGCAGCTATTCAGATGGGCATCTTAATTTACACTGTGCACAAATTTATGTAGATTGAGAGTTTTGTAAAAGTCTCAATCACAAAGTAATAGCATAGCTTGGGCCAGATTTAAGGTGCCCATTTTTTGTTGACATTGAATGCCATAATAAGACTTAGGTTGAACGATAGATTTGTAAATGTTAATGTAGATGGCTCTATTCGAGCTAAAGCTTCCTCTGGAACTTTTTTTTTTTTTTTCGAGAGGGCAGTTTGGTGGACATGTTTGAGGTCAGAGATGTCGAAACTCTGACTTCCCTTTGAAGTTCGGTGTTTTTGGATTTATGATTTGATCAGCTGAGTGCATGTTGTCGTCTGGTGTCTGCAGGCCTCTCGGAATTTACTTTGCCACAGCATCTAAGGACACCACTGCGAAGATCTGGACTCTCGAGAGGACTTTCCCTCTGAGGATACTCGCTGGCCACAACATGGATGTAGATGTGAGTGTTCCTTTACAACTTCATTGTGTACGTAGCTCATCCTGCCAGTTTTCAGGCTTCCCGGTTTTTGCCACTTGTTGTCAAAGGTGGGAACCAATATGAGCCAGAAAGCATGGTCAGCTGTGCACGTACAGGCGTGACGGAAGGAGGGAAGACATGTTGCGAGCATTGAGGAAGCGAGCTGAACAAATTTACATAAATTATAGAAAATATTTGGACTGATTTTTTTTTAAGGGGGGGACACTGGTCTTTGAGACCAAAAAATGACCAATAATTCGATTTTCAAAAAATGACATTTGTGGAATTTACAGCTATTATTCTCCAACTGTACCAATTTTTTCCTTCAAGAAATCAGTATTTTAAACATAATATCAAATTCAGGTCAACATGGGGGCTGGATTTATGCAGGAGCTGACAATTTGATGGCATAAAAATTTTGGACATCTGGCTGTCTGAGTATGTCGATATCTCAACATCTAGGACAGATAGAGATGTCACATTGTTTGCTAAGGGAAGCTGAAGGCATAGTGTGTGCAATAATCGAAGCAGATTTGTTCAATCACAATTCAAAAATTTATAATTTCGCAGTTTACCAATGCATTTACAATCACACCTTGAACATTGATATTCGAAGTGCTGTAAAATTACTAATGAGGGTAAAATGGAAAAATGGTTTTGATTATTGCGCTCTTTACTCACCATACTATGTAGCCATGGATTAAAAATGATTTTTTACTGAGCAGTTTTTTTTGCACCGAGGTACTAATGAATGACTAATTAAGACTGATTATCTTGGGAACCAACTGGTTTATGAGAAAGGTAATTTCATTATTGAAATCAGTATAAAATAATAAGCAAGGTGGTACAGTTTCGTTAGGATTGGACCAAAAATAAGGAAAATAGGTCTAAGACCAGTGTCCCCCCTTAAGAAGCCTGCAGCAAAGGTGGTCTAAAAGAGTTGTGAGCATTGCTGTGATTGCAAGTTCAGATCAAGAAAGAAACATGTGGCCAACTTGGTATTTGTGGGGGTCCCATGTTTCAGTCTCCTAGTACAGACCGTCCCTAGTACAGACTGTATGGCATGGTTAGCAGCAGTGGAGTTGAAAATTTTGCCTAGCATTCATGGTTGGAAATGACGGTGAAAGCAATGCTTCTTTTCGTGTGGTGCATGTGAGACCTTGTGTCGGATGAAGATGCTTCTTTACAAAGCCTAACAACTCCAGTGTTATTGGCATCATAAGGAGGCCATGAATAATCACACACCCAGATGGTGCCTCTCTCTTTGTCAGGTAAAATATTTCTTATTATTGCCATACACAGTTGACTCATAGTAGTTTGGTCTCAAGTAATTCATATATCTGGTTAATTGAAGCAGATTCAGTTCCGTTGTAGCTCTGTAGTAAATGTGCTTCAAAGCCTGTCAGTTCAAATGCCATTTTCAGCTCATATTTTTCATTCTCACTTCTGTGCTAGTCTGCAGGAAGGATAAAACTTACAAGGATATTTTCTGTCACAAAAATGCATTCAAAATGCGAATAATCAAATGAAAAGGGCACTCGCTTACATAGCTTTAAAGGAGCTTTCATATGCCCTTTTGACTGGGGTCTGGCGTAAGCACAGTTTGGCTAGCTGGCTGCATTAACTGAGGTCGAGAGACGCACCAGTCTATGATAGGCAAGGCTCACTTATAGTCCTTCGTGTGTCGGGTACCTTTGTGCAAGCCCCCCCTGCTTGTTTAGGATGTGGAAATGCTATGCGCTGTTATGCATGTGTGCTTGCTTTGTCGTTCCTTGCAGTGCGTCAGGTTCCACCCGAACTGCAACTATGTGGCAACGGGTTCGAGTGACCGGTGCCTGCGTCTGTGGTCGGTACAGGATGGCCGTGTGGTGCGCAGCCTGCCTGCCCACCGGGGAACCATCTTTGCTCTCGCCTTCTCACCCGACGGGCAGCTGCTGGCTTCAGCCGGTGAGGGTGCTGTCAGGACAGGCCTAAGTCGGAACTTGTTGGCCCACTTGATGCATGTTAGACCGCAGCAGTGGTCGAGCACACGCTTCGCATGCAGGAGGTGCGGGGTTTGATCCCCAGTGCCGCCAGGTACCGACCGTTGATAAAGCTTCCGCTGGCCTGGTGCTCGGCTTAATAAGGATGGAATGCGTGGGAAATGGGTCTGTGACCCCACCTTGAGCAAAGAAGAAATGCCTTGTGCCATGGCGCTCTTTGGCCGCAGATGACCTTGCGTCATAAAAATTCATCATCATTGATGCATGTTAGAAGAATGGCATTGCTGCGAAACTATTCTTATTGCTCTGTTTCTGTAGCTGTCACATGCAGACTGTGGTGTACGTGTGTGTGTTTGAAATGCTAATAATTTTATAATTATTGCAAGTTGAACCTAATGGAGGTAAGTATCAGCAGTGCTTGAGAAGTCTGTATACATGGGGGCAAATTATAATGCTGCCAGTTTGACTTGACTTCTTAGTGCCCAAGATGAAATTGGCTCAAAGACTTTTTCAAATTTATTTGTGGACTTGTGGTTCATATGCATACTTGTATACATGCACATTATGGGATTGAAGCAAGGGAGATAAATGCGTTTTCCCCACTTAACCACAGCTGATAGCTCAAAACCGCTGAACCCACCCTGTGATTGCGTGCGCTACTGAGCACACTCCGACCATGGCGGGCCCTGCTCTGTGCGAAACAAAGGAACGACACTGGCTGACACAAAATGGCATTTATTGCTACAACAATAACACCGGCTAGCAACAAAATACCGTATTTTCCGGTGTACAAGACGCGGCTTTTTTTCGAAAATCTTGCTGGTGCGTCCTATACAAGGGTGCGTCTTATATGCGAATTTTTCATCTTTTTTTTTTTTTCGAGTTCATCGATTACTCCGGTTCATGCTCAAGCTTTTTTCACCTAAAAAATATCACTACCAATAACGCGGTTGCAATACGGTTAATACTTCAATACCGGGACCGCCGTGCGCGACATTCTAGGTGATCTTTATCATGAAACAGCGGGGATGACGACTTCGGGGATCACAAACGCGCGGCTGTTTCGGAGGCCCCAAGCAAAAGTAGTGAGAAGCGCCAAAAGATGGTGACAATCGCGCTTCTCGCCATTGTCAAGACAAGCCGGCGTTCTTTTTTAGTCACCCTTTGCAACTATTTTTGCTCCGTGTACGTAGTGCATGTTTCAACCGAGATGCTTCCAGAAATGGGTGAACCTTTTGATAGCGCATCTGAAGATGAAGACTTCAAAGGTTTCAAGTAGAAATAAAATGTTGTTATGGACATATGGGGAGCTGTATCGTTTTTTTCTTTCTTTTTTGCTAAAACGTGGATGGGTATGGCGTTAGTGTTGCCTTTTTCGATCACTTAGCGTTGCTTAAGAATTGCTCACAGGTACGGTGCATTTCGCCATAGTCGCGCAAGCGTGTTTAATTAAGCCTCAATAGCCTAACAGGGTAAACTGGGGTGCGTCTTATACACGGGTGCGTCTTATACACCGGAAAATACGGTAGGCTAAGCAATCGAGGTCGTCCGACTCACCAGCAAGGTTACAACTGAATGTTCGCCCACACTAGGGCAGAGGAGAAGCTCCGAGGCTGGACGGAACGAGCTTGTGGTAAAGTTACTGCCAGACCGCGCCCCGGTGGTGAAGAGCGGAGCGCCGTGCCGAAACGTCTGCACGTGGCGAGTTCCCGAGCTTGCAGAGGGAGTGAGCTGTCTCTCCACCTCGCGCAGCAATCATTGCATCCGTGGCCCTAGTGTTGCTGTAATGTAGGCGCCCTCCCCTGTTAGTTAAGATAATTAGGGGAGAATGCATCACGGGGAAGCAAACCCAAGGGGACGGAGCAGGGCGCGTCCCCTCAATATGCACAAATGACAGTTGAGCAGCAACAAGTATGACTTCATTATGCAGCTAGCGAAATGCAAATTGCTAATTCGTTGGGCAAGATGCATCTGAAAGTGTCCTGACAGGTGGCATGGTTTCCATACTGCAGCGGCGGTCTAAGTTTTCACCACAACTGTGTTGCACCTCTCTGGAGATTGATTTGCAAGGCATTCTGAATGCTGATTAAATGGCTATCCACCACAACTGTCCATGGGAGCTGAATACACAGACACACCAAGCCAGTATTTGTATGCATTTTGTCATGTGCTTGTGCGTGCATTTTTGGGCTCAGTTGCATTTTAGTTGCATGTTTTCTTCTCTGTAATGGTGCACAAGACATTAGAATATACGTGAATTATGGCATGGAATTTCCCTATGACTGCTAAATACATAATTTATAATTGAATATCTTCTCTCATGCAGTGTCAGTTTGTCTCATCAACCATATGATGGCTGTGATGTTAAGGTGTGTTTAAGTCACATGAGGTACAAAAAAAAATATCTGTAGTATAATCGCTGATACATAGTTTTAATTCACTACAATGCTTAACCCTTTGAGGGTCGAATTATTTTGAAGAAAACTTTCCCAGGTGGTCAAATTACTTTATTGCGGATCTTGAATCTACAAAATGTATATAATCGAGAATAAATAGTAAAAAAAAATTAGGAACAGTACTTTGGTGACAGCATCACTCACAACTGGAAAATGTTCAATAGAATAGAATAGCCATGGTGATAAGCAAGCTAAGAGCAGCACCAATAAAGATAGAAATCAACTTTCGCCGCCCCTGCAAAACAGTGCCCACAAAGAGAAAACACGTTTTGCGCGACTCCGTTGTGATCCCGCGGCGGAATCGAAACCGCATAGGCGCGTTGCCACAGAGGGCGAGAATACCTCGCGAGCAGCGGTGATAAGCAAGCTAAGAGCAGCGCCAATAAAGATAGAAATCAACTTTGGCAGCCCCTGCAAGAAAGTGCTGACAAAAAGAAAACTCAAATTTTGCGCGACTCCGTTGCGATCACGCGGCGAAACCAAAACAAAAGGGGTGTTGCCGCAGTCTGTGCCGCCGCGCTAAAGCTAGACATAAGTTCTGCTTATCTCCGCAAGAAGGCAGCACAAAATTCAAACACTTCTTGCAAGTCCTAAGAGGTGGCAGCACCCCCCAGTGAGCATGCATTGTTCTTTTGGCGCAAAATTTCAAACAGAAGATCGAAACCGTACCCGTACGGCAAAGACCTTGTGGGACAGAAAACCCCCGCCGTGCATATACGGCAAAAACCTTCAAAGGGTTAAAAGCCAGTCTGTTTCAAGAACTAGAATGACAACAGATGACATATCCGTGGCTATATTACAGTTTCTAGTGCACTAGCTCTGAAACCCCCGATCTCAGATTTTGCTTGTCTCAATCTCAGATTTTGCCGATGTTTGTCTGTCCAAAGCCTCTGGCAGGGGGTAACCTGCCCACCGGGTTGTGGGCAGCCTGCCAGCAGGCTTGATGGCCAACTATGCAAAACACTGTTTACAGAAGACACTCTCTGAAACAACAGTTGGTTTTGGAAAGACATTAGTGTTGCATTTGGTTATGGGTATGTACAAACAGTACCATGACACCAATCAAGTCTCGTGTGGAACTGATCGTTCTGTGAATGCTTACATTGCGTGTGCCTTGATATAGCCTTGCCATAACCAGCAAAACAATGGCTAAGATATGCTTGTGCACCTCATTTGCATTTGGCCGAACCATGCTAAATCAGCTACCATTCTTTTTTTTTTTTCAGGCCTCCTGTGACCTAAACGCGCTTTACACATCACAGCCATTGTCCAGGTTTTGAAAACGAAGCTGAAACAGTATCAAGAAGAAATTAAATTACATATTATTTAGCAGTCGTTTGGGAGATACCACAGAGTGATCCATCTACGCTAATGTCTTATGCATCATTTGAAAGAAGAAAATACGCAATCAAACTTTTGGCATCTATACTCCTTTACGCATCTTGCCGCGAATGTTTGTAGTGTTTGTTCATTCTTCAAAGCTGCAGGCACGCCGCTTTATCGCTTTGTTTGTGATGCAAGACATGCCTAGATTTATCTCGATTGATCACATCCAGGCGGAGCCAACTCTACGTTGTTCCAGAGTGTTCTACTAACTTTCCAAGCTTTATCTCGAAAGTTTGCTATCAGCTTTAAAAAGAGCGCGGCCGAGAGCGGTGGGCATTCTGTTCGGTGACTGCCGAGCACGCTTGTTGCTAGGCCGCCACTAAGTGATTCAGTTCGTTGTGGGCGCAATTCAGCCCAAATAAACAGTTTCGTTTAGCAGCCATTCTTGATGTTTTGCTGTTCGCCGAACTGCAGTCACCACTACGTGACAGTATTATCGGCTATAGTGTTATGTTGTTTGACGCAGTACAATATCTCGACTCCAGTTTTTTTTTTTTCCTGGGCTTTCCTCAGGCTCTAAACTAAGTAGTTATCAGCTGTCTTGGTGGATTTTGTATGTGCAGGTGAGGATCGCAGGATCAAAGTGTGGGACCTGGGCAGCTCCTCCTTGCTCAAGGAGTTGCGAGGCCACACGGACGCAGTGTACAGTATCTCGTTCAGCCGTGACGGCTCTGTGCTGGCGTCTGGTGGCGCCGAGCCACTTGTTCACCTCTGGGACCTCCGGCGAAGTGTCAGCTCTTCATCCAGGTTTGCATCTTCTTGCCCTTTTGGTGGTGGTGGTGGTGAAAACATTTATTACGAATGAACAGGAGGTATGTTTGGATCAGCCCGTAAGGGACCGATCCTTACAAACACTAGGTGGAAATCCCTAGTATGGGACCCCAGTGGCGGTTGCCGCCGCCCGGGCGCGCCCGACTAAGGCTTGTTGGGCCTGTAAGTCGTGGCAGCCGAGCAGGGTCGCCTCCCAGTCCTCCCGGGTTGGGTTGGGGATGGGGGGAATAGCCGGATTGAAGGGGCAGGCCCACACCATGTGATAGGTGTCAGAAGACACCGCACTACAGTGTGGGCAGCTGCAGCTAAGGGAGGGGTCAAAATGTTTTAGCGCTGCCGGGCACAGCAATGTATTGGTGAGAAGGCGGAGAAGGAGCCGCTCATCCACCTTCTTCAGGCCTTTACATGGGCTAGGGTAAAGGCGATGACAATTTTGATAATATGTTGTAATATCTTTGAATGTATAGACCGGATTAAAATCGGGTTCCTGATCGGGTGGGGAGGAGAAAACAGCCCGGTGAGAGAGCGCGCGGGCAGCTGCGTCTGCTGCCTCGTTTCCTGCCAACCCCTGATGAGCAGGGGCGCATATGAGGTAACGGTGTGCGGGGTCCGTATCCCGTATGCAATTTTGGTATATTCGATAGGCTAGGAAGGGAGTGCAGCCTTGTTCGACATTCCGACAGGCCCCTCGCGAGTCGGTGATTATGTATTTTGAATTGGAATGTGAGGCCGCGAGAGCAATCGCGACCTCTTCTGCTTGTGTGCCCTTTTGGAATGCCCGAGTGACATATCCGCAGTTATTGAGGTCATGGAGAAGTGACTACACCAAAGAAAGCCTGCTGCAGCCACTGAAACCAAGGGAAGGACAGGGGGACTGCAGTGTTGTACTGCTGCAATGGGAACATTAGAGTCGTTACTTCGAAAAATTAAAAATTGGTTTTTGAGGAAAGGTAATAAGGCAGTAACTATCTTGTATATTTTGGTGGACACCCTGACCTTAAGGAAAGGGATAAAGGAGGGAGTGAAAAGAAAGGAAGAAAGAGGTGCTGTAGTGCAAGGCTCTGGAATAATAACCACCACCTGGGGATCTTTAATATGCACTGACATTACACAGCACACCAGCGCCTGTTGGGTTTCACCTCCATGGAAATGCAGCGGTCGACCTCGGTCGGGGTCGAACCCGGGTACTCCACTCGGTAGACGACCACCTTAACCACTGAACCACCACGGCGGGTGCTATTTTGAACTTGTTGCTCAGTTTAAACCTCTGGTTTATACAAACAAGCTTTGGACCTGCCAGCGTCTATCGTATTAAAGAAGCTGCCCTTAATTCAAACTCTGTGTAATGTGAACAAATCTTGGTCTCCACTCGAGTTTTAATTAAAGTCAACTGTGTGTTTTTAATACATTTCGAGAATATATAATAATAAAGTAACAGCATACTACATTTTGGGTCTGGTCTCATGGGTCTTGGAGACCTTGCAAAGAGAACTGGGCCAAGTCTGGGAAAGCTCTCCATGCCATTTGGATTTTCCTTTGTTTCTAGTGGCTGTGATGAGGTGAATATATCATGTTTGCATATGCCACAGTTACTCACACATTGAGCGCACTCGCATAATAAATGCAGCTCTTGCCTCATATACCGTATTTTCCGGTGTATAAGACGCGGCTTTTTTTCAAAAATCTTTCTGGTGCATCTTATACAAGGGTGCGTCTTATATGCGAATTTTTCGGCTTTTTTTTGTGAGTTCAGAAATTACTCAGGTTCATGTTGAAGCTTTTTTCACCGGAAAAATATTGCTACGAATAACGCAATTTTAACACTGCTATAATACGGGGACCGCCATGCGCAACTTTTTTAGGTGAACTTTATCATGAAACGGCAGGGATGATGACTTCCGGGATCATAAACACGCGGCCGTCGGAGGCCCCAAGCAAAAGTAATGTGAAATGCCAAAAAGATGGCGACAATCGCGCTTTTCGCCATTGTCAAGACAAGCCGGCATTTTTTTTTTAGTCTCCTTTGCAACTTTGTCTGCTCTGTGTACGTAGTACGTGCATTGTGCCAAGAGAATGTTTCAGCTGCATTTCCTCCAGAAAGGGGCAAACTTTTTGATAGCGCATCCGAAGATAAAGACTTCGAAGGTTTTAAGTGAAAATAAAATGTTGTTATGGACATAAGGAGAGTTCTTTCGTTTTTGTTTTTTTTTGCTAAAACGTGGGCATGTATGGCATGAGTGTTGCCTTATTGATCACTTAGCCTTGCTTAAGAACTCACAGGTACGGTGCATTTCATGATGGTCACACAAGCATGTTTAATTAAGCCTCACTAGCCTAACTGGGTAAATGGGGTGCGTCTTATACACGGGTGCGTTTTATATGCCAACTTTTTCAATAACAGCCTGCATATATGGCAGGTGCGTCTTATACAAGGGTGCGTCTTATACATCGGAAAATACGGTATTAAAATTACAAAAAATTATTTTGCTGCAGCGTAAATTTTATCTCATGCAATAAGCACAACTCCCACATAGTGACATTCTTTAGTGAAAAAGAGTAATGCAACTATATTTCTTTACATAGCACCAAATGGCACAAAGCTACTCGTTGTATACGTTTTGTGCTGATCCCCTTCTTAATGACAAGGGAGTCTCATTTTTACGCATCTATTGTCAGCACTGACTGGCGTTGTTCTGGTGTTGCAGTGATGCTGACAGCAATGGCCACATGTCGCCAGAGCACCTGGCAAGTTTCCCCACATCCACATCTTCACTGCACTTGGTGCGGTATGCACCACGCAACCTTCTCACCCTTGCTGGCTCTACAGCGGCTGGTTCCACTGCCGACATGTCATCCATCTCCTGACACCTGTAGTGCAGTGCCGTATGCAGGAGAAGAGCATTGTCACCTTCCACTTTCACCTGCGACCCATTTCTCCATGCTTTGTTCAGTGCTTGAAAGACAGTGTTTCTTGCAAAATCACAAATGTGCCACAAGTTACCAGTGTTTGCTAAAAAAAAAAAACTAATAAAATATGAAACTTGCTGTGTAAGGCTGCTTGTGTTCACAAAAAATGGGGCACAGAAATGCTCAGCTACCCAGCACAATGTTATAGCGCACTGGCACTAGCATTGCATGATTGACGTCTTCAAAGCTGACATGCCTCATGAGTAGGGCCCGGAAATTTAGGCACTAAAAAACCCCGAAATAGGCAGGCATCTAGGCTCTAAAAAATATTGAAATAGGCGCTATAAAGCAAAAATAGGCGCTTTGAACAATACTCTTTATTCATAAGTACAAGACCTGTAAGCCAAGCACGGAGCGTGCGCAGTCCTCAACTGAAGCAATAAAGCGCCTTCGTTTTTCGCTAAGCATAGCTTTGTACTTTAAAAGGCTTCTTTGACATCACAATAACTTAGTGGCACGAACCTAAAACATGAGAGTTGATAAAGGCTCAGGCCTTCAGGTGATGTGGCCGTATCGTCTCCGCGTAGAAAGTCTCCGATTTGGGAAATTGTTTCTAGGCATCTATTTTTTTCTACCAATTGTTGCATCTTCGTGGAAGCAGTAGCACCCTTTCCTTCCAGTCGCCGAAGTGCTGCTGGTACTTCTGCCACTATCTTCAACGATTCATCTATTGAGAGTCCAACCTTTTCCAACTTTGTCATCCTTTCTGTCAGTGTTGAGAAGTTCGCACTAATGTATGTCAGGTCTCTTCCCAAACTCGCCTGTTGCTACACTTCGAGATAAACACTTCGTTACACTATGTTCAAGTTACAATTCGAGAAAAATGTTTAGCGAGACCCGCGCCTTTTGTGCATGCATCGGCGCGCGCCTTTCACCACACATAGACAGATTTTTCAAAAGTGAGAAACGGCACCAAGGACTGGAGTGCCGGATTTAGGCATTTATAGGCAAAAAGTGCGGTTAAATAGGTAGTATTTACTAAAAAATGACAAAAAGGCAGGCAAGTGCAAAAATCCCCTGTTTAGGCATTTATAGGCATGTTTAGGCAAACGCCTAAATTTCCGGGCCCTACTCATGAGGCTGCAAGCACTGGTGTATGTGTAGCATGTGTCATAAGGAGCGAGAGATACCTTATACTTGGCATGCAGCATTTCTGGTTAGAAGTAAAATAAAGCAACCTGGACTTTCCCATTTTTTGAATCAACAGAAGTTTGGTTCGAACTGAGAAATGGTTATGCAACCAAGGGAAGCATGGCAAGGTGTGCAGTCTACGTTAATTATCGCTACCTGTGTGTGCTGGCTCGGACCCTTAGGCCACCACTGCACGGATTAAAAATTCGGGGACACTTGAGCTCCGCCTCAAGTGTATGATGCAAAAGTGTTAATGGGTCCCTTCAGTGGCCTGGGGTCCTCTTTCTAATCATGGACACTGTTCTCTTCGTATACCTCTTCTTCTCTTCGTATGCAATGACCAGAGATGTACAGTCGTGAGCAAAAGAGTCCCCCCCCCCCCTCCGGACTTGGGCTCCATCCAAAGGGGGTCTCTAGTGATTCAGGCACAGGTGGAGAGGGAAATGGAGGGAGGGAAAGAAAGTGGCTGATGGCCTGTTTTACACATTACTTTATACAAAGGGACATTATTTTTAAAAGTTGTTTGCTCAGCTACGTCACAGACCTGAAACAAATGATCCCCACACTCTGCACAGCTCTGGACTGATTCATGGTGTGAGGGCATGGGTTTCCCTCTTTCTTCCACCCTTTGTGTAGTACTGCCAAATATGTATTTTTTCCGACTTGAGTTTTAGAGAACAAGATGATTATTACTAAAGATCACAGCAAAATTTTCAAAACGATACAGAAGAAATGTTCCGACCACCACCGACTGACAATAAAACATGACGAATTAGGTGCGCTAGCACTGTGTGGCCACTATTTTGCATTGTTTTAAGTTTCAGGAGGCTTAACATTCCAAAGCGACTCAGGCTATGAGGGACGCCATAGTGGGGGGCTCCAGAGTAATTTTGACCACCTGGGGGTCTTTAACGTGCACCGACACCGCACAGCACACAGGTGCCTTTGCGTTTCGCCTCCATCGAAACGTGGCCGCTGCGACCGGGATCAAACCCATGAACTTCAGCTCTGTAGCTGAGCGCTATATAACCACTGAGCCATCGCGGCAGCTTGTTTTTCATTGTTCATCGTCCACCTGCCATCTAGGTCACGTGATGCTATGACATCTCACAACCTGCCATGTGTATGTATACACACACCTAAGCATGCAGGTTGCCCACAGCCCGGTGGGCAGGCTTTGACGGCAGCCAGCCACAAAGCAAGCTTTGGACAAACAAACCCTGACTTTCCCCCTTGTGTTCCGAAGCTTGCCCCTCTGCATGGGGGCGCCACATGACTAAGCCCTCCTGCTGTCAAGACAGGTGCGCTTGGCCGATCTTGACAGCTTGAGGGCTTCGTAATTTGGCGCCCCCATGTCAACCTCTGAAACACTGGGGGGGGGGGGGGTGCTTTTACATTTGCCCACGATTCTACTGGCTGCAATTCCTTTGTTGGGAATGGCCAACTCCTTGTTGACCATCTGATGTTTCCAAATTCGGTGACCATCGGGCATTACCTCTGGAAAGTGCGGCTGTAATATTTTTTAGTGCGAAAGCACTACTTCATGAGCCGGTTTGCGACCAAGCGTGACCTTGGGCAAACCATAAATGTTGCCACGACTGGGATTTGTACTCATGGTGGCGCGAACAGAGCAGCTTCGCTGGCCACTCCACGAGAGCACTAAGCTATCGCCGCAGCCCATCACGCCTCATGTTAAACTGCAACACACACTCACGCTGTGCGTTGTACATCGTCGTCTTGATCAGCTGGTCATCATCACCACTATCCAACTAATATTCGCGCACTGAGCTATGTGGCAGTTGACAGAGATATATGCTCTGCATGCGTTGGCGCAGACAACGCTGCTGCAGAAACGCGGCACTGGTGCCTACATTGGGTAAATTGGCACTGACGATGAAAAGGTTGGATGCACATAACTGGCTCCAAGGGTTAGTGGACATCTCAATCGCACTTTCAATATACACGGTAATGGTGTCCACGCACCTGCAAAAAACTGCTTTTGCACAATATTTCTTGCTTAGCAATGCTAAACCGCCAACCAATTTTCTTGTTTTTAAATACTTGGCAATAGCAGAGTTAGAGCTGCCGCAGTCAAGTGTCTTCACCGCGCTTCTCTCTGCCAGCCAGGTCCTATCCGAGGAGTTTCCCCTCACCTGGCAGGGAGGTGAGGTTCTAGCCTCCGCAAGCCGAATTTCCCTTTCACAGAGGAGCCACAGAGTACGTAAGAGGCCTACGTCATAATACCCCATATCCAAGATTTCTTGCTTTCTTCTGCGTGGAGTATTTACTTGGCGCTTCCGTGTGCTTCCCATGTATGCACCTGGCACCCGACATTGCATAGCAGTGCGAAACGCGATTACAGTCGCGTTACAACACTGCGAGTGTTTCACTACGCCAGAGCATAATCGTGTGCATTTATTATCACGGATTCTCCGTACATGTCAGTGGTTCAGTTACGATGAGCTGCCAGATATATGGTACACGTCTTTGGTTGCAGCGTGCGAACTGCAAATTACTCTGGGCTATCTTTATGCAAACATATAAGGCACATATGATCGGCAGTGGCCTTGTGAAAGCAGCGCAACGAGGTGAACTGCATCTTAATTTTAATGGGATAATTTTATTTATATTGTACTGGTAACAGGATGTGCAGCAGGTTAGGCCCAGCAACAGCACGCTGTTACAAGAAACGGCATGGGTGCGACGTATTCTTGCTTTTAAGTTACAGATACATACAGAACTGTCGATATATCAAACTATTTCGCATTTCTTTTCAAGTTCGATATGGACCTCATGCACGGAAGCAAGCTGAAGTTTCAGCCGTACATATGGCGCTCGTGGTGCCATTTTCGTTCCTATATGTCTACTGTCCTTGTCTTTTTCGCGCAGACGTACCTTTTAAAGCCATTTGAGAGCCATCACGACATTACTAGAGAGTAGGGAGAGACCTTTGCTGAAGTTTTAGCACTGCTTAGAAGGCGCTCACTGCGATTACAGAAGCCGTGAAAAACGTGGAGCACCAAATTATGTTGGCTCCCCGCATTAGAGTAGTGTCGAGCGGAAAATGGAACACTAGAACGAAAGCTGTCCCAGTTTTCATCATCTCCGTGACAGCCGCCTTGAGTTGTAAAATTGCACCACACTATGGCCATTGAAAGGTTAAAACCGTACACGCCCACGCCGCTGCTACTGGGAATATTACCGGCCGCAAAACGCACCCCCCCCCCACCACAGGACGGCCACCTGTACGTAGCTCGCTGCGTGGTCGCTTCGCTCCGTCGCTATCGCAGTCTGTGGAAGCTTCTAGCAACTGGACATGCTCAGCTATTTCTTTTTTTTTAAAAAAAAAAGAAAAGGACTGTCTGGCATTGAAATTGTGCATTGGTGTTAAGACATACACCTTAAATAACGAGTGGCACCTATACGTATATAATGTTTTAAGAGAATACTATTAAGTGCAAGCAGAGACTACAGTTACGTTGCAGACAATAGACAGGGCGTGGGCGTGTTCTGGCTCTGTAGCTTTTGCTCCGTTCAATGCATAAAGTAAAAATTTCTTACATTTGTCCAATTTCGGAAGTTCGATATAGCCAATAATTTCATTATATCTGTGTCCCATAAGTCTAGGTTCGACTATATCAAAATCTGAGGGCGAGGGCATGAAATCGTGCAAGCAGCCCTTTAGAGACGGTGCCACCCATGCTAGAATATAAAGAAATGGACGACCTAAACTATAAACAAGCTACACATCACCCAGAGCACATAAAGACCAGGGCAAGAAACTAAAATGGCGCAACGAAAATAACATAACAAAAAAGAAGGGAAGCAGCTACAGCAGGTGACGAGAAACGGTCCCCCATTCACTCCTGAATCAGAACAAAACACCAGTGAAGTGCTCAGTAGGTTTGCCGTCACTGGCGTGCCGTGGATGAGGAGATTGACTTTGTCGAAACATTGTGTTAACTGGCTTTGGCGCCAATTTTGACCACTTTCGGCACATGTTTTTGCAAAGACAATCGTAACGCCTCCATGTAAGCTTGGCGCTTGTTCATTTCAAATGTCCAAACCTGGTTAGAGGCCCTTTTATGCTCAGCTTCTGAACATTGTGAACTGTTGAAGCAGTTCAGAGCGGCCAAGTAGAATACAATATGGATGCATTCAAATTTATTTCATACATTCTTAGTGTACCAGGCACAACATGAACACCATACTGAATGTACACGAAAACACACACTCACATAGACATGCACACACAAATTCAGGTGAAAGAATTCTTATTAAACGAACACTCCATTCTCTGAAAGATCTGCACAATTCGCAACAGAAAGAATAGCGAACGAATTGACATCTACAGTCTATGGAAGGCATAGAAGACTCACAATTCATACCAAAATCCCTACGCATTATGTGCACAAACAATATTGGGCCACCTACACTCTTCAAAGAAAGGGTGATCTCAAAACTTGCAAGGGCGATCAACAATCGTATCTGTAAAAAGCATGATTCTGAATGCCTTGAGGCTCTAAAAAAGCTCTTATTACAGGAGGGGCATCATGAAAAAAAGCTTTCAAGTGTGCCGCGCACAAATCGAGGCAGAAAATACGCAAAAATGCTCTTTTCCGAAAACAGCATGAATGATTCGCGTGCCATGCACACTCTTTCACTAGAGGCACACAAAAAGTGTGAATGCTACACCTATTAAATAGCTAGTGTATGTTTCTTCTTTTTTTACAGGACATTCCTTATACAGGATTACAGGTAAAACAGGACACTGCAGTGCCACTCTGCATATGTGGTCAGCTTCACTGTCGCTGGGTCTCTTGATCTGTACACGGTAATGATGCTGTGAATGCCATCACTACCTCTTAAAGCGCTGCTTCATAAACTTGAGGGTTTTCTGCATTAGTGGAGCATGCTTTGGTTCTGCAAGACAGAAAAAAAAATATAGTAAGACAGAAGGTTGAGGTCAACTGCTGCCTGAAAGAAACCTGCTCCCAAAGGGCACCATTTCAAACCTTGCATTTTGATGAAAACTTAAAATGCTGCTGCAGTTGTCGTTTCACTCCACTTCAGTTCGACACAACACACCTTGCTTTCTGCTAGTCATCTTGTTAGTACAATTTTCAAGCAAATTTTTGTCTGAATTATTTTCTTCAGCTAGTGATTTTCAGCTATGAAGCTTGTGTGCCCCTGGTACCCATTTTTACGTTCTTACTTTTGCTGCATTTGTATCCTGTGCTTTTAAAATCACCCCCCCCGCCACCCACATGTGCCATGATGCTTGCACATTAGTCTCAGAAAATAATAGCTTCACTAGATGAGTGAGTCTTTGGTAATGATGACTACCAATGAAATGAATGGTTGTTATTTTTGCTGCTGCTGTTACCATTACCGTCAACTACTTCATGTAAGGTTGCACGAAGCGGAATCGTTCCTGCTTCCCGCACTCTTAACCCTTTCACTGCCAGGTTTTTTTACTCAGATCCGCACACACCCTGCCGGGTTTTTTCTGCATGTTAGTTTCCTTGAAATTTTTAGCTAGTAACGCACTAAAATGCTCTGCAGGACATGTAGACATGTTTATTCAGGATAATCTTATAGATATTAGTTGTAATGAATCAAATCTTTCAGCACCAATCTGGCCTGTCGGATTTCCTCTTCTTACGCGGATTTTTCGGTGGCAGGGGGACTTCATCGCTGTCATCACTCGACAAGGCACTTAGGTTGGCTCCTTCCTCGTTCTCATTATCATTGAGCTCCGAATTCAAGAGGAATTTTGAATTTCTTCGTCCGTCAAAGCGCGGACGAGAGTGGCACATAGCCTCATGGCTGCTGTGCGCAGACCAAAACAAAGTTACTCGGATGTGGAAACATGCGCGTCATCTGTTGTTTAAAATTTACCCTACAAGATCTATGAATTTACGGAGTCTCTCCATAGATGGCGCTACATGTTTGCATAATTTCTTTTACACTAGTATTTTCGGGAGCGGCAGGGGGTGAGTTAAAAAGCCAAAACGAGTTAACTCGAGAGAGGCAGGGGGTGTGCATATGTGGTAGCCTGAGTTATCTCGGGAGTGGCAGATTAAGGGTTAAGGCCATAAGTGCCTTGTACTCCCTGTAGACAGGATTCTGTGACATGCTTATCTAAGGCCACAATTCATTCCATCCTCACAAATTCACACAGGTAGCACACATTTATGCGGACCACATTGTTCTGCAAAGTCGCACACACTAGATTCGAAAATGGTAACCCTTACTTCATACCACTGTAGATGAAACTCTCTACCGGGCACAAAAACGGAGCTAATAAAGTAAGAGGACCCTGCTAACCAACTATAGCAGGCACTAAATACAATTTCAAAATATGATCACTGAGGAATGCCATGTTGAGTATTTATTATCAGTACAGAAAGGCTCCCCACAGCTGCAGTTTATCGGCCGACAATTTTCTCCTTTGATACTGCACTAAACAGGACTGCAGCCCACATTCACTGCAGCACAGAATCATCGAACTTACACTGGTGGAGACAGAAAGGGAACTGGAACCTAATGCAGGGGGCTTACTTTTAGGTAGTGAAGATGAAGTCGAGGGCGGTCGACCGACAGGCGCACTGATGCTTGGAGATGCAGAGGGCCTGGCTGCCAGACGGTCGGAAGGCCTGATTGCAACAGCAGCCTGTGCACCTGTGCCGTGCTTGGCCTGTTGCCGCAAAACATTGCGGGGAGGTTTGGCCACCGTGTCGACATAAGCCAGCTTGGTCTGGCGCACTGTAAGGTGTATGATGACAGCAGTGAACAGCAACTCAAGCAAAGAACACTGCTGCTTTGTTCTGTTCTTGTTTATTTTTACCCCCTTTCATGCGACCAGGCTATTAAAGAGGCACTGAAGTCAACTCCAGCCAATTTTTCCAAGAGAGGAATTAGACGAGCTATTTGGCACATGACATGTGAAATTAGCAGGGCACTAGAAGAGACAGAGCATAAAGGGACACAAACGCCAGCGCTGTAGAACCACTGAACAAACAAGCCCGATGTGCAAGAAATTGGACCCAACAGAAGAATTACATGGGCCAGTTGATACACGAGACATAAAATTAGCACTGCATTACATAGGAAAGAGTAGAAGACATTAGCACTGGTGTCTTCGTCTACTCTGTTGTGTCTAGTGCGCTGCTTTTAGGCATCCAACTTTTGCCCTCAGTGAAAATAGACTGTTTGGCTTTTGTGGCTGTGCTGATGTTTGTTCAGGATGAACCACTTGCCAGCCGCCGCGGTGGCTCAGTGGCTATGGTGCTCAGCTGCTGGCCCGAAAGACGTGGGTTCGATCCCGGCCGCGGCGGTTGAATTTCTTTGGAGGAGAAATTCGAGGCCCGTGTACTGTGCGATGTCAGTGCACGTTAAAGAACCCCAGGTGGTCGGAAATTTCCGGAGCCCTCCACTACGGCGTCTCTCATAGCCTTAGTCTCTTTGGGACGTTAAACCCCATAAACCAAACCAAACCAACCACTTGCCAAAGGGCCAGACAGTTTCTGACCAAACCACAGTGTCAACCTACTGGAAACGGTTCCTGCCAGACCCTGACCAAGTCCTTCAAATGCCTCTGCCCCAATCCATTTGTCCCTCAACACAGGACAATTTAGAGATTCATTCTGCTGCCATAGACTTATCAGCCTTACCATGCTGAATACACTGGTTTTCGTCTGATCACTGAAACTAAACAGCTTAGCGGTCAGACACTGATAAGAGGTCTCACTAAAAGGCCAAGAGAACCCACATTTTCTGATGCACATTCACCGCTTTTCAGTGAATGGTAAGGTAGGTGCTATAATTTATGATAAAAGTAAGAAATGAGAAGCATTTCACAACTCTTGAAGACTGGCACATGTTGCACTCACAAGGTAATGAGATTTCAATACACTAGCTCCTTTCATGAGTATTTAACCTCTGGAAAAGCTCAAGAGCAAGGCGAAGGGATGCTTGTAGTTCTTTAATGGGCACCGAGTTTCAATGCCCAAGAATTTTTGCAGTTCCCTTTCGATGAAATGCAGCAGCCATCGTCAGGATCAAACCCACAACCTTGTGCTCAGCAACCGGATGTGCCAAAGCCACTGAGCCACGATAGCTGATGGCAGCTTAAATGCATCAGTAAGAGGTGTTACGTGAACACGCATGGCTTTTGTGTACCAACAGCAAGTTAAAGGCTAGTCTACCAGCGGACTGGAAGAGTCACTCCGCAATGCAGCAGCCAAACGTATACCATCCTTCTGAGAACTTCCGGCCTGCACCTTACATACAAATGAGGTGAGCTGTTGTCCTGTTTGCAAAGCTCTGCTACGAAAAAGCAATGAGCAGCATACAAATGCGCCTAAATGCGCCAAATGCGCCTAAATCAGAGCAACACTTCGTGAAAAAACAACGTGAAGCTGGACCAAAACTTCACACCATGAAAGGCTTTTTTAACAAACTTTCAATTCTCAAGGATACACAAATGGTGTTCACTTTGACTGACTGGCATACAGTATAGGCATAATCCAAAAATTACCTGGTGTAGCCTTCGCCATTGATGCAGTGATCGTGGCAGTTAATGACTTGAACTTCTGTTCACGTTCATCATATTTTTTCTGAAAGGAGATGCATTGTAAAGTGAAACACAACACTAGGAGGCATATGGCGCTCCTCACAACAATGTTTTACAGCACTAGCTTCATATGACTGCTCACACTACAGTTTTTTTTTAGCACAGGAAGAAAAAAAGAAACACTTTATCTTGAATTCAAAATTAGAACAGGCACTAATGCAATCAAACCAGGAACCGTGCTTTATGCAAGAGCTCTCAGCTTGAATTCCCTAGTGTAAGAAATTGGTGTATAGGGGAAGTTCACTGCAGTCAGAACATGTTGAGACATATTGGCCATCTTGTGCGCCAACAAGCAGTGAACGTAGGTGATGGTAGTTCTGCCTCTCACCAAATACAGCTCCCGCCAGGTCTCTCCCTCTTCAGGGACGCTGCCTTTGAACTCTCGAACACAATGTGCCTGCCAGAGCTCGTCCGTGTCGTCAAGGAGGTACTGCGGCAGAATGGATGGGCTTCACATTGGAAGACTGCACACAAAAAGGTTCTCGCAGTGGCTCGTGAGTACTATTGTGGCACCACAGACAATGCAAATCTTCTAATCCCTGGCTAGTAGCACTCTAAATTTTTTTGCAGGAAATGGAAGCATGGCTGAAATCTGCATGTCACAGGAGTTTGTGTCCAAAGAACGTGGAACTCACAGGGTTGTAGTCTTCGAGGCCATACAGTTGTTTGGCTGTACACTTTTCCAATACAGGTTTCAAGATGTCATATGGCACCCCCCCTGTGTATGCCATGCCTGGGAAAGAAGGAAAGAAAATATCCTTGCCATGCCTCAAGTCATTGCATCGTCACCCAAAAGAGCCTGTGAGACAAAATTAATTGCACTTTCATCCTTACCTTCAATGTTGTCTATAAGCACCCTGACGCAAGCTTCATGCAGCGTGGGGACCTCTGGGGAAAGAGAGAGCAAAAATGAGAGGAAAATGTGTAACCACCACCATGGCATCAAGAGTTACTTATAAATAAATGCTTATCAAGCAACTTGTATGTCTAGTCATTAGTCCAATGTGTTCAGAGAAATACATCGTTTAAAATGGCACAAATAATTAGTTGGGTCAAAGAAAAAAAATAAAATTGATGCCCTCCCCCACATATCACTAAGTGCAACTGCCTACACAAAGAATGGTCAGAGGATCTCTCTCTCTTTTTCTTTTCTTTATTATTATTATTATCTTTTTTTTTCAGGTTACTTCAATGCAAAACACCCTCCACCCACCAGGTAAAAAGCAGTTGCGTCGTCCTGAGTAGACTTGCGTTCTGTCTTTCCGAGAGGACGTGAAGATGATGGCTTCCTCGTTGGTCATAGCTGCGGAAGTGAACAAGAGACACAGATTAAAGCAGAGAGCCAGAAAAACGATGCCATTTCCAATCCACTTGGAGTGCTGCAAAAGGGCTGCCTTCTCACTTTTCTTGGCTGGTTTTGCTGGCGGTTCATCGAGGAACCTGTGCGGCAGGGGCTTGTATACGGGCTGGATCTCCGGCAGCATTGAGGACACTTCGTCCTTGTCTAAAGGTGCCAAGTCAGGCTGCAAAACAAATTGAGCACAATGGTCAACAAGGCCATCTCTCGTCAATCGCAAAGCAAACAAGGGATCCCGACTTAGCAAAGCACTATAGTGACCAAGCAAAAGCTTGAAAACGATTCTTGGAAAATGAAGCACTGTGCGAAATGTAAAGCTTCATATAAAATAAAATTCAAATCAAACACCTCCAGCATGGGACAAGTCAACATTGAGTTAAATATCAAACATCAAAATCGGAAACAAAATTCACAAAACACCTATAAAAGATTTCAGATCATACTCCGAGAACCGCTTGCTCACTGCTTTTCCAGCAAATACCATAATGACCTCAGCCAACAAATTGCAGCTCACAGGTGACAGTAAAAAAAAGGCAGCCTAGAGTTCATCTCCAAACACAATACGAGAAACGGCAGTGTGTGTGGAAGACAGAATGTCCACTCATCATCCCTACACAAATCCCACTCAAGGATGGCAGATATGAAGCAAGCAAGCATAATACCAAAGGCTGCAGCACACAAAGTCAAGCATGTCCAGATTTTGTTACATAGAAAATACGACTGAAAACTGAAGCGAATATGAGCACTAACCAATGCGCAGAATTCAAGCTTCCTTAGAGTCTGGTTCAAATGCAAAAGCGCAGCGCTTCAAACTAACAGTCCAACCTTCACTGTTACCCTCAAAAACGTGATGATCGATTTGCACAGTTAGGCCAAATGCAATTTATTTGCGCTAGCACCTTGGCTTTCACTTCGGTTACAGCAATCGAATCCATCGTTCATGGGTGGAAGTTTTTCGGATAGCGATAATGAGTTAATGCCCACATATGCGAAATTGGCCATTCTTTACATTCATAAAACACTGGGGGTCCTCAGACCACCCCTGGTGCAGTGGCTAAGCGATGCTGACACAGGTTGAGTGGGTCATAATCTATGAAAGGCACTGTTTTTTTTCCCCGTCCTTTCACTGAAGGCCCCCTTAGCTCACTCTGATGCCCCTTGAGGGATAAGCACAAGGTGATTTTCAGAAAAAGTTGCAGCTTATTATGACCTTGGAATCACAGCTCAAAAACCCAACTATCCTGTATTAGTTTTAGTTTCTGCATGGCCTATGAGATCGACGCAGCCTGAAGGCAAGCTTTCCAGAACGACTTTGATGCCACAATAGGGCAGCGTGGTGCGTTGTATGAGGAAACCGAATGTGCACAGATTCCACGCGCTACTGGTTCTGCTTATTCAGTGGAAAATACTTCTGAACGAAGCTACGCATAATGAAGCAGAGTGGCAACCAGTATATGCAGTGCTCACTTCGTGCCCAGCGAGAAGAAGACTATTAAAAAGTATAGGATGTCACGCATTATATTCATTCAAAACAAAAAGATGTCATGCGAGCGTGGCTAAACCAAGTGTTGGGAGCTCGCAGTTCTGTTGCAATTCACGGCAGACCATCGCGTTAATCTGAGTCAATCATTTTCCCTGACTTGGCTAATTTTTTTATGGTTATCCCAAGAATTAAGTGTTTTTTTTTTTAGGTGCACAAAGCTTCCTGACAACTCCAAGTTTTCTGTCGCAGGACACCCTAGTGACAGTATGTGAACCTCCGTGTTTTGGCCTTATCAGACTGTCAGATTTCAATACACTGAACCTAGGGCGCATTTCGCAACTAGTATCTTCAAAGAGCTCTCAGCAATAACACGTCCTGGCTCTTGGGATGCTGCCACAGCCAGCGCAGTCATTTTGTCACAGTTCTCCGCACACTACTGTGCTGGTTTCACTGGTTGTTTTCCGGGATCCTTCCTAACTTTGCTCAAAGCTTTAGCAAATGTTCACACAGCTGAACCATGGAGGCACTACGGCTCGCTGACTGTCTCCCTACACTAACTGTTGAAGGTCAGGTTCGTCACTAAGCAGAGGGCACCCAGGCAGGAGAGCAGGATATGAATAGGAAAAGAAGGCAATAACAATAGGAAACCCAGCTGGCTGCACAGCTGGGAAAGACTACACTGCCGCCAAGGACAGAGATACTGAAGTGGCTACCAGGGATAAAGAGCAGCAGCCCACCTTGCGCAGGGCCTCGGGCATGAGCAGTTCCCTTTTGCTAGTGGAGTGCTTGCTGCTCTTGCTGCCGCTGCTGCTGCTCTCGCCATTCCTTGAGTGGGAAGGTTCAGCCAGCTTGGAAGAAGAGGTATGCTTGCTCGTCTCCCTGACGGGCTCTGCTTTGGATGGTTTTTTGACAGGGCTTGCAGCCTGGGGCTTCTTCTTAGGCTTGGGCAGTTGCACTGTGTCATTGAGACCCAGACAGGCCTCAAACGATGCCATGGAACCGTCCAGGCCACCTTCGCTGTGGCCGGCCTTCTTGAGCAGCTTCTTCATCTGTTTCTTCTCCGCTTTCTTTTCGGGGCTCTTCTTTGCAGCTGCCTCAGCCTGAAAGCATATTTGCTGGTTGTGTACCAAAGCTGCAGTAAATATGAAAGATCACAGGCTCACTGATGCAGGTCAGAAGTGTCAACTCATATGGCGGCCAACAAATAAAATGCGTGCAGCCCATTTTTGACCATTTTCAGTCAGCGTCAAAGTTACGCTACAAGCATATTAAAAAGGCGTAGAGTACTTAAATTGCCAGTCATACTTTGTGGTCTTGACATATTCCATGCATTCACTTTCCAATCATTCCGCACAATGTTCTCGTGTTGCCGATGTCATGAGAAACAACTCATCCAATAACTATATGAAAATTTCAATCAACAACATATTAAACACACTTTATTAGCTGCACACTGCAATATCTGGTATAGCTGCTCCCATTGCAAAAACAGCTGTGCTTTTCAGACAAATTTAAAGTCACCGCTTGCTTTGCCAACGGCTGGCATCAAGAAGTCGATGAAAAGAGTAAACAAGGAAGAACCTCAAGAAGTGCCAGCTAATTCAAAAACCATTATTATGTGCTATTCCCTCCCTGCAAAGGCAAGTGTATTCCTTCACTTTGCGTGCTAGACACACTTACCTTTGGCGACACAACTGCGGGCTCCTCCCGGTGGTGCTTTCGTGATAAATGGTGGTGGTCGCGGTGATGCCTGTTATCTTGGTGTGTGTCTCCATTGTGTTCGTGCCGGGAGTGTGCAGAAGTGTTCGCAACATGGCTAGATGTCTCGACTTCAATAGAGTATGGCTTCGATGGCCGTGCGGACTTTGCTGGCGGTCCTTCATGTATGCTTTCGTGATGCCTCTTTGATGGCACTGACTGAACTGGCTGCTCAGGATACTCTGCAGTGCTGTCCGAGACCACCTGTAAAAAAGTAGCAGGTCTGAGGGTGCATTCCAATCCAACATTATCATGAAACAAGCACTATTGGTGAAATATAACATTGCTGCAGATGTTGCAGCAAAGCACAAAAGCAAACAACTCAAAGGGACACCACACTGGACTCGGTTTACATTCATCTCAAAAGTTTTAGTGCGGCAAACATGAGAGAAAAGAAAGATGACACCGGCACCCATGCTGTCTCCCTTTCCGTGTCTCATCTTTGCAGCACTAAAACTTTCAAGATGAACTCAAAGGTAAGCACAGCAATTTGTGCCTACTGGTGTGCAAACAACTCGCATGAACCAGAAAAAGCACTCATCCATTTTGCTAGGTTTGGCCCAGCAAGCAAGCAGCATTCTATGTTTCAACATTACACGTCATGCCTTATCAGTATTGAAGTGTTCACGCATTGATATCGCACTCAAAACACAAGAAATTATGCACAAAGTTGCTTCTCCTGTTCCACTTGTGTGTCAATCTAGTCTCAGGATACTGACACCAGAAGAAAAACTGTTTGCTCTGACAATCCATGTTAAAAAGAAGCAGAAATTTTTTTGAGGATGTGCAGAAAAGGAGAGTTTAAAGGAAGCTGACAGCTTAACCCAAATAATCAACATGAGGGAAGTGTTAGTACAAGTTAGGTTCTAGATACCAGGGTGCTACGTTCAGAGCAAGCTTTAGCTATCTAGTGAAAACGTGCTTTTTCAAGAGAGACATGTACGATCAAGCACGCACTTCGGAATGCTTTATTTTTTTTTTCATTACACAAGACAGTGAAGTAATGCAAACAAGTTACAGTAATAAGAAAAAAAAAAAGAGTGGAACTTGTACCTGTTTCCACGCGCCAATTATTGACCGCGCAGTTTCTCCAACAACTCCGTCGTTCTTCTTCAAGTGGTTGACAGTTCGTCCAATGCCGGTTTCCTGTTTGCAATAAAGGCGAAAGATTAGTTTATCTAGGTCAGGAGAAAGACTTTTACGCCGAAGATCAGGCAAAGAGTGGAGAAAAGCAACATAATGTAGACTTCGAGAAACTTCTCTACAAGAGCATTCGCAAGACATCTTCACTAATTGGCGACTTTCGCAGGTTCTTCGGAGTTCAAGTGAACGCTTTCAATAAATAAATATGCTTCACTCACTTGTAATAGCGTTATCGTCATAGGAACTTTTTGAAGTTTGCGAAGAGTTTCCAAAACCTGTGAAGAAGAAAACAAAAAGATGGAAAAGTAAGTTTCTCGATGGATTTCCAGTAACGGCAACGGCTTTTGAGTACTACCGGTTACTTTCTTTCGTCCCAAATCACGTTATATTTTTTTTCGGTCCCCTCTTACACAAACATGTGGGAAAACGCAAACGCCACTTGCGCGTATTTAGGCCGACGGAAACAAGAACGGTAGCAGCTCGCTGCACGCCGATTGCGTAGATATTTTCCACGTCGTGAACAAGCTCGCAATAACTACAAACAGCGTCGGCTCATTCTCACGAACTAGCGACCAGTCACGGGTTAGCAGGTCTTTACAAGCCACCATTTTAGTTTGTCTTTTTATTTCTGTCCATTTTTGGTGATTTTCACCGCTGTGCACGGGTGCCGATAGCTGACGTCTCTTGTTTATTACCGCGGGCGCAAAGCTAACTGCGGCAAATGCTGATCATTGAAACTTGCCACTAAACACATCGCCAACGAAGCCGGCTCCAAACAACGGGTGGAGCCTAAAGAAATAACCGAGCATAATAACCGGAGCAAAAGCAGCTCAAACTCGCCTTTTCATCGCTCTGATTTCTCTCTAGTCGTTTACCGTAGTGTAAGATTTTTTCCTTCCAGTCGGCCATCTTGCCAGCTGATGGAAATTTGCCAGTGTTGCTAGCACTAACTACGTATAAGGCTAAACTTGAGCCGAGAGCCTCATTATTTGTACACGTGTCGTCAGTGCTGGTTTCTGTTTTGTTTGCGTGGCACTGCTCCATGCATTGCTCGCTTCGCACAACTTAACGGTCGCGCACATTGGTCGCGCACACGTCGCTTCAGCGGGAAAGTTGAATTAGTCAACGCATGCGCACCCATTTATGTAATTTCCTTTTACGGATGCGGGGAAGAGGGACCAGAAAGCCTTCTGAAATCGCCGCTAGACTTTCGCATCCGCATAATATCGCGACACCAGCGCAAACATCAGCAGTTGCAAACGTGATTACGCAGCATGGGAGTGCTGTGCGTTCACATTTTGGGCTCTTCATTGATTCGGGGACGGCCGCTCGCTTATTTTGGCCTATAGCAACCGTAGCTAAGGTCGATGAATTCTCTTGGGAAACAATCAATGTGTGTCACGCGGTCGCACATTCCATGCGCAAGCCGCGGCGGTACAGTGACCGACACCTTGACCACAGCGCCGCTTTCGTTCTGTCGCGGTCGCTCCTGCGCGCTTTCTGGATGACCACAACATCGCGGCTTCGGGCGCTGAACGTGAGCATACATCGTGTTCGTTTCGTCTAAATAGTTTAATGCTCGAAAAGATTGCAAAGTCTAGAGAGTGAGACGCCATTTAAAAAGAAAAATTGAACGAAACCCCCATCTATCTTTTTAACGATGTTGCGTTGAAGTTAGAAAAGGAACGCATGGAGTGAAGTCGCTTGACCAAAGTTTAAAGCCGCTGTTTGTACTAGGATCAAGTGGCTGTGCACATATGCACTTATAGAAAGGAATAAAATTTAATAGACCAAAAAATTAAATTGGCCGTCTCCTAGCATATTGCTGTTACAAGGCCGCGGCATGGCTGCTGCAGCGGTAAACTCGATAACGATCACCTTGTGACAAAGTCCGTACTGATTTCTTTTTCAGGCTGACAACGCGTGAACTCTGATGCGAGGTACGACTTGTAGGCCATGTAATCGAAGCAATAAAATTGAAATATTGGCCACATGAAGCCATACGCAATGGTTCTGCCTTCAACGTAAGTCCGCTTCAATTAAGCTTCGTTTTGGTCAGTACAAAATTTTTTCCGTGCGCCGCTTCAGTAGAGTTTTGTTTAAGTAAATACGCGTTGCAATCTAACATAATTACGCATTTTTACAGTGCCTTATTTGGGTCTTCGTTTGGCAGCATGTTTCTCAAGACAATTGGGAGCAGCAACGCCAGCCTCTTGCTGATATTAGTGTTTGCTTTTGTGGTGAGTACAGCCATTCAGCGCTCAGATTTAGTATTATCTGCCTACAGCCATTCGTCCTTCGCCGATCTGGAGTAAATGTTCGAGTTTTTTATGTCTTTAATAGTTTCCAAAAAATGTGCAACTTCTATAGCCGAAACTTTGATGAGTGACGTGACGGCCCGAAGAGGGCTTGCCGCGTGTCTGAACAAATGAAATTTCCATTGGTTGGGTTCGCAGTGTGTATTTCACGCTACATTCGGTACACATTTGGGAATTGGTGTAATATGTGAACAAGATATTTGCACTAAACAAAAAAAAAAAACGTTTGGACAGTATTTCGACCATTTTAAGTCGATAATGATATCACGTTCTTCTGAGTTCCCTTTCTCTGGTAAAAAAAAAAAAAAAATGTTTTTCAAAATATCGAGTAAAAGTATTTTATGACAGGACCGCAGCGGTTTCGAAGTGGTTGAGCGTCCGCCTCGCATTCGGGAGGTACGGGGTTCGATCCCCAGTACCGCCGGGTACCCACCAGTGATACAATGGGTACAAACTTCCCCTCGCCTGGTGCCCGGCTTAATCAGGGCGAAATGCATGGGAGTTGGGTCTTTGATCTCACCTTGAGCAAACGAAAATACCTTGTGCCATGACGCCCTGCAGTCGCAGACGTCCTTGCACAATAAAAATTCACTATAATCGTCATATTTTAAGACAGCGGAAATCAGGAAACCGAAACTGAATTTTGACCGAACTAAAACGTCACGGATACTGTCCCAATACTCATCGTGTGTGCTTTTACTGGCTAAACGCGGCAACTTGGGTCATTATTTGTCTGAAGTGACCAAAAACGCGCGAAACGCAGAGCGAATATCGAGGTGGTGCTAAACTGTGACGACACACACACAAGGCTGCCCGTAGAAGTCACCTCCACTCAGGATGCGAAATGAGAAAAACATTCAAATTAATTTCTGCCGCAACAAGACTCGGCCCGGCTGCGAAATTTGGCACGAATGACCGCAAAACTGTGAAGAACTTAATTCGTCGAAAAATTGGGTTCAGCGTGTTTCCCTTAGCAAAATTTCTCGCCGTGGGCGGAGGGAGGGTGGTATAGGTAGGTTGGTTGGTTATTGGGGTTTAACGTCCCAAAAACAACTCAGGCTATGAGGGACGGCGTAGTGAAGGGCTCCAGAAATTTCGACCACCTGGGGATCTTTAACGTGCACTGACATCGCACAGCACACGGGCCTCTAGAATTTCGCCTTGAGCTTGTCCGGGCGACGCTTGCCGCGCCTGCGTCGGTTCCGCTTGGATTTACGCCCGCGCTCCGCATGCGGCGTCTGGATAGCAGGATATTTAGCCCGTACACGCAGGGCCCCCCGTAGCATGGGCCCGCCGCACACTGAGCACTTTGGGTTGCACTCGTGAGGGGCCCGTACCCCCTGCTGTCCGCACAGGCCACACCGGTCCAGCCTCTGGCCGGGGCAGGCGTCCACGCGGTGGCCGACCACACCGCAATGTCGGCAGGCTGGAATGGTTCGCTGGTAAGGCCTGACTTGCACAAGCTCCAAGTCGTAATGCACGAAACATGGCTTTCCTGTTCCGGCGAAAGTCAGTCTTGCTTTGTTGGAGCTCCCAAATTTAAGCACTTCCACGATGGTGCCGTAGCGCCATTGGAGCCTATAGTACGGAGCGAGTCCGTAGTGTCAGTGTTACGGACGGTAACAACGCCGTAACAGACGTTCTTTCCGTCTTGGCGCAGGTGCCCCACAAGGGGAACCCGCCCGCCGGGTGCATTAAGTTCAAAATCCTCGATGATACGGTCGGCTAGCTCGGGTTCAGCAGTCTGAACAATAATTAGGTGTTGTTCTCTTAGCGGTATGGTAAGGTCTGATGCGGGTTGCGTGCCCAGGAGAGCCGTGAACGCCCGGCCGTAGCCGGTCTCCTGGGAAGTCTCGCACAACGAGACGCGGGTCCCAGGCTTGATGACGACAACGTAGTCGTCTGGAGCAGGCTTGGGGATAACAGGCGGTTTCCACAGTCGACGATTGCGGCCCGCCGCGCGCGGGGCGGGTGACTGCTGGTTTCCGGCGTGAACGCCGGCCGCGTCTACGGACGCCGGCTTTAAGGTCCTGCGCTCGGCGCAGCACTGCGGCGTTCAACGCGGCGCTGCGAAATCTTGCCGAAACTGGGCCTCCGGTTGCCGCTGCGTTAACCGTTGCCGAAATTGGCCTTTGGTTGCCGCTGGGTTAACCGCTGTCCAGTGCATGTTTTCGGGGTCGTAGCCCCGGCAGGAGACTTGCGTAGCAGCCATACTGGCGTCGGTGGCCAGAGGCCCCGTTGTGCCGGGTGCCGGTTCGGCCGTTAGGCCCAGCCACGCCATCGACCCGATCGGGCCATGTGTTGCCCGAAAAAGGGGTTTAATCGGGCCCACCTTGGAGAAACTGGTGTCCAGATGTTCCCGAAAGCTTTAAGTGTACGTTGGGGATGATCTTGATGGGGTCAGGCGGAAACTTCCGCTGCTCCGGCTGAAAATCGGCGGAGCCGATGTGCAGCACGTCTGACTCACCGTGCGAACGCGCGCGTCCGGGCGACATTGGAGCGCGCGGGCGGCATCCTTCCTCCAACAACGTTCAGAAAACAACTGAGCAGAGAGCTCTGGGTGGTACGATCATTTCGCAATCTTGTGACGTCACTGCGCATGCGCCGTTGTTAAACCACCAGAGGATTGCACGTGGGGGCACTGCGCATGCACATTGTGCGCGCTGAGTGAGTTTTCGCGCTTACTGGGTATCATTAACTAATCAACGAGTCATCATAAACTACTTTCATACATCTACCACTATACCATTAACTATCATTACTGACTTTTCAAGTAACCATTGCCCATTCTTACTGGCCGCTGTGGCTCAGTGGTTATAGTCCTCGGCTGCTGACCCGAAAGACGCGGGTTCGATCCCGGCCGCGGTGGTTGACTTTCTTTGGAGGAGAAATTCTAGAGGCCCGTGTACTGTGCGATGTCAGTGCACGTTAAAGAACCCCAGGTGGTCGAAATTTCCGGAGCCCTTCACTACGGCACCCCTCATAGCCTGAGTCGCTTCGGGGCGTTAAACCCCAATAAACCAAATCACTGATGATTGACAGGTGCCGCGGACGCACGGACAGACGGACTCGCTGTCGAGTCGTAAGCCATAGAAGACTTTCGCCTTAATATCCCCAAGTGATCGAAGGCTGAGTGGTTAAGGCGCTCGTCTACCGAGCCAGAGTTCCCAGGTTCGAACCCGATCGCGGCGGCCGCGTTTCGATGGAGGCGAAACGAAAAAGGCTCCCGTGTGCTGTGGGATGTCACTGCACGTTACCGGAGCCCTCCACTACGGTACCTCTTCTTTTACTCCCACCACCTTCTCTTCCCTGACGATACGGTTCGGGTGTCCACCGAGATGTGGGACAATTACTGCGCCAATTCCTTTCCTTAAAAAATTAGCTGCTGTTTGACTGCTTTCTCTGAAGGTCAAATGAAGGCGAAATCCGCAAGCACAGTGACCTTGGCTTCACCTAGCGTAGTGAAGCTTTCGCTTCAAAATCAGTTTTGGAGAACCAATTAATCAGCCCTGCACTGAGGTTTCGGTTGTCGTTTGATACATTCCATGTGCTGTTTTGTAACTTTAAAAAAAATTGACGGCTATTACGTTACTCGTTGTCAATGCCTGACAACGTTTTCAATGCAACGTTGTCAATGCCTGCAGCCCACATCTCTCTCTCATCACCATGACTTACCTATAAGCGCGATTCAGGCGTCCACCGACCCAGTGATCCATTTATGCGCACTTCTTTTCCTTAAAATGATCGGTGTGTAAAACGTTTTTGTCAACGTGAATGCCCACGAACACAACGAACGCCGACGGCCTATGGCTTCAGCGCCGCGTTTCTGGCACTACGTTGTCAATACCAACACATGCTGCGCTCATCTGTCACTACCGCCACTTAGCTTAAAGCCCGATTGAGGTGTCCACTGTGCGATTATGCGACTTTAAAACGTTGTCAACGCCAACGCCAATGAACACAGTGAACGCCAACGGCCTATGGCTTCAGCCCCGCGTTTGTGGGACAACGTTGTCAATGCCAAAGCATGCAGCGCACATCTGCCACTACCGCGACGTAGCTAAAGACACGATTGAGGTGTCCACTGTTCCAAGAATGCAGTTATGCGCCTTCCTTCTGCAGCTGGTTCAGGTGTCCACCGAGATGTGTGAGATACTGCGCCATTTCCTTTCCTCAAAAACCAATTTACCAATTTTACCCTCTGCTTTCCAAGCTCCCGCTCCATTGGTTTCACAGCTTAAAGCGCGACTAAGGTGTCCACCGCTGGTTACAACGAACAACGGCGACGACGACGGCAACGGCGACGCAGCGAAACGCCAAAAAGCTGCGCTAAAAAATTCAAGGGGACAATTGACCTAAAGTGCGGTGAGGCGGAAGCCTTAAGCGCGGTGTTGCTGCTTGTGTCACTGATATGTGGTCAAGATGTTAAGCTTAAGAGTGGAACGCGAGTGGAGCGCGACAGCGTCTTGCAACGCTGCCAGGGAGTCCACAGAACGCTATCGCCCGTTCGGCTCTACGCCTTGCATGTAAGTAAATTAGTTTTTGAGGAAAGGAAACGTATCTGTCTCGCATATCTCGACCTGAACCTCGCGTAAGGGAAGGGAGGAAGATGGGAGTGAACGATCACCGTATTCACTAGACGCGCCTTAGTTCATTCCATCGAGCTGGCATGGCGGAGAGGTTAGCGCGCTCGTCTCGCACTCCGGAGTCCCTGGTTCGATTCCCCAACTCGACCAATTTCCTACTCTGTTTTATTTATTTATCTCGTCTGACTAGAAAGGAATGAGATTAATTTGTTAATTAATCAAATTAACTAAACTCAGTCCCACTTACTTGGAGCATCACTATACCATTCCTCTAATTGGTTGCATGGTCACTCGCCAAAGTACAATTGGTCCCGTTTGAAATTCGCGCATTGTGACGTCATGACCATTTCGACCAATTGAAAAGCGTGACATTTCTGTCGACAACGACATTTCTGCTTACAACGATGAGACATTAAAGGCTTCCGCCTTAAAACTATGTATCTTTTTAAAACGAAGTTTTTACTGGGAGTCGGCGCAACTCTCAAAAGCTCGCGTTTGCGCGCTTTATTTCATTCAGCTGGATTTATCGCGTCTTGCTCGACTACATCGCTGCTGATCTTGCGCCCTTTGTGTTTTCCTAGGGAGCTCGAAAGGAATGGGAGGACCACCCTTCCCTCACAAAACGTTTAGTGAAGAACCCGGACCTGATCTCCGATTAAGTGAGATTATGATTCGACTCAGTAATTTTCGTGGTTAAAGGGCTAAACTGGCGGCATTACACTTGCAGCGTGTTTTCTTGGCTCCTATGACGATCCTATCGCGTGTGCTCAACGGCTGTTCCTTTGTAGGCTCGCTACAGCTGTCATAGACGTCACATTTACTGCCATGTTAGAGACCACGATTGTATAGTCCAGGGTTTGACGGAATACCATCTGGCGAGGAGCGAACATTGCGGAAATAGTAAACATACACTCGTCAAATTCTTGAAGGGAAAGGAAACACCAAAAGGAAGTGTTTCCTTTTCCTAAGTTCCCTTACGGCGTGGTTCAGGTGCCCACCGAGATATGTGAGACAGATACTGCGCCATTTCCATTCCTCAAAAACCAATTTACCCATTTTTATGTTTACTATTTTCTCAAGACTACGATATGCCGGGTGTTTCAGGAAAGCCCACCATTCATTTTTAAAAACGGGCTTTTTGAGGTGTGTAAAGATGACTTTAGTGGCATACCAGTAGTGGTGGACGTCAGAAAGCATGTGGATTATGCTTAGAAGTAATTTGGTTAATTAAGTTATAGTCGTTAATTGTTTAGCCCCCTCCACTACGGCGTCTCTCATAGCCTTAGTCGCTTTGGGACGCTAAACCCCATAAACCAAACGAAACCCATTGTCTAGCGGTTAAGCGCCTGGTTATGTTTGAGATTTGCTGGCCATTAGTAGTTATACCAGCTTTTAAAATTTCTAAAACGCCATTACCCTCGAAGCAGCTGTGGTTCAAGAAATTTTGGCAGTTTCACGCGCCGTTCGAAAAGCGAGAACATCAGCGCCCACCAGGTCACGTCCCCAAGTGGCGCATACACCACGTGACTTTTTCTGTCTCGCCCGCGCTGCGCTACTCGCCGCTGCTTTCGAATGGAGCGTGATCGAGATTGCCAGCAGCTGTTGAGCCACGGGGCTGACTGAAATTGCATTCTTTAATTTCTAATAACTGATGAGGCTATTACTAATGGACAACTACAAATCTGCATTTGCGATCAGGCACTTAGCTCTGAGAGTTAAAAAGTTTATTAGAATTTAGTGCGCCAGCTCACTATAGTTAATTAAAGGAGTATAGAGACGTAATTTTGATCTCATGTTTTCTTCTTTGCAGTGATGCATAATACATTTTTTTCGCCTACGACCTCATAAAGGGGCACTGAACGGGGCTTTTCGTAAGAGTTCGGTCACGAATATCCTCCGGCAAGAATTTTTTTAGTGAGTTTTGTAAAGCTAAGCTGTCTGCAGTCAAAATTTGAATTTCAGCGTCTTCGCGCCTTTCCCTTTCCTCTCCTCATGTTTCACATACTCAAAGGTCGGCGCTCATCGGCCGCGGCCCCATCACTCGGCCTGAATGCATGGATTGTAGCCCCGTGACGCCTGAAAGAATCTAACCAATAGTCATCTCTCAACGGAATTATGCAGCAGCGCACGACGGAGGAGGGTGCGAGCATGAAAAAGTCGGCGGAAAAGATTCTCCAACTTTAGAACGTGATTGCATGCGGTTGTCTGCTGCCAGTAGAAGTGCACTCGTCAGCTCAGGTGTTCATGACAGAGGATGTATAATGACTGGACGAGCTTATGGACTCTCCTCAGGAGGTGTTTGACATGTCCTTTAATAATTTGTAATAGAATTTTTTCTCGTGCTGTTTCGCTTTCGGTTTCAACCGCTCTGTGATGTCTAAGCTGTGTTTATGTTATGTGGGACATGCAAAAATTGCAATATAATTGCTCCTTCTTCATTTGTTGCCAGTCCAGCTATTCAGGCAGGCTGGATATAGCGTTGTAGTGAATTAAACCGACCAAGCAGAGATTATATCGCAGTTTTTTCATGCCTCATGCGACCCAAATGCAACTTTGACGTCACAGCCACCGTACCGGTGAGTCCGAAACAGCGTGAGAGAAAAATTAGATCCTAAAGGATTTAGCGGTCGTAGACGAGTACCACGCGGTAATCCATGTATACTAATGCCTTACACATCATTAAAAAAAAGAAAACATGAACCCAAAAGTTAGGTGTCTGTACTCCATTAAGGAACCATGAAATTATATTTACAGAGGTTAGGAAAAGCGCACGAGAGATCGGTATGATATCACGCGTCACCGAACAGCGAAAAAAATAGCCTACAGCTTCAGTAATCAGCTCATCTATGCCGGTGTGCCATCAAAAAATAATTAAATTTAATTTTATGTCGCGTGTTGTTAAGATCAGTACAGGTCGCGTATAGCATGAGAAACGTTAGCGATCACTGGGGTACCCGCATTGGAGAAATGCGTAAGCATGACGTCACACCTTATGACGTCGCACCAAGGCGTCGACGTAACACTTCCACACTTTTCACGCCAACTGTGACTCGTGACCGGAAGTCAAGACCCTCAAACCGCAAGTCGATCCGTTATCGACTACTTATCGATCAGTTATCGATCACGTATCGATATCTTATCCATACCATAATTATTTGTCTTACTTAATCAAGTTCAATCAATTGCCCATCTGAGTTCTGAAACTTCGTGCCATGCTTGTTTTTCAAATTGGCTCCGCCGACACTTCCGGTCACGTGGTGCCACACTTCCGGCGTTTTCAAATTTGGCGCCACTTTTGCTCCGGCTCCGTCCACTTTTTGGACATTTTTAGTTCTAATTAATTAGATAATTAAGCCGCCTCGACCCCTCGATTTCCCGTACGATATTTTTTGATGCTCTATCCGATGGTACCATTCTTTTTCGCATAAACCCATGCGTTCGGACGTAATCGTGCGGACAAGCTCGTGTAAGCATCGCCATACAATACTTACGCATTAATAAAAAAAAAAAACAGTTCGGGACCGCATCCCTCCGAGCCCCATCCCGCCACAGCGCCACTTGGGCACTCCCAATGAAAAGGCTCGTCCAGACTGCCCCCTGACGTCATCAAGGCAGAGGCGGCTAAGAATGCGCGATGAGATATCGCTCTAATTGGTTGCGAGCTACTGGGAGCCGCAATTAAAAAAATTGTTTGCATATTGCAGGGTCCACGCAGAGGTTTGAAATTTGACTCAAATAGTAAAAAAAGCCACCTCTGCAGACCTGTTGCACTAGAATATGACTGTCAATACCATTTCACGGTCATTTGAACAAGGTTCACATGTTTCCTGATATCAGCCAACACTGGAATTACTGTGCTGCAAAAATTGGAGGGACACTTACTCCGCCTTAGTGATACGATGCGCCAGGGTTAATGAGTTAATGCCCATATATGAGGAATTTGGTCATTCTCAATGTTACATCCATAGGCCATAGGTCACTGCGAGTCCTGGTAAGGGACGGACCACGGCACTGCGACGGCAGGCGCTGCCACCGGTGGGGCTTGTGCGACCCAACCAATCCGGTGGGCAGGTTGTGGTGACGTCACAAGGTCACGTGACCTAGGTGGCCCACTTAGGTTGCTTCCCCGGTGGGTGGCCACCTGGGCAAACCTACGCCACCCTATTTTTCGTTCACAACGCCGACAGCGCTGACGCCGGATTTTCTGGTTAACGGTTAACAATTAACGGTTAATGCTATCGCGTTAAAAACCATCTTTATACTTCACAAAGCTTGTTTCATTAATTAAGAGCTTGGCTGAAACGACCGGGAGAACATTATAACCAGGAGTAGGGGAGAAAGGTCCAGTTTTGTCCAGCTCGCTTTGTCATCACCTGCTTGGACCTGTACACCTGTACCGTGTAAGTTGCGCGTAGCAAGGCGCCCATGATGCCACGCGTGTGTGTGCGCGCACGCGTGAGTGCGTGCGTGCGTGCGTATAGACATAAAGAGCCCCAGTCATTTTTCACTAGAGAGGCTTTAATTAAGCCTTGAGTGCAGCGAGCCACGTGTTCGTGTTGGCAGGGTGATCATGAAGAAGCGCTACCCGTGTGCCTGAATGCGCTCCTCGCGTTCTCTGGTGCAGATTACCTACTCTATCGGCTACCTGTTCATGCGGAGACCGCAGCTGTCCTGTGATTCCGAGACGGTGTCGGCCGCCGGCGACCAGCGTACCAAGGCCAAGGAGACAAGCAAGGCGAGCAGCGCGGACGGCGCCGCCACCGGCGGAGGCGAAATGGACGAGACCACGCCGCTCCTTGACGACTCAGGAGATGAGGAGGACGACGACGAGGGGGAGGAAGGGTCGGAAGATGAGGAGGGAGAGGAGGACGCTGAAGAAGAGGAGCAGGCCGCTCCCTCGCACTCGGCCGTCAACGAAGGAGAACGCTGAGCATGAAGATTTAGCATAGCGTGATCCGCGATCCCCAACCGCGAACCGATGCCTCAAGATTCTATGGCTGTTTTTCTTTTTTAATTTAATTGTGGCTGCAGTTTAATTACGTCTTCACAAGGCCACTAAGCATTCGAGAGAAAGAAAGCTATATTGCGGCTTCCTTTAACAAAACGAGCACCCTTTTGTCAGAGTAGTACACTCGTTATGTATACTCAACGCGAAGTAGCCTCCATACGAGGTGGGGAGTACCGCAGTCCCGCCATCTTCCGGTCTTTCCAATGCTGAAAACACAGTAAGGTCCCTCAGGCCCCATTCTATGAATACTGCTCACACCTCAGCAATGCGAGTTGATTACTAGCGTTTGCCTCTCCATCTCTTGCGGCGTCTGTGACTTGGAATGATGCGTAGGGCGGTGGAACGGATGCAAAGTCGAGGCAGGGATAACTTTACGCTGACACTACTTTCAGCCAAGCTGGTTGGCTCTTTTAAGATACTATGGACCTCTTTTTTCTCGTCTGCTACTAGCACCTTTCTAGAGTCTTTCCTACCTACCTAATCTGATACGGGAAACTTTATATAGGAAAGGAGGAGTAAGTGGCCATGGGTGCAGAGAAGCGTAACAGTTCAAGAAAACTTTGCGCAGATTAACACAAGACGGAGGGATAAACACGTACACACGCACGAGCGCACACGAGCGCTCGTGTGTATGTACGTGTTTATCCCCCAGTCTTGAGTTAATCTGCGCAAAGCTTTCTTCAATATGTCGCTACACCAACTGGCCCAACGTTCTGCTCTACTAAGCGTAAGAGTGTCAGGAGCGTTACCTTAGGGCCAATTCATTGTTCGTGTTCTTTCTGAACGGTAACATAAAGGGAACTGAGAACCGCCCTTCCACAAATATTTTGTTGGTATTCATTGACTAATGTTTAAGAAGTAGCAGGAGAATATAGGCAGCTCATAGGTGGTTAGGAAATAATCTGTGAATACCGTGCGAAATGTCCGCACCTGCCGCGTTTTCAGTGCAGTGGTCGAGTATACCAGGCGCTTTAACGAACGCATTCAATAATTCTTACGTGTGGTCGAAATAGAACCAAAATCTTTCCAGGAACAAACAGGGCTGCGTTAGTTAATATGAGAATCACGCTATTTCGCTTGATAATTAACTCAAACTTACCAACTTTCTTTTTATTTATCATAGTCTATGGTTAGTTCGCGGACAACGCGATGTCATATCAGTTTCATTCGCTAAAGCGCGAGGAAGTGCGGAGCGCTTGGTTTGTGCGGAAAAATCACACCCTCACGAAGAACACTTTCCTCGCCTAAGAAATCTGTATGTATGTATGTATGTATGTATGTATGTATGTATGTATGTATGTATGTATGTATGTATGTATGTATGTATGTATGTATGTATGTATGCATGCATGCATGTATGCATGTATGTATGTATGTATGTATGTATGTATGTATGTATGTATGTATGTATGTATGTATGTATGTGTGTGTGTGTGTATGTATGTATGTAAGACTGCACGAGCATTGGCACTAACCACCGGATCACCCTAATGAAAAATTTGTTGTTAATATTTAGTTAATTAGCAATATATTTAGAATAATCTTCACAATATCCGACGTTCGCTGTGAATGAGTTTGTTCCTGAGAGGACTTCATTTCAATTTCGACCACCTTATCTTTAGCAATTTTTGGAAGCGCTCCCTGAAACTTACCCGGATACCGCGCAATGAATTCCTAGAGTAAGCTCACAGGCGATACCGCTAAATTAAAATAAAATCGAACAAATCGCTTAATAGAACTGCCCTAATTGATACTGTCTTCACAGAGGCGAAAATAAAGCAAAACATTCAGCAATTTTTGGAAATTACATGGTGTGGTGTTTGCATCATGCATGTCAGTAGAAACGATGGCTCAAAGGCTGTTCGGATCTGGAGTTTTTTTTTTTAGAACGCGATAATCCAGTCGGTCCTGAATGTCCGCAATAAACAAAATTAATTGGGAGTTTCATAACAAACACAAATGCGCAGTCTTGAAAGCCTTTACAATAAACACGGAGATCGGTGGGCTGCTCGGGTCAACGGCCGTATATATATATATATATATATATATATATATATATATATATATATATATATATAATTATTTCTTGCCAGCTGATTGATTATTATAAGATAGTCACCAGAAATTGAAAAACATAACAAGATTTAATTCACGACGTTTCGGCTGGAGGACCAGCCTTTTTCGAGTGTATTACAGTATTTGAAACAAACATCCGCGAGGTACAGAAAAAAGTGTAAAACAAATGCAAACAGTGGTGAGAGGAGAGGTTAAAAAAAAAGTTGGTTACAACTTGAAAAGGCGGCAGGTGTTCGGAAGGAGGAAGGTGGTGGTGGTGGTAGTGGTTTATTTAAAAAATAAAAAGTGAAGCAAAAGAGTGTTGCCGACCGCGGCAATTGCTATCTAATATCTTAAGCACCCGAGCTGCAGCCGGCGGAAACGAAAGGGAAAGGAAGAGGATAATGAGAAGTATAGAGGGGAGCGACAGCAAGAAAGGACAGGGTAGAGCTTTGTACACTATTTACAAAATACAAAAGTAATCAAGTTCGCGCCGCTCGCGCGCTAATGTCCAAGCATTGTCCGAAAATAAGTGCGCGCGAGCGGCCACTGCGCACAATCACTTACAAAAGAAGTAAACTGTATGTACAGGGTCCGTCAAAAGTTCCCAGGCCACATGGTCCGCTTTTCATCGGTATATCCTGGCACTTAAGATTCCGATAGAGCTACCGAGGTTCTCAGATGGTAGAACGATCCTTCTTCTATTCTCTACAGATATTTTGAGCTTCGAGGGTATCTCAACAGCCCGACTATACTGCTCAAAAGCAAACCCTGTGGCCTTGGAACTTTTGACGGACCCTGTACATAGCCGCGCGCACGTAGCGTCCTGTCTCGGATTAATCGCGCGCGCGGCACACTGCACTAGCGGCCGAGGTAGCACCCACGGAAGGAGGAAGCTGCCACAGGGTTGTGACAAAAAAAAAAGAAAGAAAAAAAAACTTTACTGCACAAATCGCGGCGACAAGCGCGAAGCGCTTGGCAGCTGCACAGCGAGAAGGCAACATTTCAGGAGAAAGTTCTAGGCATGGGGGTCCGCAGGAATGTCAAAGAAACATCTCCGATAAAAAAAAAAAAGAAGAACGCTACTACACAAGAATATGAAAAATCCCACTCAGAGAAGGGTTGCGGCAGCACAACACGATACAAGATAGGTCATTAGGAAAAAACAACAAGTTTCTAATGAATCCTTACACAACCACTCAATACACAAAAAAAGGAGAATCGGTACACAAACACTCAATACGCAACAAAAGAAAAAGACGCAAGGCTAACAACGAACACACACACAACACCAGAAACGAACGGCAGTCAGTGGCAAGTACAATGTACCGTGTTAAGACAAATGTAATTCTCACTGTGCGTGAGCGCGCGCAGAAAAGAAATGCGTGACAATGCAATACAAGGAATGACAATACAACACAAAAACACTTAAAAACCAAAAAATAAAAAAATGTATAGAAAAGGGGGAAAAACACACTAAATAGATGGCAATGCACGTGACATGAAAAAAAGAAGGAAATGCTTGCTATGCTTTCTGACGCCCGTTCTGTCAGTCTCTGCCATCAATACTCTAGGGATGTAAGCATGATAGCCGGCCTACTGTTTCGTTGATGCCGCTTGAGAATGTGTTAAATTTGTGAATCAGGTATGATTCACAGCTCTCGCGCTCATAATGCGTTTTGAAGCCCGATTGAAGTACAATAGCTTTAAAGTTATGGAATGGATGCCCAAGGTTGTTTATGTGTTTTGAAAGGGGGAGATTTGGCTGCGTCCGCACATGTGATCTGTGATTGTTGATGCGAATTCTGAACGGTGTAACTGTTTGTCCCACGTACTGAGCTTTACAGGTGCCATATTCCAGGAGGTAGACAACATTAGCGCTGTCGCTTGAGAAGTTGCCTTTTATCTGGAATGAGAAGGATGACGCTGTGCTTTTGGCACTAGTAGTTGTTTCCATCATCTAACAGAGTTTACACCTAGGTTTATTGCATGGCGCAGATCCTCTGAAGCTACGGTTCCCGATTGTAGATGATGTTATGATATCACGGATGTTCCTAGCACGCCTATAGGCTCCCAAAGCATCGCCGGGTGGCGCTGCTGCGCCTGATGTGCAGCGCCATCTATGGGAGAAAAGTAAAAACTGGGGCGCTGCTCGCTGCTCGCGCTGCTTTCACCACGCTTCTTTGCACGCGCGCTTTCTTGCACGTGCGCGCGCCCGCGCTGTCGCGATGTGTCGCCTGCATGAGCCACAATAAGATCGTTCAGACTGACGCGCAGTACTGCAATGCAAACTTAATTAAAGGGGGGAAACTGATTAGTCGCGTCTACTGTGTGGAGCAGACGGTCGACGATGAGGAGGCCCATTTGACTGTAAAATGCGTTTCTCGAGAGAGTATTAACGTCGTACTGTATGACATGTAACTAGAGGTAAGTCCACGGTATAATTATATGCTCGAAATATGCGAAGTACTATCAGCTCTGAGAAATAAAGCGAGACACTTGTTGATCGTAGTTGTCAGTTGTTGCATGCGATGCGCAGGGCGATCCACTTACGTGCGAGTCGAAAGGACATGCGACCAGGCAACAGTTCGTCAACATTCTACTCCACCTTGGGGGGAACCCCTAAACATTTGACCACCATTGTTCACACTTGCAAGTGCGACCTGCGGGTCGCCTTCTTGCTTGAAACGAAAACTCTCCGGAATAACATTGCTTGCGCGCTTTCGAGAATTTCGTCTGCTTTGACCGCGTCTCCTGCACTCGCGCTCGGTGCGATTCTCAATGCACTACGGTGACCAGGAGGATGTCGTGACGGTATTGATGTGCACCGCAGTCGTATAAGCGTCATGATGACAGCGACAGCGGCGCGCTTCTCAGGGCCGGCCTGCCGACCCGTTTGCCTGCCGCCGCCGTCAGAAAAATACGCTAATATTGTTTGTTCGCGTTCATACCAAACCCTGGAGTAGAGCAACGTCAAAAATGAATCATTTTTGAGGATCGTTGGCCAATACCGAGCTGCTGGTAGAAGCGATAACTGCGATACAAGCATATTTCTTTTCCAAATCCGCTTTGCTGATGCCCAGTGCTGCTCGCCTGTTGTCACCTGGCTCCGCAGTTAAAGGCATCACGGAAATCGATCACGTCTTTGTTTTATTATGTGACGGTGAACATAGCAAAACGGTGACGCGAGTAGCACTTTTATTAAAGCGCTGGCCAGTTCCGAAGTGCCCTCAACTGCAGCATCGATGCGAAATGATTAGGCTTAGCGACGACTACGGCAGCGAGGGAGCAGCGCAGCTCGTCGCCCGGCGTGGCCGCGGGCGACGTCGTTGCCGAAAGCTCTACTGTCCGCGGACGGCGTCATTGCCAAAAGCTCCACTGTCTCGCCGATTAGTTCAGCGGCTTGCGACTCGCAGTCGCAAGGCTGGAAAATCGAGCAGCGAGCGACTTGCCTGCGCGTCGTCTGCCACTTTTTTCGTGCATGGTAGGGACAGACTCACTGGCTCTCCGAAGAGCGCGGCCGCATACTCGCGTGTTCGCGGTAAGAGTGGATCACCGTGTACATACGCTTTGGTTTTTACATTACGGCCTTCGTACTACCTCCTTTTTGCTTCGCCGAGACCGCGTCTGTCAGCGCGAAGATTGCGCCTCGCGCGACTCTCCCGTCGCACGTGCACACAAAGCTAGCAGGGCGTCTGCTACGGCGCCGCCCCGAGTTTCCGCTGCTCGCCGCTGCGGCGCTGGCGTCGCGCTCCCAAACTTGAGCTTGGGTTCCCTATACACAACGCGTGGGGGAGCAGGGATCACTTCTTTCATCCTTTCACTCTGTAGAAGGATGTTGTGGTATTTCTTAAGAACTGCATTAACATTGGGGATTGACGCCGAATGTGTAAGGACAAGATTGACTTCAGAGTTCGGGCGTGGCTGCTTGTTGTTTTTTGTTGTTTTTTCCTAATGACCTATCTTGTACCGTGTTGTGTTGCCACAACCCTTCTCTAAGTGGGATTTTTCATATTCTTGTGTAGTAGCGTTTTTCTTTTTTTTTTTTTATCGGAGGTGTTTCTTTGACATCCCTGCGGACCCCCATGCCTAGAACTTTCTCCTGAAATGTTGCCTTCTCTCTGTGCAGCTGCCAAGCGCTTCGCGCTTGTCGCCGCGATTTGTGCAGTAAAGTTTTTTTTTTGTCACAACCCTGTGGCAGCTTCCTCCTTCCGAACACCTACCGCCTTTTCAAGTTGTAACCAACTTTTTTTTTTAACCTCTTCCCTCACCACTGTTTGCATTTGTGTTTTACACTTTTTTCTGTACCTCGCGGATGTTTGTTTCAAATACTGTAATACACTCGAAAAAGGCTGGTCCTACAGCCGAAACGTCGTGAATTAAATCTTGTTATGTTTTTCAATTTCTGGCGACTTTATATAGCAGGAAAATTGCATTGTCAGTTGTAGTAAAATCATAGAACAACGTTTAAAACATATTAGTGACGTTTGGTGGTGGTGGTGGTGGTGGTAGTGGTTTATTTTAAAAATAAAAAAGGTGAAGCAAAAGAGTGTTGCCGGCCACGGCAATTGCAATCTAATATCTTAAGCACCCGAGCTGCAGCCGGCGGAAATGAAAGGGAAAGGGAGAGGATAATGAGGAGAGTATAGAGGGGAGCGGTATAGCAAGAAAGGACAGGGCACAACATCAGCCTCACTCAGGTTCTACTGGAACCTACCCGCGTAACAAAAAATTATGCTAATATTTTAGATCTCTTATTAACAAATCACACAGACAGCGTTCAGACCATTACATAGCTAGCTCAAATTAGCGAGCAGAAAGTTATTCACGCTAATCTTGTCCTTACACCAATCCAGAGCCAAAATTCAACAAAACCATACGTCTTCACGACAAAGGAAACTATCACATGATAAATAACGAACTTAATGTATTTTTTTTTCAAGTCTTTGCGTCACGTTTTCATTCCCGAAGTATCGAAGAGAATTAGTTATCACTTAAATATAAACTAGAAAGTCTAATCGATAAGTTCAATCCACAATTCAGTTTTCGCTGTAATTCAAAGAAGCCATAGTTTAAGGAAACACTTAAACGCTTGGAGAACAAAAAGAAGCGTCATTCCGTTCAGCCAGGTTTCGGGGATTCGTAGCGCATGGGTGAGATACCACGGAGCCGAAAAATCGTCTCTGCCCCGCCGCGGTGGCTCAGTGGTTACGGCGCTCGGCTGCTGTCCCGAAAGACGCGGGTTCGATCCCGGCCGCGGTGGCTGAATTTCGATGAAGGCGAAATTCTAGAGGCCCGTGTACTGTGCGATGTCAGTGCACGTTAAAGAACCCCAGGTGGTCGAAACTTCCGGAGCCCTTCACTACGGCGTCTCTCTTCGCCTGAGTTGCTTTGGGACGTTAAACCCCAATAAACCAAACCAAACCAAAAATCGTCTCTCTCCGCTATTCGTAACGCCAAGCATACCTTTTTCCGCTCGGACCTGCCTAATATGCTCACCGACGCCAGAATATTTTGGCAAGTCATAGACACGCATCAAAGGCCAGAGATAACCCTCACGGATAAATCTGATGCTGAGTGCGCGACCATGTTGAATATCGCCTTCTCATCTGTTTTCACAAAAAACTGAAAGGTCATTTCCTACGCAACCTTCAAAGATAGATCATGCTATGCCACCATTCGCATTCTTGTCATCCGGTATTTCGTCTCTAACTGAAACCATGCAACATTCATCCTCATCTGGTGTTGGCAGTACTAACTCGAAGCTTCTGAAGAATACCAGAGATATTTGTACGGAATTTTTGTGTTTGCTTATTTCGCAGTCACTTTCTTCAGGACTACCACCAGACGGCTGGAAAAGCGGTAAAAATCGGGTAAAAAATATTCGCCACTTAATTACCGTCTCATTTCCATTACTAGCGTATTTTGCAGAATCGTGGAACACGTCATCCATGAAAATGTCACGAGCTTCCTCGACTCTAACTCCTTCTTCATCCTTCACAACATGGCTTTCGAAAAGGCTTCTCATGTGAAACGCAGCTGGCCATCTTTGTTCGCGATCTGCATGCTAATCTTTACTCTAACCAATGCCATTTTCCAAAACTACGCAAAATCATTCGACAAGGTGCCCCATAAACGCGTACTGCGAAAACTTTCGCATTTAAACAAGCCCTCTTAAAATGAATAGAAGAATTCTTTACTAATAGCTCACAGTATGCCACCGTTAACAGCCACAATTCCAATTCTATTCCAGTAACATCAGGCGTCCCCCAAGGTCTGTATATATATACTCGATCTGCTTCTGTTCTTAACTTATATTAATGACTTACCAACCAATATATGTTGTAATATTCGCATGTTCGCCGACGACTGCGTTGCTTATCGCTCAGTTACTAACGTCCTCGACCGAACATCTCTTCAAGACGACCTTAACCGCATTCAGATATAGTGCGCAGATTAATGGAACTGAACCGTCATAAATGCAAGCGCGTGTCTTTCCATCGCCGCCGCAAACCGCTTTATTTCGATTGCGTAATCGCTAACGTCCCTGTGCAGTCTGTTCCATCGTTTAAATACTTAGGCATCGCCTTAACGATTTCTCCTGGAGTACACACGTTACTGACATCATTTCTCTGCGAATAAAACGCTTGAATTTTTGCGATGTCATCTCCGGTAAGCCCCCGAACACATAAAATTATTACTGCAAATCCTTTGTCAGATCAAAATTATAATATGCATCACGCATTCGGAACCCGCATCATGCTTACGTTGTCAATTCCATTGAATCATTTTAAATCAGAGAGGCCAGGTTAATCCTTTCTATATATACTTACGAGATCAGTGTCATCGTGGAAAGCGCAGTCCGGCTTATTACCCCTCTTAGTTCGTCGCCGTATTGCTAGTCCTTGCTTATTTCATAAATTTTTCCATAGTTCACTTGGCTGCCCACCCTACGCTGTTCCACCAGACCGCATATCTGGCAGCATTTGTCATCCTTTTCAAGTTTCCCGAACACGTGCCCGTATTGTTACTTTGGACGCTTCATTTTTTTTTCCCGAGCAGCTGCAGACTGGAACGACCTACCCAACATCGCAGCCATCACATGCTGATAGCTGCGATGAAATGAAATGAAATGACGTATTGGCATGATGCGTTGCATAAATGCCATCTTCCAGACAGGACTGGAAGCTGACAGTACAAACAAGCATAGATCTGACATGCAAATACAACACAATGTTACTTTTACTATCAACGAGTTACGTTCAACGATCAAACTGTGACGAGCTATTATGTAACAGTCTGGACAAAACATCTCATTAATGTCACAGGTACAATGTTTCCGTAGTGGTTATGGAACAAAGGACTTCTTTTTGCAAAACTCTGGAGACTTCTGGGCATCCTTCATGCATACTTCTGCCCTTAGATGGACGCACGAATGGGGGGGGGGGGGGGTAATTGTGTCCCTTGTTTCCCAGAAAAAAAAAAGTCTGGAAAGAAGTAAGCATACTTGGGTAAAACACGTTTTTGCGCAAGTTGGTAACATTCTTGAATCCTACCGGCAGCGAAGAAGCCCACACACACAGACAGAAGGAACACGCAAAACACGGACGAACGCTGCACTCACAACTGGTTTATTGGGTAAGACTTCGGGCATAAAAAAGGCTCACGCGCCTGCGCAGTGTACATAAAAACCGACGCATCACTAATACAGCCATCTGCTCTTTTCTTTATATGAAAGGCCTCCAGGAGTTCGCGTGCCGTTTGATACTTGCTGCTGCCTAGAATTCTAACACTGTCGAAACATGGCAAGCATGTCGTGCATGACTGGCAGTGCTTAGCCAAGAGCACATTTTCTTTAAATAATTAAAAGAACCTCAAAGGGGCATGGCCGGTTGGGTAAAATCGTCCACTTTCGCTTCTGATCCGGGTTGCATGTGTGGATCCCCCCCCCCCCCCCCCCCTCCATTTTCTCTTCTCCCGATTAGAACCCCCCTCAGTACGCGTCGCACCTGCTACACCAAGCTGCAAGAAGACGCATATTTTGCCCATAAGATTTTTTTTATTAAAAAAAAATAAACCACTACTCGACCAGAACCGCCTGCACTGCACGCGCACGTGCACGTGAGGTGAGGTGAGGGAGAGATGAGGCAGCGCGAATTCTCGGGCCCGCGGTGCAGCTTCAAGAGAGGCATTCAGAAGCTGCCGATCTGGAAGAAACCACCATCCTGAAAGACTGGAAGCAGATGCCGCAGGTGATTCGCATACTTGAGACTCCGGAGATAGTTTTCAACCATTGTACTACGTTCATTGCTCAGAAGAGACCCAAAGGAAAAAAATACAAGCTGCAGGAACCCCTCAAGTATGAGCCACGGCAAAATATGCCGTCAAGCTCATCTCCACTCCCCCCCTGTCACCCTCCTCCTGTCTTCTCAGCCCAGGTCTTAAGGGTCAGTGCCGCCGGATTCTTGTCTCTGCAGCTTTAGGGTCCCTAGAAATACTTGCTAGTCTGCCGTCCGCGCGGAGCTCCCCACGAAACCAGTTGGCTGCGCCTCGGATGAACGCGCAGGGGGCGCTGCACGCATTCGGAACGCTGTGCCTGCACCGGCCGCCGCGCTGTGCCTGCCGTGGCTACGGAAGTGTTGCGCGCTGCTTCTTGGTGGCGAGCCCGGAATGCTGTTTTCTTTTTTCTGCAGTAATGGTGTTTGGTGGCAAACCGGAGCCAAGACAGGCTTGAAAGCCTATTTAGCATGGTTCCGTAGTCGTCAGGAGCTATAATGACGAATGCCGCACCACGTTCGGTTGCTGTTAATGCACTCGGATTTTGCAATCTTGCGAACCGAACACCATCGGGAAACTGCACCAGAAGTGGTCACTTCATTAGTTTTGGTGCCTAAGGAACAGCCATACAGCTAGAATATGTTGGCTATTCTCGACAGCCTAATTGATAAAGTAGCGATCAAGGATGCAGAAACTGCATTGATCTCTTGTGCTTCACGTATACATCTGACCCCAGCTCCTGTGTGACAGGAAAAAGCCACGAGGTGTTAATTTATTGTATCTCGGGCTACATAGCAAGAAAAGCAGTGAAAAAAGCCAGTGTGTCGACTGTGTCAGCCTTGACGACTGAAAAAGCAGCGTCTACAGCAAATGATCAAGCTGCAGCTTTCACTGCAAACTTTCATAATGGTGCCTTGCTGTGTCCCTCTGGCCCCTTGAAGAAAATTTATCACCGTCCTTGAAGACAGCTTAATCTCGCTTATTTTAGCCTTAATTGTTGACTTCGATGATTTTTTAACATATGTACAGAGGGCAAACCGCTTGTCTAGAACACGTTCTTGGTATGTTTCCGGTTGAACACGCGATATCTAGTGATTACATTTGGTTAAAAATGGTCTGGATGTAAGCATGGGCAGTCAAACTCATTCATCGTCATTTTTTGCCTTCCTCATCGCAGCGGCTTTGGGAGCTGCGGAACACACAGCTGAGTCGTTCTAGACATATGTTTTGCCTTCTGTACGTTTTCCGTCTCTAGCCAGCGTGAAACATGGACGTGAACTGGCTAATGACATAATCAAACTGTACATTCTGGTTCACCTGCGCTTCACGAAGTCAATCAATGTTAAAAGGGCCACCAAGAAGGAGCAGCTGAAGCTGTTAAAGATGAGATGATGCCAGTAGGTAGTGCAAACAAGAATGTGATCAGCCTGATACTGAGTGCAAAATTGACAGAAATAAATGTGTTTAACAAAAGTTTTTATTTGGTGTCATACGTGAGTGATTCTTCGGTATATTTTCCCTGACAATACGTCTGATCTACATTGCATGCGCTAATAATGCTATTTTACCGAGCACGGAATTCAAAGAAACTACTTAGAATGCATGCTTGTGTTCATTTCTTAGGTAACTCGGTTGCCTAAGCACTACGAATGCATGCCCGCAGTTCGCTTGAAGCACGTTGCGATTTACAGGGCTCGGGTTTTAATCTTGCATGCTTTAATTGTGCCTGCATCTAGAAGTTTCCAGTGTTCAGTCTGTGTTCTAACTTCAAAGTCCGTACAAGTTGAGATCAGATTACCGCTTTCAACAGCGCTCTGTTGCAAACACACAGCCATGGGGTTTAGAATCCTAGGGTAATGTCTTGATGCAAGGTATTTTTATTTATTAAATTCCTGAGAAGACGGTATGACGATACGGCACGGTAGCAGTATTCAGAGAGGAGAATAGGGCATAAAAATGAGCGGGTTTGTTTCGCCTTCGACTCATGAGTACGCGCACAAAATTCGTTCGCAAAAAAAAAAATCATTGGCGTCGCTGCGTCGTTAACTGAAGTGTGCATTGAAATACCACTACTAATGTAAAATTATAGAAAGTGCGCAATCGCATGCTCAAAGTATCTGATAACGCGCTCGTTTCGCGGGGCGAAACGCGCGCGTCTACTGCAGACGCCGTGGCCGGCACGGCACACCGGTTGCTCGCAGCGTCACCGCGGCGATCATCCAGCAGCAGCCCCCGCCGCAGCCGGCGGACGCCAGACTAGCAAGTATTTCTAGGGACCCTAGCAGCTTGACCCCTTCTGCTCCCCATGGTGATGATGATGGCACGTGGCTGTTCCCTCTGTATCAGGTGTGTGCAGGACTGCCTCTGAGCCGGAAAAAAGTAAAAAAAAAGGGGTAAAAAAGACGGGAAAGCATTTCTGCCTCCAGCGAAGAGCATGGGCGTCCTGCTGGCTTTATCGACGCTAATCCCAAACAACGCTCTCCCTGTCCAAGCTGCCTCTTCCTTCTCCCTCCTCACTATGGACTGTCTGCTGTCACCTGCGGAGGTGACAAGGAGCCGGCGTACCCAAAAGTCGAGGCTTCGTTGGAGACAATGCCCCCCCCCCCCCCCCGTTCGCCCTTTGGGGTTAAGCCATGTTTGCAGCAAAAGTGGCTCAGGGCGCTTGCATGCATCTGGCCGAGCAATACTACGAAGCAACTACGTACAGCCCTTTTTCTAAAAACCTTGACATTGCAGCTATTCTCGCCGTTTATCATTTGTCACTCATTTTCAGATCCCTATTTCATCCTATCTTGCTGTCGCTCCCGTCTATACTTCTCCTCACTATCCTCTTCCTTTCCCTTTAATTTCCGCCGGCTGCAGCTCGGGTGCTTAAGATATTAGATAGCAATTGCCGCGGCCGGCAGCACTCTTTTGCTTCACTTTTTTATTTTTAAATAAACCACTACCACCATTCCACTGCAAAGGCCCCGCAGAGAAAACTGTGGCGGCGTACGGTCAACGTGGTAACAATATTTCAGGGGCTACTGTGCTCAAAGGAATGCCATTCTCTGCAAGTACTTCCTTTCAGGTTATGCGCGGAAGTACCTTCTCGGACATGAGATTTATTTATTTATTTATATCAAAATATTGCAGGCCAATATGTTGGCCCATGCAGGAGGGGCTATACGAGGCATTTAAAATGACAAATACCAAAGGAAATACATGGGGTTACAATCAATGAGCAGAATAATGAAATACAACGCTCATTCACTCAAGAAAATGCTTCTCAAGAGCTTTATTAAAATTGGAGGACTGCAAAATGGCCTCGGGAAGAGTGTTCCAGTCCGAAACAGTCCGTAGAAAAAAACTGTGCTTGAAAGAGTCAGTCCTTGCAAAAATTGCGGGGCGGGTTATGCATAAAGAATAGACGAGAAATTTTCTGCGTACTTCAAGTATTAGGATATGGTTGGTTTTCATTTGTGTTCTAGGTGAGTCTAACCTCCTGTATTTGTTATAAATTAACCCTAACCGCTTTCCTTTGCACCATCTCTATCTTTTATATGTCTTTCTTTATGAATGGATCCCATAATACCGAAGCGAACTCGAATTTGGACCTAATGAATGTTGAGTATGCAAGGAGTTTAACTTTACTAAAAGACGAGGAGAAAATGTCTGTAATGTATGAAATCCATGTTTAGTCATGTGTTAACGTTACTCCTAAATATTTATATTGTGTAACCTCGTGGATTACATGATTTTTCAGGCTGTAAGAGAAAGGACTAAACTGTTTTTTTTGCGCGAAATGCGTAAGACAACAGTTTTATCAAGGTTTAATCGCATATCCCATTTTGCTTACCACTGATGAAGAGCTAGAAGCGCATTTTGCAAGATGTAGTGATCGTTCTGTTTATTTATGGTCTTAAAAAATATGCAATCGTCTGCAAAAAGCTTTAAAGAGACATTTTCGGAGATGGAAGCAGACAGGTCATTTATATAGATTAGGAAAAGCAGTGGCCCCAAGACGCTGCCTTGGGGTACACCTGAAGTAACTGGAAGTTCGTTAGATCTGCAGCCATTAACGTCTACGTATTATTTCCTGTGTTCAGGATAAACATGAATCCAGTCTACAAGATAAGTAGGGACGCCAATACTATCTAATTTATAAATGAGTTTGCCATGAGAAACAGTGTCAAAAGCTTTCCGGAAGTCTAAAAAAAGAACATCAACCTGCCCGGATTTATCAAGAACTCATTAACCGTAGTAACCAACTGCGTCACGGTGGACATACCCTTTCTGAAGCCGTGTTGCAAAGGGGATAAAATGTTATTTTCAGCTAGAAACGAATTAAGGTACCCAGAGACTATGTGTTCTATTAACTTACAACAAGAAGAAGTAATTGAAATCGGTTTGTAGCTAGAAATACTCAGCTTATCTCCTTTTTTTGTGGATTGGTACAACGCGGGCCATTTTCCAGTCCTCCGGTACATCATCAGAAAGTAAAGAAACTTGAAATATATGTGTTAAAACCTCAGATAATTGTGCTGCAAAACCTTTAAGAAAAGCATCTGCAAGCCCATCAGGACCAGAAAATTTCTTATCATCAAGTTTACGCAGCATGGACAGAGCACCATTCACAGAAACAGCCGGTACGTTACCAGGATTTTCACTTCGAATTCTAGCTGTGGTTGCCCTGTCAGAAATACGCTTTGAAAGTACGAGTTAACACCTTCTGCAATCATTGTGCAGTTGGTCACAATGTCATCATTAATTCGAACTTTACTCAACTGCTCATTCTTTCGTCCTAAAAAATTCCAAATTTTGGGGGATTACTTCTGATGAATTCGGGGAGCGTCATGTTAAAATAATGAAACTTCGCTGATTTTAACTTTAAGGCAAGTTTATGTTTCAGTAGATGGAACTGTTGTAAGGAAGATATCTTTTTCTTCCTACATGGCTTCACTTTGCGTTTCAGTTGAAGAATTTTTCTGCTTATCCAAGGATTTCGACGGTTGGTGTGAACTTTTCTAAGTGGAATAAAATGTTCGGAACAGTACTGCACTGCATTCTTAAAGTGATGCCACAAACTATGAACGTCATTCCCGGAAGAGCTGCTGAACAGCGATCGTAAGGCGTCGATGACTGCATTATCATCAGCACGAACATAGTCCTTTATCATTTTAGCTGGACGCACCCCCGAAGCACCAGGCGAAGCACAGCAAAAGTATAAAAGACTATGATCTGAGATCCCCGGTTCAACGTCAAGCACTCCATTGAAAAAGGTTTGGCTAACAAAGAATAGGTCAAGTACAGATGACTGTCTGATGTATTTACGAACAGCTTGCTCAAGGTTTAACGAAAGCATCAGATCTAAAATAATATCCCATGAGGCACATAGGCCGTACGACGGTTTGTCCCAGTCGATGGCAGGGAGATTGAAATCACCGGTAAGAATTAGATTCCGATTCTGGTAACGTATTAAACGATCGAAAAGACTAGACATAAAATAATCCGTTGCATCAGGTGGACGATACACAGCACAAAGGTGAAAGGTGATGCCATGCGTTATTAGGTGCAAAAACAAGCTTTAATGCTGATCAATGCTGTGATCAATCACAGCAACCCCTCCACCACGTGAACCGCGATCACGTCTGTATGTGACGTAGCCCGGGGGCACAATTTATTCATCAAAAATGCCACTGTGTAACCATGTCTCGGTTGTCACCAGTAGATGGGGATCATAAGAAAAGTGCACTACCTCAAGGCTGTCTGTTTTATTCAAAATGCTTCTGGCGTTCATCACACGTAGTTGGCGAATTTCAGGTGGTGGTTTCGTCCGACTGCCAAAAGAATTGCTAACGATATTCTCTGCAGATGAGGGTATCTGTTTAATTTGATGATCAGTACTAAGGGCGTTAAAGGAAGACCGAATTGAACTGGTGGCTTGTCAAGTAGAAGCGTGAGCACATTTCCTTCGCGGACGCCTGGCATTTTTCACTGATTCAGAGGGAGTTGCATCATTACTCGGAGCGTTTTGACCGATATCACCTGAAACTGCACCACTTACATTATACCTTTGGTTCTTCTTTTCGTCCCACGCGTACACCTCTTTATTGACAACTAATTTCTCATACATGAGGCACACTTTATCCTCTGATTTCTTAACATCCTTAACAGTAGCCCAGAGTAGCTTTCTCGTTTTCCGTAGCCTAGGCGAGAAGTCCTCTGAGATGGAGGTTTGGGAACCTTTGAATTTTGAAGCATTCCGGAGAACCGCTTCCTTTTCAGTGAAATCAAAAACCCTCATAATCACGGGACGCTTTTTATCTTCAGCTTTTTTCCCCAAGCGGTGTACTCTCTCGGTGTACCAAACTCCCTACTTTGACTTCAAGTTTGCTTTCAAATATTTCCGTCAGAACATGCTTCTTAAGGTCATCTACTGTTTCAGTTTCTGACTCTTCAATGCCACAAATGAGCAGGTTGTTTCGACGAGGGTAGTTTTCAAGATAGTCCACCTTTGTTCTTAGCGAAACTATTTCTCTGTTCAATCCTGCAAACGAGTGCTCGTAGGCTTCCACCCTTTGGGCTATTTGCGATAGTACTTTCAGTTTGCTTTCAACTGAAGCAAGTCTCTGATTTGTTTCCGATATATGCAAGTCAAGTTTTGCCCCTAGAGACTGTAGTTCGCATGAAGAAACCTTTTGGTTCTCGATAATTTCATCGAGTTTCTTTGCTACCTCTGGGCCTGGATTAAGCTCAACGTCACCGCTAAGCAAAAGTGCAAGTAAAGAAAATGAATCAAAACACTGCAAATGTTTCAAGCAAGGCGCCTGGGCAAAGCAGCACGACCAAACAAAGAGAGTCGCAGATGTAAGGACGAGGAGGAAAGCAGCGACGTAGTGATTACTTTGCACGTTTTGTTTCTTACGCCTTTCCGTGCGTAACTCTAGAGATGATGCATGCATCCAAGCTAGAACTGTGCCAGCACAACAGGTGTGCAGTCGTCGAGGGAGCAACAATAGGTAACTACACTGTGGCACGGCGGCCGAGTGCATTCCCACATTCTTGCTTGCAAAGGAAAGGGAGATATGCCCCTTGAGCTGTATGACAGGGAAGCTCTTGAATGTGCACAAGAAAGTTGTCAAAAAAGCTTTCCTGTGTATCCAAAATTTTCACTGACTTCGACTGACTTTTCTGTTCAGAGCGGGGCTGCGAACGCGAGGACCAGGTCAAGACAGGTACAAGCGCGAATACACGCTTTTCCCTCAGTTCTGAGAGACGGCGCATTCCGAGTGTGCTGCCACGCTAAGGGAATGCACCATTGTAACCTTTCGAGAACTTCTTTTTGCTCGAAAGCTGGTGGTGCCTGTCGGAGCTTCAGGTTCACGCACATTAGGGGGCAGCTAGCTCCCCTCGCATTTTCGAGGAAGGATACAGTGGAGGGCTACTGACTCTTCTCCCCTCGCGCTAATCCCTTCACTCAGCAGAGAGGAAAACGCGGTCTGGTGGTGGTAGTGATTTATTTTTAAAATAAAAAAAATAAATAAAAAAAAGGTGAAGCAAAAGAGTGTTGCCGGCCGCGGCAATTGCTATCTAATATTTTAAGCACCCGAGCTGCTATGTACATACAGTTTACTTCTTTTGTAAGTGATTGTGCGCAGTGGCCGCTCGCGCGCACTTATTTTCGGACAATGCTTGGACATTAGCGCGCGAGCGGCGCGAACTTGATTACTTTTGTATTTTGTAAATAGTGTACAAAGCTCTCCCCTGTCCTTTCTTGCTGTCGCTCCCGTCTATACATCTCCTCACTATCCTCTCCCTTTCCCTTTCATTTCCGCCGGCCGCAGCTCGGGTGCTTAAGATATTAGATAGCAATTGCCGCGGCCGGCAACACTCTTTTGCTTCACTTTTTCATTTTTATTTTTGAAAAATAGACCCCTACCACCACCACCAGAGGATAGCCAGGAGAAGTATAGAGGGGAGCGATAGCAAGAAAGGACAGGAGAGAGCTTTGTACACTATTTACAAAATACAAAAGTAATCAAGTTCGCGCAGCTCGCGCGCTAGTGAACGCGGTCTGTGAACGAGCGTTTTTGGTTGGAAGAAACCTTCCTGTATGTCAGCTTTCCTGCAATTCTGCAAGTTTACCATGCACTTGAACCGCCAATGATAGCCTGAAGTAGCGGTGATTAGTAAGCCAAATATAAAAAGTGCAGTTTCTTTGAGAACATCTTGCAATAACCTGCTCCAATTGTACGCAAAGTTGTTCTCATTGAAACGGAAAAACGAGTGATAGGCTGGCTGTATTTCATTTGTGAGATATGTTGAAGCAGTCGATTTCGAGGTATCTGTTCGTGCAATGCTTTCTTTGCGTCGTCGATTATATTGTTCACGTTATTATTTGTTTGCTCAAGCGCATGACACCGTTAACCGCTCATTCGCCTTGAAACCTCAACTTCAGTTTGGACGCGATATAATCCAATTTCACTCCATGTTTAGCGTTCCGTATTCATCAGCTTACAAACACATCTTTTTTTTACACTTTAGTCTATTTCTATTTGTAGCCCTCTGCACTGTTTCTGTTAAACACCACTTACATCAAATGCGTTAGCATTAATGATATCTTGTAAGTCACAGACAGACACAACCGTTAAATGTTGAACAGCAGAGCACAGTCCATTTATTCAAAATACACGGAAAACAATAGCGTTGGGAATTTATTCACAATATTTAGAAAACCGAAGTGTTAGAACAGCACGCAGAGCCACCCTAAAAAAAATGTGAAGCTGCGCACAGGGAACGGCTGTTGGTTTAAGCAGGCGCCGTTCATCCTTTGGTCCTCGTCGAAACGAAGCTGAAATTAAACAATTTAGGGTAATTGAAAGAGCCAATATTTGATTTGTATTTATAACTCATACAGAATCTAGGGGGACCCCCTTCAGCGGCTCAGTCGCTTTGGCGGTCGGCTGCTGATCCCATGGTCGCTGTATACAATTCCGACCATGGCGGCCGCATTTTGATGGAGACGAAATGCAAACAAGCCCCTGTGTTGTGCGATGCCAGGGCCTGTTACAGAAACCCAGGAGCCCTTCACTGCGGCGTCGCTCATAGCCCATGTGCCGCTTGAGGCGATAAACACCACGTGTGAATGCCAAGATCTCGGAAGACAAATTTTGGGGGCGTGTATCCCTTAGAACAGGGGTTCTCAAACTGGGTTCCGCGGAACCCCTGTGTTCCGCGGGCTGTCTTCTTGTGTTCCGCGAGAACCCTCACCGGTCCTGACCCGGCAGCTGATATGAGACTGGCTCTGAGTGCTACTGAGCCACGCTTTGACTTGCTCTTAAAAGGGAAGCAGTACCACCCATCACATTAGTATTTGTATTAATCTAAGCAATAAACATTTAACTTTTGCAACTCTGTCTTTGCAAAAATGCACTCGACAACATTGCTGGTAAGTGAAAGCAGGGGGGGGGGGGGGGGGGGGGGTTCCTGGAACTTATTGAAGGCTTTTGGGGTTCCTCCAAACAAAAAAGTTTGAGAACCCCTGCCTTAGAAGGATCAGAGCTGCATGGGGTGGCCCTTACCCCGTCGGTCACGTGCCGATGGAGCTCTGAAGAAGACTCAGGTCACCATAACTCAGGACAAACCACTTGCCCGAGGTGTTCCACATCGGCTGCCGAGGTGGATGCTCGCCACCTGCCTTGGACTTGTGCAGAGAGAATAGCTTCAAGGACAGGAATTTTACAGGAAGCGGGACTAACGGAGACAAGGGTGAAGGATATCTCCAAGTGGCTGACCGACAACAATAAGAGCAGGAGCCTTCTTCGGTTCCTGCATGAAGACAGAGAGAGAGAGGGAAAGGCAGGGATGTTAACCAGAAAGGATTCCGGTTGGCTACCCTGCACAGGGGAAGGGAATGAGGGGAATTAAAGAGGAAAGAGAGAAGTGCATGAAGACAGCTTACGCTTTAATTAGTATACAGCGAAGCGAAATTAAGCCTGCATGGAAAGTGTGCAAAAAAAAAAAGTCATTTTCGATGAAGCACAAAGTGATTCTTCATCAGAACATGGCGAATTAGAAGTGTACAGTCGCGTTCGTAATAACACCGACCACGCTTGGGTGAAAAAACGCCTACGCTTACCGCAATGGAAGTTAGGAGCTGATTAAAACCAATGTTAGCAAATGCCGCAGATGCGCCCGCTCATAACCCTCTGTTTACTTTTTATTTACTTTTTACTTTATTGAGTTTTGTAAATAGTTTACATAGCCATCTCCTGTCCTTTCTTGCAACTGCTCCGTTTCACTTCTACTTCGCTGGTCGCAGCTGGGAATGGGAGGGCCTCCTTGCGTCGCAGAACCCGGACGCGCAACTTCGCTGTGTGAACCGGGGTGCCAGTGCCATGGCCCTACGTGGCCTGGACACATGCGCGTAATGTGAGGGCTGTGCGGTGGCCCTGAGACCTTGTACGGTCCAAACTCACTTGCTTAATAAAGTTTTCCATCCATGGGCGAATAGGGTGGCCCTATCCGCATGCGCTTAGCGTTAGGGGAACAGGTTCACGTTCTCTGTCCGCTTTGCGTTGCTTGAAGGCAGCGCCATAACGGCGGGAAAGAGAAGCTTTCAGAACGAATAAGTTAATATATATGCTGTATTTTTTCATTGTGTAAATAAAACGACATGCAAACTGTTGCAGTTACCAATTTCTACTTAGGAAATGCGAAAAATGATGCAAATATTTTTGTTATAATGCGGATATGTTCAATCCGACCGAAGTCTATCCACACAGGAAGATCAAAATTGCAAACCTGTTTGTGGAGATCAGTAGTTCGAACCTCCCGCGCTTTCTGACGTCAGTCGACGCGTACTCGCTAAGCCTAGCAGCTCTGTAAACACGGAAGCAATCTGAAAATTTGGCACGTTTTAACGTTAAAATTGTGTTGTTGAGGTAACTTCAGCCAAAGCGAAAGCCTCGTGCGCCTTTAGTTTGCCGTGAGCGTGAGCCACAGAGTAGCGGCAACGACGAATCGGTGATGAAGCGAGAGGGCCCGCTTCGATGGGTGCCGCCATATTGACCCAACGTAAAGCAGCTTTGGGGCGCACGCTATTTCACCGCTATTTCGTGACGGAAGAAATTTGTGTGGAGGTCCTGAGTGTGGATGGAGTCTCACTGAAAACGTAAGAGATTCGTGTGTGTTTGTTGAGGGAGAGGAGGTTGTGATTATTTTGTGAAAGGCTGACATGTCGTGGCAGGCAGAAAGAAGGGCACGTGACTTCCGGCATGTGTGTCAGTATGCAGACGTGGGACCTGCAGACGCGGCAGACACGTGGAACCTGTCCTGTCTTTTCCTTCCTCAATAGACTGTTTTTTTTTTTTTTACTGTGCAACTGGCCAATGGGCATCACGTATACGCGGACTGGACAAAACTCTGCTTCAAAAGCAGAGGATCCGGCTTCTTTATTCTTGTAGATGTGTACGACTTCCTTTACCACCACGTGCATACTCTTTGATGACAGACGAGTGCTGCCATGGCTGTGAGAAAACCTCCAGGATACCGAAATCATTTGCAGTCGTGTCTTCCTCCAGGTAAATTTTAATTTTATGTTGCAGATTCATTAGTTTAAATTTCTCAACTTTTTCGTCAGCTTTTCGGATAGTAAGGGGTGAACATTGGGAGTCAGTGCACTAAATTACTACCTCAGCATAACTTTATACCATGAATCGGTGGAAAAGGAATTCAAAAAAGGCCAGAAGTGGAGCTAAAATGTTTGGTTCGCAAAAAAATTTTATCTTTTAGTTTGGAATTTTCTGGCAGTATTTCTCACGTGATCTTCAGCATGGTAACTGCAGCATGCAAAGCTTTGGTGCATGTGGCCAAGCAGAGACTTTCTTAAGCAGATATGAGCAACTTTCTCACGTCTAAATTTCTGCATTCTGTGTAATTAAGCAAACAAGGAAGGGGAATGAGGGGCTCGTTGTAAATATGACAGAAGCCAACAGCCACAGAAACCAAGGGGCACAGGGGATTTTTTTTTAAATTAATTTATTTATTTTGTGGTGTTGATCAGTTTAGAATATTACTGAATATGTCATCGTTTAAAGCTAATTGATTAGAAAAACAGAAGAAAAAACAACCACATGCCGCCGGTGGGATCCGAACCCACGACCTCCGAATTACGCGTCCGGTGCTCTACCTCTGAGCTACGGCGACGGCTGTCAAACCTTCTGCTTTCAGGGGTATTTATGTTTACAAGTACCCTAACCTTGAGAGTGTTCATCAGCGCCACCCACGTTCATAAGCGGCGGACGTAGAACGTCCTGAGTTACCGCAGGTGTGACGTAGAACGTCATCGAACGGAGAGGGTGGAAGTTGTGTGAGAACCCTCTTATGCTTCCTATGCCATCAAGGCTGCCAGAATCGAGGCCCTCGCTAAGCAATTAAGCAAACAAGGAAGGGGATGAGGGGCTCGTTGTAAATATGACAGAAGCCAACAGCCACAGAAACCAAGGGGCACAGGGGATTTTTTTTAATTAATTTATTTATTTTGTGGTGTTGATCAATTTAGAATATTACTGAATATGTCATCGTTTAAAGCTAATTGATTAGAAAAGCAGAAGAAAAAACAACCACATGCCGCCGGTGGGATCCGAACCCACGACCTCCGAATTACGCGTCCGGTGCTCTACCTCTGAGCTACGGCGACGGCTGTCAAACCTTCTGCTTTCAGGGGTATTTATGTTTACAAGTACTGTTGTTGATTTTAAACGCAGTGTTCCAACTCATTGACATTTTACAAATCGGAGGAAAGTCAAGATATATGTTGAATGCTTTAAAGGGACAATGGTATAATACAAAATAAAGCTTTGCTGATAAAAGGCTAGCGTCAAGTGATAGAAAATAAGTCCCCGTTGCTGAAAACAGCTCTGGTAACACGGAAAATTGCGTAAAAGTGACGTTTTGGTTATATCGCTGCCCAACAAATGCATAATATCAGTATTGTTACTATCAATAATCTTACCATCGACAGTTTCACTATCGATAGCGGTTCTATTGCTAGTAGTACTATCGATAGCAACACTATCGATAGTATTATCGATAGTCTATCTATAGTAGCGCTATCGATAGTTTTTTACACTATCGATAGTGTAAAAAAAACTATCGATACTATCGATAGTCAATTTTCCGATAGTTTTGCATCACTAAGCCCATCTCTCACCCTGGTATGACGTCAGAGGTCATTCTAAAGGTCAAACGTGGCTACCGGCCGCCGCTACGCGAAAGGCCGTTCATGAGCGTAGTATTGCTTTCGCAATAAAAATAGTTTTCCTACACTTCGGCACCTTTTTCTTCGTTCACTCCCACCTCCCTCCCTTCCCTTACGGCGCCGTTCAGGTGTGCACCGAGATGTGAGACAGATACTACGCCATTTCCTTTCCTAAAAAAAAAAAACAATTTTCATTTTTTTTTTCCTGGGAGCCCCCGAAATTGAAACTTGGCCGGTTTTGACCAAAATCGATGTCCAGCCATAACTTAGCGTGCCCGACCCGATGGCGACATCCAAATTTGGCCCAGGCCATTGTCAAAGTGCTATCGCTCGACCTTTGGGTATAACCGTGCACGGTTAAACACTGCCCAACTTTTTTACAAATGCATGACGTTGCTGTTAAAGGGACCATGAAAAGAATTAAAAGACGCTTGTAAATGTTAGAAGTTATGCTCAGAAGCACTGACACCAAGTATGAGTCTTCGGAACTGAGCCGGCAATTTATTATGGCTTTTTAAAAATCGCGTTTTTTAAAATTCGCGGGCCGATTGGTGTCTTCGTAGGGAACGATTTTGAAACCAAAACCGGGAAAACAGACGTCACTAGTCCCATGACGTCGGTAGGCCACCACACGCTGTCATTCGCTCGAGCCGCGGCAGCTACGACGTCACGGGCACACTTTTTTTTTTTTTTATTCGAGCTGTTTGCCATCAGGCATAATGAAAAAGGAAAGAAAGTTCCGGTAGCGGTGAAAATCGTCTGCTCGAGGCACCGCGCGACCCCCTCGGGCAAGCGCGGGCCAGGGCATTGCCTTCACGCATATGTTTCCAATTTACCTCTGCCGCCTCTTTCTGCCGGGAGTTCGGGAGCAAAGAAAGCGCCGAGACCGGAGAGACGCTGCCGACGCACGCTGCTCCTCGGGAGTGCGACAACCGGAAGCCGTAAACAGAACGTCAGCGAATGACGTATTCATGGGCGGAGCCCAGTCCCGGAGCTGTTTTCTTTATTTTTTCTTGGTGCTCCGCGCGTATGAGTTGAGGGGGGAGAGGAGGAGCGTGATTTTTAATCGTCTATAACTTCGTTGTTATTCATGCTAGCTCGAAAATTCTTTCGCTGGGGTGACGAGTGATGGATTGCCTATCTTTACGTAATCTCAATTAATTTGTTTCATAGTCCCTTTAATACACCTTGACCTTGCATCCGCGGTGGCTCAGCGGTTACGGTGCTCGGCTGCTGACCCGAAAGACGCGGGTTCGATCCCGGCCGCGGCGGCTAGAATTTCTTTGGAGGAGAAATTCTAGAGGGCCGTGTACTGTGCGATGTCAGTGCACGTTAAAGATCCCCAGGTGGTCGAAATTTCCGGAGCCCTTCACTACGGCGTCTCTCATAGCCTTAGTCGCTTTGGGACGTTAAACCCCATAAACCAAACTAAACCAAACACCTTGATCTTAACCAAAAGGCAGTATCAAAATTGTGTACATGGGGACATGTACTTAACAAAAGCTGGCCCATTTAATTGAGTTGAAGTGTTCCAGCTTTCCTTTTTTATGTTTGTTATTGTCATGAGCAGCTTTGCCGTTTATCCCGCTCGAAACGCTTCAGATCAGAATCCAGGCGTGGTGATGGCTCTATAGCTTCTCATGTACTACTTGCAGAGGTGTGGTGATGTCGAGGAAGGCGAATGAAACAGCACGCCCTGAAGTCTACGCAATCTTGTCTTCGCTCTTTCTTCACAAACAGAGGCTTCAGCTGTTCGCAGAGGAAATGGCAGGCATGATGCTTATCCTCTTACAGTGATGTGTATAGTGAACTATAGTGTCGTGCATAGCTGGCCATGCAGCAAAGGGATGTTGTCGAGAGCCTTCATTTAGCCCCGGGAACTAGAAGTAATACTGATGCCACAAATCTTGATATTATCAATGATCATAATGAATGATGTGTTTTTCGCCACAGGAGGAAGAAACAGATATTGGAACGAAGCCTTGTCCGCGGCGTCTTTAGGTAGTGCAAGGTAATAGAAAAATCAGCTTTCACATATACTGAGTATCTTATTCATATATAGTGCACCGTCTTTAGTAACGTGCAACAATACGAGGCGTCCAGTGCTTTTGTAGGCCAAAACGCAAACTGACTGACTCTCAGGTGTTCAGCGCTGAGTCACTTAGGATTCGTGCTGTATATTTTTCTTCGCCGGACTGAAACGTCTTGAGGGAGTCAGCAAGGGATCTTTCTGTCGCAGTAACATCCAGGCGAATTCATCTAGTGTATTGGTCCTCCGTTGTGCAATTTCTAGATAAACAACTTGAGCAGTTCAGGAACTTCCATGGAACAGCGTCCATAGTCGGAGGCGGAAGTGAAGGATCGGTGCACTTGTATGGCTGGTAGTGCCGTCCAAACGTCGATCCTCCCAAATAGTCTCGCTTTCCTTGAAGTGAAGTTCGCAGACCGGTAGAGACATTTTTTGGACGTGTTACAAAAAAGCTATTGCTAAAATGTTCAAGAAATGCTTTATAAAAATTATAGAAATAGCCGGTGAAATTACAGCAAAAATCAAAGCTCACGTGATTTCTTTGCATCCTGCGAGGAGCACAAAAATTAACGCAAATCATTCTTACTGTGGAATGTGGTGAAGGATTAAGTATTCTCGTGACTTATGACAAACTTCGTTTTAAAGGCACAACTCCATCGGCGCTTTTCGGTGAGCGCGCGGAGCGCCCGCGCGACCAGCACGCGCCGCGACGAGCGTCGAAAAGGGGCGTGCATCTCCATGCACCTGGTGCTCGCTCGCTGCCCCTCGTGAGCCGACTGAAAAAATGACAAGCCGTGAACAAAAGATGGTTGGGGAGCTGCAAGGATTCCGAGAAAATTTGAGGGAACCTGAAAGAGCTTTCAGCCGTGAGGAAAAGACTCCCCGAGAGCCCCGCAGTCCTACCATTGTTGTAAACCGGACCCCGCTTCCGACGCGCGCGCCAGCGCCCGCGCGCAGGCACCGATATCTGGCACTGTCGGATGCGAGCGTCGTGGACGCGCTGGGCGGCGGCCGACGCGTCGCGCATGCGCAGACCTGTTCTGGCCGAAGCGTGGGGACCCAAGCGCGCAGGACGCGCGCCGAAGAGCGCCGATGGAGTTCGGTCTTAAGTCCGATAGACACAACGGACCTTCGGACCGCGGGGCGCGCATCACGTGTTCATACTTCCCTACTAGGCGAGGCACACTGCCTTCCCGCGGACCGGACAAGCAAGAAATGTGAAGTGGATTTTCCCCAGCGAGATTAGCGGCGGGCCGGGAAACTGCACGTGCTAGGCGCTCTTGGCATACGCCGGAACGCGCGCCGAAAAGTGGAAGGCATCTAAATGTCCCTGGTGCTGGCTCGCTCTCCTCTCGAGTCAAAGGAAAGAATTTCAAGCCGTGCAGGAAAGGGGTTGGGGGCGAAGAACCGCGAAGAAAAGTTCGGGGAATCCGAAGATTTCAAGAAAAGAGTCCTCGAGAGCGCCACGGTCTTCCGATTGCTGTCAACCGGACCCCGCTTCCGACGCGTGCGCCAGGGCCCGTGCCCTGGCGCCGATGTCTAGCACGGACAGATATCGGCATCTCGGCGAGGTTCGCTGGCGTCTCCTGCAGTGCGCATACGCAGAACGGTTCTGGCGTACGCTGTCAAAAGTCTAATCTGACATGCCGTGGGGGGCTGGGGTCATTTCGGATTTGCTGGACAACAAAATTGTGGACCCGAGGTGACTGCCCCCTTGTTGCAAGCCATGCTTGCCTTAAGGGAGTAATTACTCATTGACATCCACCCAAGCGCAGCCATACGGCTACAAAGGAAAGCTATACAGCTTTCTCAGAAACTTCGTAGTTAAAGAAAAATTCGTCCTGGTCTAGGGTTCGAACTCGGGACCACCGCTTCACCGGTGCATACTTCTCCTCACTATCCTCTTCCTTTCCCTTTCGTTTCCGCCGGCTGCAGCTCGGGTGCTTAAGATATTAGATAGCAATTGCCGCGGCCGGCAACACTCTTTTGCTTCACTTTTTTTTTTTTTTTTAAATAAACCACTACCACCACCACCAGTCGCTCTACCAACTGGATGCCAATGAGTAATTACTCCCTTATTACAAATTTACTCCACCTTGGGGGATTCCCCTAAATATTTGACCAACACTGTTCCCACTTCGAGTTATTGATCAATTCGCTCTCGCCCTACCATAAGCTTGCCGTCCCGGTTAGCTCAGTTGGTAGAGCGACTGCTCCGGTGAAGCTGTGGTCCCGGGTTCGAACCCCGGACCAGGACGAATTTTTCTTTAACTACGAAGTTTCTGAGAAAGCTGTATAGCTTTCCTTTGTAGCCGTATGGCTGCGCTTGGGTGGATGTCAATGAGTAATTACTCCCTTATTACAAATTTACTCCACCTTGGGGGATTCCCCTAAATATTTGACCACCCATGCTTGCCTACATAAGCTCTATGCCGATGCGTAAACTCAGTCAGGAAATATATTTTCAGACCAGGCGAAAGTTGTGGCCGGTACTTTGGTATGAGTTCCCCTGGCTTAAGTACAGCACAAAAAATCTGCTGTGCTTTGCTTTTTCGCCACGAATCGCCACGTTGAAGGGCTGTATTCTGATTCATCAATTCTCTGTATCCACAAGTTGCAGGCGATGGAAGAAGGCAAGCCAATTGCTGAAGTCCTTGAAGAAGGATACCACAGGAGCGCGACTGCGGAAGAGGAAAAAAGCGAAAACAACTGCGCGCATTGTAGACGTTGTCTTTCTACTTTCAGATAGTGGCAGAACTACCGTTAGGACGAAAGCGGACAAAGCACATAGAGAGGCCTCTTTTAAAGGGCATCGTCCTCCTGAAGAAATACGAGATGGTCTTACAGAATCACATGGATTCTAGAGCTAAAAATTCTACATATACATTAGCAGCGAAATGCAGAACGATGATCTCCTTCATTGCTGTATCTGTGTTATGTGGCGAAACGAATGACTACGGTAGCTTTCGGTGCTACAAATGGTGCATAAACAGAGATGCAGGTTGCAACAAATGCAACCTGCATCTCTGCCTAAGCGAGGCCAACTGTGTGCACGACGTTTCGTTGCAAATAAAGGCTTTCGAGTTGCTTTTCAGCACAACTCGGATAGTTGTACATAATGGCCCAAATGCCCAGCAAACAAACGCCGATCTCTCAAATTTCAGCAGCGCTAAGAAATTTTCGATATTGGCTTTCGAAAATTGGCGTCAAGCGGACGCGACGGACCGAAAAAGCAGACGACGCACTGGGTGTGCCATAGTTGCCAGATTATTTTAAAGAGAGTGGCAGCGCTGGTCGAACTGGTTTTTCCTCCCGACCTATGACTGTGCGATTGAATGAAAGAATGGCTTTATTGAACTGCAGAGGAAGTACTGCGAAGTGGGTGCGGCCCTTTGTCCAATACCTCAATGGCCTGGGCCGTCTTGCTAGCCCAGTTGCCAGAGTTAGCGCACGCATCGAGAGGCACCTGAGCTTCCTTGCTTGACCAGTCCGCGGGCCGACAGCGCGCTTCTCAGTGTGGTGACACATGAACAAGTGATGCGCGGGCCGCGGGCGAATCCATTACGGCGCTCCTCATAGCCTGAGTCGCTTCGGGACGTTAAATTTCCACAATCCACGAAATCGCATAATGTCGAGGTTATAATTTTGGGGGGGCATCATTAAAAGGGTCTGTAAAATCATACAGGAACCAAAGATGAATCTCGCGGCTGCTTTTAACGTGCTAAATAGTTGCAGTAGGCCCTTCAAGAAATCGTAGAAGAAATTAAATGCTTTTACCGAGATGTTCGAATTAAGGTATCCCTCGAGTAAGACACATGATATCGACAAACCCGAAGTGAGGAGTGCAGCGCCGCCTGACTTTAACGCCCGCGGCCACTGTGCCTGGGGTGCACGTAGCAGACGAACTCCTGCTCCGCAAGCATGTTTATTATACTTCTCCTCACTATCCTCTCCCTTTCGTTTCCGCCGGCTGCAGCTCGGGTGCTTAAGATATTAGATAGCAATTGCCGCGGCCGACAACACTCTTTTGCTTCACTTTTTATTTTTAAATAAACCACTACCACCTACCACCATGTCGCACTACCCCTTCAAATTTGCGTCCCATCCTAGGTTCAGCCGGTGGTGGCAGGGCGCAAGACACTACGCCGTAAACGTACTTCGAGCCAGCCGAGAAAACAAGACGAAAGTTGGTCGCGTGTTTGGTTCGCCTTGATTCTGGGTCACAGCTCGGTTATTCGTCAATGACAGCAGCGCTTCCATGAAACCAGTGATCCCCATTTAGTTCAGACACATTCGCGGGGAAGTAATGAGTGCTAACAGTCAGCGCTCCTTGTGGTTGTCAAGTCGGAATAGAAGCCGATTAACCACTGCGCTTGGCGAAGCGGACGAAGGAAATTGATATTGATTACGTGAAAATCGCCAGTCCATGATAGCGCGCTCTCAACCTTGAGGTTCTTTTCGTAGGACTCAAGGTGGTCTATAGCATGCGGTCACAGTACCTACTTGTGAAACGATATGAAGCGCTATTCAGCAGACCACGACTGATACGACTTTGAAAGCGTTGTTTGCTTTTGACCGCTTCGGTCTTTAATATTTTATATGTGACTCCAGTAACTGTCTATTCCATTCTAATCTCATAAGCATTTGCAGATGAGCGCCCAATATGCGCCCAGTCTTGAGAATCCCGCGACATCTCCACGCTTTGCCTCCTCACTGATCTGAAAACTGTGTACGCGCGTGAGCTGGGACAGTCAGTCGATCTGCAGCAGAATTCCAAGTTCACATTCAAGTCATTACAGTGCCGTAACTTAGCAACGTTGCCGCGAGCTTGGCGATGTTCAGATATGTAGCCATTGGCCGGGATGCCACTCCGGTTTCAATCGGGTTGGATCTCTTGGCCGATAGCGACTACCGAGACATGAACTCCATGGTCTGTTCGTTCGTTTTTGCAGGTTTCCGCTGGCATTGCCACCTGCCACGATGAACTGCTTCCAATCCGATGGGCAGGTTGTGATGACGTCACAAGCGCACGTGACTTAGGTGGCCCTCCTGCCTCCTAGGTTCCTTCTCTGGGAATTTTTCGTGGATTTTTCAACTACGACGACGTCTGATTTTCTGCCAGATATCGGGTTAAAATCGCACCCAGGCTGTACGCCTGACAACATAACTGAAGGAAGTCTGGCGTCTAGGAAGACACCTAACTGGCGCTTCTGTAATGCGCTTCGGTCATTCCAAAGCATTGTACGCAAGACTGATGTGAAATCTTGAGTTTATTACAGTCTTTCTCTTTCTCTAGCAGTCGTGGAAGTGCCAAACGAACTGCACAGCCAAACAGCAAGCGAGAGGCAGTATAGGAAAACAGGAGCTCGACATGCAGTCTCTCTTAGCGAACATCAGCTTGAAATTGGAAACGTTAACTTCCCCTTCCAAAAATATAGATGGAATTGAGTCTTCCAATGCCCTTCTGTCATCCGAATATGATGAAATTCTTAATGCCTTGAAGCGGCAAGATGATTATTTGAAGCTGCTGAACAAACGTGTCGAAAAGATCGATAAGGGTGACGCTATAATGATACGGCAAAACTTAGACCAGCGGTAAATGAATTGGAACGACCAGGAAGACGCCAAAACCTGGAGATACATGGGCTATCTGAGAATGAGGATCTCGTGACCAAATTCAATGAAGTTGCAAAAGCAATTCGGGTACCTGAGGTGACATCTGTTTAGAGGCGTTGCATAGGCTTCCTTCTAAACAAGGCAAGGTGACAGGTATCATCATTTGGTTTCTCCGAAGTCCTTGGCCCTGTAAATTTTTCTGAAAACCTGACGCAAGCTTAGCGGGAGCTTCTTTTTGCACACAAACGTTGTGCAAATGAAAATGCGTACAAGTACGATTGGTACAAAAATGGGAAGGGTCTTCAACATAAAGCCGATGGGCACACTGCTTGTGTCATAGAGCCAGGTGATCTCAGAGAAATGGCGTTAGCGGCTTTTGAACGGTGTAAGCTTCAGGAATGCATAGCTATGACTGCTTTATCTGTAGATGTCTAATATTCCCCGCCGCGGTGGCTCAGTGGTTACGGCGCTCGGCGCCGCTGACCCGAAAGACGCGGGTTCGATCCCTCATAGCCTGAGTTGCTTCGGGACGTTAAACCCCAATAAACCAAACCAGATGTCTAATATTAATTCACTACTCGGGGGAAATAGTCCCATTAACTTTTTTTTCGTTTAAACGTGCAATCTGTGCGAAAGAAGTATGACGAACCTTGTGTTTTACTTGATTTCAGATTGGCATTTACAGCCGATGGTCTAATGACGGTGATCGTTTTCACCTACGTGGATACGACACATTTTTTTTAAAACAGAAATACGATGAGAGGCGGAGACGTTTGTCTTTACTTAAAAGATGACATGAGCCATGAACATATAGATGACTTCTCCCAATGCACACCTGCTGTCGAGGCTGCGTAAAGTTTGGTAATTATTTTCTTACTGTCATGAACAGACTCCCTGATGGTAGCACGTATTTAGACTACCTTCTCTCGTTTCTCAATGACCACACTGCACTCTCATATTCTGGGGTGACCTTTATATTGACATGCTAACAGAAACCTCAAAGAACTGAATTGGCAGCACTTTCGAATTCACATCTCTTAATCTCTTCCACGCGCATCAATGTTAAAAGCGCAACAGTGACTGATCTGTTTATAACCATGTCGGAGGAACACACATTGACTGGAACGCTAATTGATGCTCCACTGGGTGATCACATGCCAATTTTCCCGGCTGCTGACAGATGTAATGATGTCCAGCATAAGGTGACTCATATTAAATCTGTTCAGGATATTAATCGACGCACACTTAAGCTCTTTCGTGAAGAAATCAGTACGATTGAATGGAAAAAACATTTTATCAAGTCTTTCAGCCGATAGGGCTTATGATAATATTCTAGAGACAGTTTGTTCTGGCTATAAAAGCATTTCCGCTATAAAGATTTACGAAAACCCAAACGAACTCGAAAAGCATGGCTCACCCGAACTAATCAGAATGATAAGAAAAAAGTCAAAAATTCTTTCAAAGGTTCTTGAAAAACAGAAACCAGGGTTCACTAAACTTCAGGCGATACAAGAACAATCTTTACAGTACTTTAAGATAAGCGAAAAGCGACTTCTTTCATAGTATGTTTGTTGGAATAGTCGATGTGAATCACATCTGGAGTAAACTCTTTTCAGTTATATCTCCCAGTAGATCCATCTCTGATACTAAAGATAAACTAAAGAACAGAATAATGAGCATCTGAGTGAAAAATGTTGGCTGACAAATTTAACAAATACGTCACGTCTCTTATTGATAGTAGTTATAACGATAGCGCCCTGCGTCACTTGAGACCACCCTTACAATCATCCATATTTCTTAATTCAACCGACGAGAATAAGGTGCTAATTGTGTTAAATTGCTAATTAAAAAGGTGCTAATTAAAAACGCAAAGTGTGAGGACATCTATGGCTTAAAAATGCAACTAGTCAGATTTGTTTTCGACCTTATCGCTTCATGTATAACCTATATTTATAACCTCTTTCTAAGTACGAACGTGTTTCCTCAAAAGATGAAGCAAGTTAAGGTCAGTGTGTTGCACAAAAATGGAGAAAAAAAATAGCCCAGGGAACTACAGACATATTTCAATATCACCGCTGTTTTTGAAAGCATTAGAAAGATAATTTTACTGTTAATGTCCACTTTTTTTATTTTCCCCTGACTTACTACAGTTTCACAGTATAGTTTTAAGCTAGATCTGTCCACAGAAGCCGCCTTTCTCTGAGAAAAAGAATTAATTTTGCAAAATATAGAGGCCAGAAAGTTAGCACTGTGGGTTTTCGTTGATTTTTCGAAGGTGTATGACAAGCTAAACGATATTGCACTCCGAAGAAAACTGTTATTTTACGGTGTTCGTGGCGCTGCAGCTGAATTAATTAACAGCTATACTAGAGATCGATACGAGACTGTCTGTATAAAGAACTTTCGTCCTCTGAAATAATTAAATGTGGTGTACCTCAAGGCAGTATTTTCTGGCCTCTGTTTTTTTATTGTCTACGACAATGACATTGTAAACACTGATGATTCAGCCAATTACATATACAGTGGTGCTCCAGCTGCTCCATTTGCTCCATTTTGATACATTTACATTTTGCTGCACCAGTCTGCTCCAAAAGTGACAAATCGATCAATATTGCTCCTTAGCTGCTCCAAAAATTAGATACGGTCGCGGGAAAGCAACTATACTGAGCCATTCAGGATTTCGGTTGACAACCTACTAAAATGTTTTCGCAGTTGCCAACCTAGGGCGTTGGTGGGCTGCCTTGTGGTAAAATTTAGCAGCCAGTTTTTATGGAGGAAGGAAAGAACTCGGGAGAGGCTGTTACTTCACATTTTTTGAAGCCGGCTCCTGTAGGGAAAGAAACTGAGCAGGGAGCGTCCAGTGAAGCCTAGTCATAAAGACCATCGCCGCCCCCATTGAAGCGCGTGATTTCAGACCTTCATGTAGTAAAGGTGTTGCGGGAGTTCACCTTGATGTAACGAACTGGCTACGCCCTCTCTCTGTTAGTGCTGAGCCACTCAAAATTTGTTAGAACCACGCGAAAGTTCCGTGACGATAAAGCACGAACTGACATGAGAGGAACGCCGATCGCATCGAGCCGCTGCAGTTGGCGCAACGCGCCGTGCTCCAGCGCCGTTGGCGCATCTCTGGCTCTTTCTCTTTAGGAACGTCATACCACGTGGCGTTACAACTGTTCATGCTCAAAAGCAGCGAAAAATGATAGGGCATAGCAAAAAGGAAAAGACACGAGCAGTGCGCGGCCATCACTGCCGCGTGGTTGTAAAGAAAAATGTAAAGAAAAATCTCAGACTTTTTAAAAATTTCGTTATGACCACGTTTAACTGTAGAGCCAACATGAAAAAAGAATGATTCTAGTAAACGTGTTCTCTGGACTTTTAGTCAAGCACACTTGGTTGAACTTGCGTGCAAGGCAGTGTGAGCGTTAATAAAATATTTTCTCTGTTTTTGTGATTGTTTTTTTTCTAGCTACGCATGGCTGAACCTTATCTCGTTAGGAACAAACTCTTTGTGACTCCTTTATTCTGTTCATGCTGTTCCCATGTTGCTCCAGGGTTATCGTTCTGATACAAATGTGCTCCAGAATGGATATTTTTCTGCTCCAAAAATTGCTCCAGAACTTGAAATGGCTGGGCCACCACTGCATATATGATTTACGCCGATGACACAAGCCTTTTTTTTTTTTACTGGAACCGATGCAGACGACCTCGTGAAAGTAGCGAACCCAACACTGAGTAAATTGTATTCATGGTTGTTTGAAAATCCACTACTAATCAATTATACTAAAACCAAAGTCGTCCTTTTTCGTCTCAAAATCAACATGTAATATATTCACTGTACTGCATATAAACGGCGCCGTAATCGAATTTTCTTCTGCTGTTAAATCACCTGGGATTTTTTTCCACGAGTTTATGCTATGGGACCACCGTACTGATTACCTGCGTACTAAACTGTCTTGAGTTTTAGCCATGCTGACAAAATGTCGGTATTTGCTACCATCACATCCAATGCGCACGATTCGAACATCGGTTCGAAGTTGCGTTATTTCCATTTAGTCTGAGAAAACAGCACGAAAATAGTTTCCAAAAGCTGGGCATTACGCAGAAAAATGCCCTACGCTCAACTGCTAATAAGCCAGCCTAATTAAGCCCACACTCATTCCATTTTCGCAAAATATCAATTAATTTAAGTTAATATGCTCTATGCGTACAAACTTCTCCAACTCTCAGATCCGAAATGCATAAAAGGAGCACAACGCTGCAAAAAATAGCAAAATTAAGAGAGAACAGTTTTGTCTCGCCCTGCTCGGTATCCAGAAATTTGGTTCTCATCGAGACCTCGCACGAATAACAGCATGCGGATCATTCGTTTCAGTCTCCCACAAACACTAAATAAATTACGGCTCGCTGCAGAAGGTTTGTGTGCATTACAAAGGATCGCTTCATTCAAATTTTTTTGAGAGTGTCATTTTTCAAACCAAATGACTAGTTTTTGGTTTTGTCTTTTCCATTTGTTTTCCTTTCTGCCAGCACATAATATTCTGGTCGGTGACGATATTCTGTCGGTGACATTTCTGCTTCCCTGCTACCGTTGTCTATGTTTATGCGAGGTAGGACCTGTCAAGCCACGAAATGGTGGCTTCTTTGTCGCCTTCCTTACAGCATTTTGTTGCAAGCGTGTTATCTGCAGCTCGGGTGCTTAAGATATTAGATAGCAATTGCCGCGGCCGGCAACTCTTTTGCTTCACTTTTTATTTTTTAAATAAACCACTACCACCACCAAAATAAAGCAAACTCAACATGTCTGTGTACAGTTTTAATTGAATGGTTGGCACTGCTCTAATTCATTAAGACTTCCCTTTCTTTGTATCAAGTAGCATAAATATGTGCAATAGGCGCAACGACCCAACCACGTTCTGGAACATTTAGTTTCGGAGGCATTCGTTGTCTCAGGCAGCAGATACTAAACAAGATCTCTCATATGATGGCTCAGCGGCTGTGGCGCTCGGCTACAGATCTGAAGGTCGCGGGTTCGATCCCGGCCGCGTGGGTCGCGTGGGCCGCATTTTGATGAACGTGCATGTGCCGTGCTATGTGAGCGCACATTGAGGAACTTCAGCTGGTCTACGCTAATCTGAAGTCCTCCACTACGGCGTCGCTGATAGCCCCTGTGTGTAATAATAGTAGTAATATCTGGGGTTTAACGTGTCGCTTCGACACGTTAAACACCATATATTACTACTATTATTACAAAATGCGCCGCGGTGGCTCAGTGGTTATGGTGCTCGGCTGCTGACCCGAAAGACGCGGGTTCGATCCCGGCCGCGGCGGTTGAATTTCTTTGGAGGAGAAATTCCAGAGGCCCGTGTACTGTGCGATGTCAGTGCACGTTAAAGAACCCCAGGTGGTCGAAATTTCCGGAGCCTTCCACTACGGCGTCTCTCATAGCCTTAGTCACTTTGGGACGTTAAACCCCATAAACCAACCAACCTATATTACAAAATGAAAGAAATATAAATCGGTGAAGTTACTTTTTAGGGTATCCGAACATTGTTGGTTGCACGCGACGGAAATAAGATAGGAAAGGCGGACTTGTAGCAGCGGTAGAGGTACTTAATAAAAAAAAAAGCTAGCTATTTGACAAAGGGGCAAGCGGAAATGTATGTGTTCGCTGGCATGAGATAATGATGACAATCAGAAAGATGCTACCCTAACAAAATGTAACGGCGAGTTTTGTGTTATGCCGATCGCTGAAAATGCGCGCACGCACGCACGCACGCACGCGCGCGCGCGCACGCGCATGTACACACACACACACACACACGCACGCACGCACACACACAAGGTGACAAGGTGTTGCAACATCTATCACCACTGCCATCATTCCCAAATAACACTCATTTTTGCCGTGTTACGGCGCGCACCGAAAGTGTCATTGTTCAAGGGAAGTGCGCTTCGTGACAGTCTCACTAAATTTGTCCGCGTGAAAAGGGCATTCGTTTCTATTCTGAGATGATTATGAGTGTTTTTGCCTGCTTTAGTCCTTTCAAGCCGGTGTAAGCATGTCAGCAATCAATGTGATAGTTATTTCTCTACTATCCCTGTTTGGGAAAATGTTATATGAGCTTTACAGAAATTAAATTTCCAGTACACAGTATGGCATCACATAACGAGTAAGCCAGAGGACGACTGCATTCGAATGATAAAACCCACGCGGCTCCATTTCTTTTGTGTGCGTGTGTTTCGTGGAACAGCAAGCTGCTCTCTCCTGTTTTATTATCTCGAGTTCGCTCAAGAAATTAAAGAGATGCCATATGTTGCTCAGCTTGCGTTGGTAACAATATGTGAGCATTTATTGGTAATTTTCGTGCCAAAACTTACGAAACTGTTAACAAGAGCCCGGCTTTTCAATGAAGTGCGAACACTTAAATTTCGGCACGTCGTCCGGACCAAACCCGGCTTTCCTTTGGTCGTGTTCTCGCTTGTTTTGTTCTTACCTTATGACTTCACTCCAGGAGAGCATCTGAAAAACTCCACCTCGTCATATTGTCCCGCGCATTCGCACGCGGGCCGGGGGAGAAATATTCCCCCAGCGATGGAGAGATAGTTGTGGCATGCTGGTGCAGCCCTTGTTCTGGTCATGCATCCAAGCATTCAGTTCGGCCGCATATTTCACAGGACGAAAAGCTTCCAGCCAGCACTGTGTAGGAGGACGACGATTAAGTGGGAAGGGGGAGGAGGCTTTAGGAATCTCGCTACCAAGAAGGAGTATGGAACAGTGGTGGTAATAATTTATTTAAAAAAAAAGATAACGTTCCGCCTATTTTGTAATAGCAGCGAGAAGATGCAGCCTCCCTATTATCTGATTATCTGGTATTCCTAGAAGGCTCGGCGGAGCCCACTCTTATAGAAAATGACCTGCATTAAAAAAAAAAAAATAAGTGGGAGGAAGTGGCTGATGGCTTCATTTGCATTGTAAAGCGTACGCTTCTGCGGAATTTTCTTTAATATTTGCGATAAGTCAATAAACCGCAATATGTCTTACGGAAATCATCGAAAATTTGATTAAAGTCAATGCTGGTGTGGGCCCCGAGGGATTTTTTCAGTCAACAGAACCTATAATTAAACTAGTTTATTTTTGTTTACTAACAAGGCACAAGGTCATCAGCATTTTTCTTCGCATTTTCTTGGTGTCTAAAATAAGTTTAACTCACATTGAAAGGAAAACTTTCAAAAATGGTTGGCCTGACCTTGCTATGATCCGTATCACAGCTAAAAAACAGCCGACCCAGACCAATCATATCGGATGCCGAAGAAAGGAACTTTGACGTCTATATCTTCCCACGCGTTTATTTTTTTTAGTCTGGCGTGAGAGAGTTCAGCAGGGTCCGAGGCACAGCCTTAATCATGCTCATCTTCATCAGTTTGCGACGATCTTAAGAACAACAGCCAACATGAAAAATCGTCAAAACAGGAGAACGAATGTGTGTGTACTGTGCACGTTGTACAGTTTAGGCCTCCTCCCGTATCTTATATTCACGAGTGAGAGTGTTCAGCCTCCGCTGTACTCTGGACGGCCTGGATGTTTAGCTTTCTCAGCATGCGTTGAGCGCCTTGAATTGTTATGTTTGTTTCCGATAACTCGCTGTATTCTTCTCTCAGTTTGGCACCCACAAAGACAGAGTGAGCCAGGGCAACTCAAGGTCGACAGCCATGATCTTCATCAGCGCCGCCGCCGGGTTCAATGTTGAAAGCTCTTATCGTTGCTGCCTGTTGCCTCGAGTGTGGAAAAGCATGGACTCCAACTAAAGTTAAGCGCCATCTCAGTCCCACAGCCCCCCTCGTATCCTGATCCTGTATGCTGCATCCTGTACAAATTCAGATTTGTCTTGCGTGAGAAAATACATGCCACGCATTTTATTCATGTCTGCCTTAAATAAAAGCGAAACAATGGAAGCATAGAACGAGCAATAAAGTGGTCGCAGTTTATTTTCTGTTTAATTTTAGATTAAATGAGTTTTTTTCCTGGAGTATGAATTACTTTTTTTTTACTTTGCCTCCCAAACCACCGCCCAGATTTTATTCTTTTTTTGGGTCATCAAAGTGAACAGTTTCGAGCGCGCGGGTACCGACCAGAAGTCTCCGGATGCCTTCCTGTTTTCCCGGAGTTTTGGCTCACACAACTCATCGATCCGAACTGCTTACATTGCGGCAACACAGCAACAGACGAACACATCCTGTGGGACTCCAAAAGACCTTCTACCGGCTCCCTCCCGGTAGGCCTGGCTTAGGCTCCAGCTGCGGACTGGGTGGGAAAGGTCGCCCTCCGTTTGGGGGGCCATTAATCCCACCCCATTGATCTTTTAGATCAATAAAGTTTCTCCAATCTAATCCGATGCGAAGGAAGCGTTGCTTTTCATCGTATGGCGCACTAGAGAGACGATAAAACATGACGTACACTCCTGAAAGAAAAAAAGAAATACTATGCAGTTAAAACAAATAAGAGAAATTTTACTGGGATGTAGTCACGTAGAGGGTTACGTTGATTACGACGGGTTTCACCGCAATATGAATTTTCATGTGATTTGCAATGTGAAATTAAAATGATAAATCCTCGTTTTTTTTTCGTATTACAGTACTCAGTACTCGCAGTTCGAAGCACGATCTTTTCATTTCTGCCGTAATCTCATGACGTGTTTTGGTCAGCGGTCGGTCTATTTAAGTGTTGCTGGCGTTCATTTAGCTAAGTGGGTAGTAAATCAGGATTAAATGTTTAAGCAGCTGACGTTGCAAAGCAAGATCTGGCAGCATTACGGGCTAGAAATAAATGTTTTTTTTTTCTAATATTCAGCCAGTTCTTTTGTTACTACACAATGACCATTTGGATCCTTGTCATAGAGCTCAGATGGCATACCTCGTGGCTGGCGCGCACAGCTGATGATAAATAAACTTGAAAAAATATTGATAAATACTTTTTAATAGCGCGACAACGGAGTTTTTTTTTTTTTCTGTGATGCAGTCTATTCCAGCACTCTGTGAAAAAGGACTCTAATCCATCATGAAGATGACAAAACTACTCACAAATTGTTTGTTTTCAAAACCACCATACTCAGCTACCTTTTTAATTATGGCAATGATTGCTTGAAAAAATTGTCACAACATGCTCAGATAATTGAGGAACTATTCGTTGTCGTCCTTTGCCCTGATTGGATGAGAGAGATGTAGCCTTCACAGTGCTGCAAACAACTTTTTCTACAGGTCTCTTCGATTTGGCTGCACTCGCTGCACTAGTTCCGTGCAGTTCCGCGGCGGTGCCGCCAGCGTGCAGCGTCAGTTCAAGTGCAGCTTGGCACTGGCTGCTTCCAAAACGAATGGTCGAGTGCAGGCCTGGTCATCTGATAGCCCTGGCGTCGTCACCAAATTAGAGTCAACTTCGTGCCGCCGACGTCAACGCGCGCCAAAATCCCGAACCACGTGAAGGATTTTCAAGCAGCAAACCCCAATGAAGCGTTGCCATGAACCAGCCCCAGGAAATTATCGTTTCACAGAAACAAAACAGTCGTTGCAGAGACACGATTTAAGAACATGCGCTGGAATGCTGCCCATTCGGCTCGACTTGACCGCTTAGGTTTACAATTATCACGCCACGAACAGTTCCTCACCTCCTCCTTTCGAGAAAGAACTGCCATCATATTCGCTTCTCCGACCTACAAATTGGCCCCGCCATATTGCGGCACTACAGCTGCACTTCTACTTCGGAGAGTGCAAGCCAGCCGAATACTGGTGCCGCCCTAGGTCTGCAGTTTTGCAAAACAGTGAAGTGCAGCACTCTTTGAACCTTGAGCTGGTGCAGAAAGTGCAGTCAAATGGAAGAGACATTCTTCCTCTCCAATGCCCTCTTGTTAACCCTCTCCTCCCTTCGAACTTATCAGAGATATGCGGGAGATACTAAGTTTGCTTATAAAAGGCGGCTGATGTCCTCCCGCACCGCTAGTCGCCGTCGAGACAACCGTCGGGTCGATTGCAAGCAAGCAGAAGGGAATGGAAGACGACCAGTTCCCAGTGTGGGTGAGACAGCTGTGCTCTTTACTATCTTCACTTCGTTTTCAGTTTTAATCGTGCTTTTACGTCGCAAAATTGTTATTCTCGCATCCAATGGAGCGCGCACCCACAATTCTCTTTGTCCGAATTCCTTCTTCGCAATGACTGCGACAAGCATCCGCCTATTCGGCAGTTTACCCTAAACTCGAATCTGTTGCCGTTTCAGTTCGTCGCGTCTTAGTATGAAACTCCTCATTCTATATTTGCTCGCGCTGACCGCAAGCTTGAGCGTTTAGCTGTTGTCCTGTACTCGAAGACGACTGTTGGTACACCTCCTTCCCAGCGTGCTCGGTAGTTACATCCATGGTAGGGAGTCCGTTTATATTGTAGTTTTTTTGTGCCTCGCGTGTCTTAAGTTCAACTACACGTCACAGCCATCGTTCGGTTTATGACACCGAAACAGCATAAGAGAAGAAGTTCAATTATAAATTATTTAGCGGTCGAATACCATGCGGTGATTCATGTATTATAACATCTAACGCATCAATTAAAAAAAAAAAGAAAGCATGCAACATATTAGGTGTCTATAGTCCTCCAAAACCGCGGGCTTGCGTTGCCGCTTCTCTCTGGACTTCGTGCGTACGCCCCTGCATTGCCGTAAGGCTCAGATTGAAGCGGACCTGTTCCCATTCTAAAGTGGAAAGTGTCGTTCAAGTTTCCGCTGCGTGTTTTGAAGTGTCTTCACCGAATCCTCTTTAACCGTCCCAGCGCAGCCGCACACAGCTATGATGCGTCAGTCTCAGTTTATTACTTTAAATCTCCCCTGTAAAGGTGCATTCACGCGACTAACCATTTGCCCACGGACCCGGCGTTAACGTGACGACTCACTTCAGCTCCGTGAAGTTTGTGCGAAGCTCGCGATGTGCGTGAACGTAACATGGGGAAAGAGAGAGTGCATATCGCGAGGAAGCCCGTTCGAGTCCGCTTAAAAATGCAGTCAAGGCGGTAGTCCGAGAACTGAGGGCTGTCGCGGTTATTTATGGTGCTTGATTAGGAAAGAATTTTTGATAGAGGAAGTGTCCGGAAATGAGACGTCGACAAGAAAGTGTTGATAAGCCGATTGTAGAGATGAAACGATGATGTCATATGAGAATGAGGCATGAATGAATCCAATAGAGAGATTCTGAACTGACTATGCGTTGATGAGAATGTTTAAGGCGTATTGTAGTTGGGTGACAAATTTCCGAGTTTCGATCACCCTGACAGTAGTCTTTAAGGCCTCGATTTCTGCTCGATGTAAGGTTGTGGGTGAATAACTATGGGAGATTTTATTGTCGTATTTAGGAATCCACAGTGTGTATGCCTGATGCGGGTCTTCACTCCTTATACCTCAAGCTGCCATAGTAGCGATAGTGCTGTATTTCATGGAATGAGAAGGCATGAGTATAAAACCGTGGAAATGTGGAATAATTCCTGACGTTTTATTGCAAATCGGTCTATGAGAATACGTCATTTCGCCAGTTTAGAAACACATCGAACCAATCTAGTGTTTACAAATCACTCATGCTCAGATTCGTACTGAGAAAATAGCGAGAGTAAATCACATGGGAGGTGCTCTGGCATCAAAGATATCATCCTAAATAAAAAAATAATTGCAACAATCCGCTCAAAAATCAATTTATTGGTCACATAATTAAAAGCCACTCAACCCTAATTTGGCGCACTAAAAACCTCCCCTGCTGGCTTCTACTTTTCTCAGTTTGCACTGAGCACAAGCATTTGTCACAACTATTTAGAAAAAAACAGCGTAGATGGCTTGTACTGTTGAGCTTTCCAGCTGGTAACCCGCCGAGCACATCGTGAAAATATTCATATGTTCATATGAATAAAAAAAAAGACTACCGCACGGCCAGTTTTAAACAAGGACGCGGCTATAGCGAATGCCTAGATAGACGCGGCGAAAATTATCACGGCGAAATGAGAGAGAGAGAGACTTTAGTGAATAAAGGAGAGGTCTGCTTGGTTGTTAGCCTAGCCCTACTACGGACGGCGAAAGTAAGTGACGGCAAAGCGCGTTTTCATCATCACCTGCTACATTTTTAAGAACAAGGTTCAAGTAACAAGCGCAGCATTCCGCCTTGGTCATTCCACTCCCTACGGCTGATGAATAGGCGCTGCGCCTGCTGCGATTAGCACTGTACCCCTCGAATCTCTGTAGTTGCGCCTGTTTCCCTAAGCTCAACAGAATAAATGACACAGGGTATAATGCCAGTCAAGGTGCCAAGGAAAGTGGGCTGTCGTGCAGACAACGCCATGAACATGGGTGGCCACAGAGGACTACAACCAAGATGGCGTTTGGCTACTTCCGGTAAACGCGCGCATGCGCAGTGGGCTTAGTCAAATAGCTCTATTGCTAAAATTGGTAGATGGTAATCTTCACCAGCTAAACGCGCAGCCCTTGTTACTTGTAGCCTTCTTCACCTTGGTTGTCCTTGCTACGACCGGTTGACGGTATTTCGAGCCGCAATTTTGCTATTAAAATATTTAAAACGGGGAAATGTACGTGAGGGTAGGAGCAGGTTTCAGGAATGAGGGAGTACAAAGCTTTGCTAGAGCTGCCGGCCCATGACTCAAGCGGGAACAAATAAATGATAAACGGTCATCATTTGTCCTCCTTTCAGTAAGGAGGCGGGAACTTAACAACTACAGGTGCACTACTCCCCCCACCCCCCCCCCCCCCCAACTAGCATAGACATGCTTTGTGTGCAATCCGAGGTGTATCCTCAGCGTCGCCAGGTCTTTAATGAGTTGCATGTAGTTGCCCGTCTAGTCGTAGGACTGCGATTTCACTGAATAAGCAGAAAAGCATTGTTGCTGAAGCACCCCGTGAAACCGGTAAATGGGTCAGTTTACAGATTACATTGTGCCCCGGCTACTGGGAAGTGCGTCGTCCGTGCCCTTGATTACCCCTTCAATGCTTACGCCTCGTTCAAGGCGGAAGTTAGTGAGTCGGGAATAAAGGCAAAGGAGGAATTTCCGGAAGAGATTTCCACTTCGGTGTGGAAATTGCGCACTCCCGGACAAGTTTCTGTGGCTCTGTAGCGAAGGTTACGCGGGAAGAAGGAGGCAGGCCTTTGTCTCCGTGCCGTGGGGAGTGGGTTAATTGTACTGAATAATTGGTTTTGGATTTTTGGTTTTTTGGGGTTTAACGTCCCAAAGCGACTCAGGCTATGAGGGACGCCGTAGTGAAGGGCTCCGGAAATTTCGACCACCTGGGGTTCTTTAACGTGCACTGACATCGCACAGCACACGGGCCTCTAGAATTTCACCTAGAGGCCCGTGTACTGTGCAATGTTAACAATATTAAATTAATAATTATTTAATATAATTAACCAACTCCCTGCGGCACGGAGACAAAGGCCTGATTACATTAATACAATAATAATCATCAATAATATTAATAATTATGTCATTATATTAATATCATTAATAATATTATTAATATTTATAACAATTACATTACTAATATTTAATTATATTAAATAATCCAACTTTGCATCGGTTGTGTCCTTGCATGTTTACGCAGTGCGACAACAGTAGGAAGTGCTGAGGAAAGTGCTGAGGAAGTGCTGAGGAAGTCACTGAGGAAATGTAACGTTAGGAAATGTTAGTACTACTAAGCCATTGAGTTAGTAACGGCTGCTACCTGCAGTTAGTAAAGGGAAGCTAGTAGCATTTACTAAGAAAATGAATAAACTCGCATATGTTGCTAGATTCATCGTACGGTGTGCTGGCGTGGCTTGTCAAATTTATGCGTACCCGAAAAATAAAAAAGCTTCACATTCAATTTGTCTAATTTCGGAATCCAGACAGCTATCAGAGCGTGCTGGTCGTAAATCACACATTTAGGTTTAAGCTTATCGCGCCTTACATGTAGAAATTATGCGAGGTGCTCATTGACGGACTAGTGGCTCTTACTGGTTGAGATAAGATACCAGCGTTAATTATGAAGTTGAGATTGTTGAAACAGCTTAGTCTACCTAACCATATGCCCCTGCAGAAATGTTTAATTACAAAACCAATTTATTAGCACGACAATCTGTGTCGGTTTATATTCTTTGACTTTATTTCAGGGTTAAAAGAACGGTGACTGACTAGGTAGTAACTAGCGACCATAGTAAGTAAAAAGGTATCAAGGGCTACATTTACTAACTATACCTTGAAGAGGGTTAAATAGCTGATAAAAAGAAGTAAAACGAAGTCAGAGTTAGTAACTGCTGCACTTACCACTTTTCTACTAACTTTTTTTAAGAGTGTAGGGTAAACGCTGCCCCTTTGCTTGGACCTCGCGATGCGATTGAAATTGTTTTCTTGCTTTATTTTTGTGTTTTGTTAGCTCGCAATAAACGGTGTTGTCTGCTGCTCGTGGTGTGTCACTCGTCGGACTATGCCTTAGCTCGCGAACCCCCTGAAGTGGGAGGTTGAGGTTCCCTCATGGTAAATCGGTGCTCTAGGTGCAATCTTATTTGGTGGTTGTGATATGAGTAAAATAAGCTGCGCCGAAATTCGTACAGTCGTAGATAATCGTGGATTTCTCTCTTAAATTGAACAAATTTTCTAAAATTCTTGAGTTTATCTCAAGAGCAGTGCAGTGCAGAATATATTTTTGCAAATTAGTATCAACCATGCACCATCATCATCATCATTTATTTTCCCTTAAGGACCCCTAGGTGGGGCATTACATAAAGGGGGAGCAAAAATACGAAATCACAAACAATAGGAACATTTGAAATATAACAGTGAAGAAGGCAAAACAATTGTTAAAAGAGCATTGAAAAATGAAAAAGGGAACAATCACAGGTACACTGTGGCCATCACGCTATATATACAGGAAGAAAACGGGAACACTGATTAGCAGACAAGGGTTCAAAAATGTAACATGTGCAGAGGTGGTACTGAAAATTGTCGGGCATTACACTGTAAGTGTGCTAACGAAAAGTATGAGATAAAAGCAGGGTTTTGAATTTATTTGCATCGCGCTCAGTTACAACTGCCTCAGGCAGCTCATTCCACAGTTCAATGGCGGATGGCAGGAATGATTTTTGAAAGGCATTGTTGGAACCATGTAAACGCTGTAGGCTCAGGCTGTTAAAAAGACGACGAGATGTTCTATTGGGAGGGAGTAGAAGTGTGCAGTGCAATTGAGGAAAACTGTAGTATAACTTGTGGAAAAGACAGAGCTGGGAAATTTTACGGCGAAAAGACAGTGGCGGTATGTCAAGCGATGATTTTATGCCAGAAACACTGGTTCTGCGATCGTTCATTACAATAATCAAAATATAGAAGAATGTTTTGATAGAACCGTGAAACCCTGATGTATCGAACATCAAGAGCATCTTGAAGTAGTTCGTACATAAAAATGATCATAGCCCCCCCGACGGCGCGGAGGCAGCGTGCCGCTCGCTAGGCGCTGCTAGGCCTAACCTGCTTCGCAAAGAAGCCGCTTCTAGCGGTTCTTTGGAACGAGCCACTGTCTATCACAAGCAGTGGCGTAGCAAGAAATATTTTTCGAGGGGTGTTATACGCCCCCGGTAAAAAAAAAAATATAGAAACAGAGCCTGCGCTCAAATCATTTTTCTGCTGTAATAAAGCCGAAGGGTTGTTGTTTCGTTCACTGTAATAACTACATAATACGAATGCACACAGGACTCCGAGGACTTGATTTGTAAAGAACGTTTATTTTCTCTCTCACACACACACACACACACACACGCACACGCACACACACACGCACACACACGCACACACACGCACACACACACACGCACGCGCGCGCGCACACACACACACACACACACACACACACACACAAAGACTCGTACGAAAGATTGCGGGTATTTACAACATTTTCACTTAATATACTACACAAAAGCTTCTGCTCTACAACAAGGTCGGCTACTGCGAACGAATGGCATTTGTCAAAACTTCTCCCCGGTGTATGTGAACGGAGGCGCTTTAAGAAAATGCACGTTTTATTTTCGCGAGAGTTCACGATCATTTGAGGACAATGCAAAGGAAAGAAAAGTAGGCTGAAGTGAAAGGGTATGTTTTATTCGGTGAACTGTGCCTACAGTTAAAAGAAGTTCCATACGTCGTGCGATGGTCAAGAAGAGGGAATATTTTCTGCAATACCTTCCGCTTCCTATTAGAACAGGAAATATCTTTGTCAACAAGCACACTTTTCTTATTTTCGTTTTTACATTTTATGATATCGATGCGGTGTGAATAGCACGGGAGAAAAATAGGTCGAAAGGAGAGAGGGAAGGGAGGGCACTCCGTTAAATAGATTTACTGAGCGCCTAAATTGGAGTTCGATATATTGCGCAAAATTTCTACACATTTACACGAGATTTTCAAGAAGGTAATCTGAGTGTTCCATATTTCTAGTAATCTGAATATCCGGCTTTGATATATTCGGGCTTGACTCAAACTATAAATGCCGATGCCTTAAAACTAAATTTTGCGATTGAATGTAGATGCCTTGGAACAATTTATGATCTTTGGTGCCAACTGTTGCCGGATATTGTGGGCCTCGGGAGCTTGCCAAGCTGCGGCTTTTTTTGTCTTAGGCCCACTGCTGTCTGTAGCAGCAAATAAATTGAAACTGATTTACATTTCGATGTACACGCGCAGGACGTAATTAGGTTTTTGGACTTCAAATTTGCTGATCTTTCCCAACCTTGAATGTTGGGCATACCTACCTCACGTAAGTTCCTTATTGTAATTTTACTCGGCACTTTGCTTCATAAGCCTGCGCTCTATGGCCGCAGACGTTCTGCCGCTGTGAAAATACATCGTAGAAAGAACTACAGCGGTTACCAGCTGCAACAACGGTGTTTTTTTTAAATCCTGCATGCATGCAGTGCAGGGTTCCCGCCAAACGTGGAGTGGTCGGTAGGAGAATAAATGCTGCAAAAAGAATCGCGTGCTTTTTGAGCTGAAGAGAGAAAGAAGACGAAAACTAACAAGGGTTAAAAAGAAGGAATGGTGAAGCGGTCCTCTCAGGAACTTCCGAATCTGCAGGCGCGTGAAAATTTCGGTGAAAGAACCGGCTGCAAAAAAAAAAAAAAAAAAAAAAACCTCAGCATGTCTTCCAGCCCGCTCGCTAACCGCGGAGGGGTGCCTGCTCGAGGGAACAAAGGGGTGCTACTGGTACCGCCTGTGCGCCTGTAGGGAATGGAGGGGAGGGGGGGGGGGGGGGGTTGTCAGGTGATGCAGCAGGTGCGGCATGCACCGACACCAAGACGGCTCTAATCGCGAAAGGAAAGGTCCCGGAGGAATGCACCGCCTGCACAAGGGGAATGCAGAGGTAAAAAGCAGTGCATTTAGGTGATACAGTTGAGCCCACTTATAACGAACTTGATCGTCACGCGAAATTTGTTCGTTGTATCCAAAGTTCGTTGTAAGTGGACCACCTATAATACGGGCAAAAAGAGCAAGCGAGACGAAAGTTAACTTTATTTTTGAAAAAAGTCCGTGATGCATGTCTGCTTCTTCAAAGCTGATCGCATCACTGCCGTTTCTAATTTTTCTAGCGCGGTAATATGTTCATCGCCAAGGCCTCTGCTGCACACGAGTTCCTTAAGCGACGCGATGTAACCGATCGTGGTTGAAGCGTTCACAGCAACCGGCGGTAGAGCAGCATCCTCGTCATCGTCCTCGTCGGTCTCTGGGTAGTCAAGAAGGGCTCGCACTTCACGCACAATAGCTTCGTCAGTGCATGGCTCCGCAATGTCGGCGTCGTCATCAGCAGAAACGAAATCGTCCCAGGCAACGTCAGGTCCGGCCAGCTGCGTGTCAACGACGCATTGCCACAAGTCCTCGTACGACCGGCCTTCCGGTGGGTTATCTACGGCGTCCTCGGTGCCTGGGCCCATAAAACACGCCTTGCGGAAGCAACTTGCTATGCACTCCGCGGTGAGTTCCATCCACGCCGCTTTCAACATCTCCACGGCGGCAAGCAAGCTGATGCGAACTGGCATGGCAGCGAGACCGGGAGTCAGCGATCCACTTCAGCAGTGCGTCCTCAACGTCCGCGTAGGTCGCCTTCCGAAGGCGCTTTCTAGTCGTCAGGTCGACATTCACGGTAGCACCAAGAATCTTTTTCTTGCCCTTAGCAATGGTTGAAGTGGTCGACTTCGACAGTCCGTACTTCTTGGCCAGTTCGCAGTTTTTTGCACCTTGAGCAAGTTCAATCGCCATCTTCGTTGCGATGTCGACAGCTTTCCTTTTAGCACCTGAAGAGGTCGGCGTACAGTCCTCCATCGCACCAGGCGCAAGTAAAGCCCTTGGGCTCGCGCGTTGAGGCAGCCTTCAACTCCCCGATCTGGGAAAGGCACGGATGCGGCAACGATGTCAACGCAGTGCCATCGCACAGAAAGAATCGACGGCGCGCAATGCCCTCAGCGCGGGGTGGCAACGGAGGAACAAATCACGTGGATGCATCACAGCGACGCGGGCGGCGCCACTTTCTCTTTCGTCACCACGCGCGCGCGCTTTTTCGTTTTCATTTTTCAACGCGCGCTTTTTCTTTTTTTACTTTATTTTACGGGGGCCCGACAGCTTCGCGTTCGCTCTAACCGAGTGTTGAGGCCAGAACAGTTCGTTCTATGTGAGACACTGTGCCATTGCCCCAATATATATTTTGACGGTAGCACCGCCCTCGTTCGTACTAAGCGAGCGTTCGTTATATCTGCGGCTGTTATAAGTGGGCTCGACTGTACATACATGCTGGTGAACAGCGCAAAAAGGCGGGACAACGACAAGACAAGCGCTGACTATCAACTGGGTTTATTTAAAAGCGGAAGGGTATATATACGAAAACATAACACAAAGAAGTAAGAAGATAGTGTGAAAAGGGCCGTGAAAATCAAAAACTATGTCACATGGGAAGTGATGTATGCTAATTACTTGTTGCTAAGTGTCACGGAAGGATTGCTGATGCATTCGTCACCTTGCCTGTGGATGTGATGCGCTTCCATTATTTCGCGCGTGAGCTTATCTTTATGGCAGAACAGAACTTCGGTTTTCTTGCACTCAGATGTGTACTTGCACTTTTTGTAGCGGAACTTTGTGCGCGGAAGCCCGCCATTTTGTTCCGATTTCCTTTCTTGCTCCCTTGTACGTACAAGCTTGTACAAGCTTGTACGTGTCCGCTGTGCTGATATGTCAACCAAGGCAGATAAAACGGTGCAGGAAATCTGGCTGCAACGGTACAGCGAGGTTATAGAAAAATGGGCAGTGATGGAGCGCATGCTCCAGCCTCCTTTTCTCCTCCTCCAGATAGTAGCACAAGCTGCTTCTTTTCTCTCATGAACAAGAACTAAATAACATCTGCACATGTCCTCATTGTTTTCTGTTATTTTTACTTTTTTTTTTTTTTGCATCGCATCGCTGAAAAGCAAACCGGGATGCCGAGAGGATTTTGAAAGATTGACCAGTCCTCCGGTACTCGAGATCTAGAGAATTTAAAGACTCTTTTTGCACTTTGCTTCAGCGCATACGCCGCCGCATCTGACAGCATAGGCCAGTCCGCCGCAAAGAAACCTGGGTACTAAAAAAGCACAAACGCAAAACAGGTCTGGAGTGCGCATTTAAGCCGCGGCGATTTCGGTCTGGAGCAGCACCGGTGAGCACCGATTTCATTCGACATATATCGTGAAGAAGGGCTGACGGAAACATTTTAAGCTTTGACTGCTTGACAATTAAAGTAGTGGCGGCTTGAAAGTCCGTAACTGCTGCCATTTCGGGTGCCACAAATAATAGTAGCTGCAGGTACCGGCTGTACATACATATAGCTCTACGTCTCCACAAAGTTTCTGTTCACACTGCCATTTTAATGGGCTCCGACAACTACTGATCGTAAGTGTTTCAGGCGTGGAATCGTACAGGAAAAAGATGTTTGTGTTCCTTTCTCGGGAAGTGCTTCTGCGGTAATGTGGTCGCAGCTGGAAAAAATTAACTCTTGAACGCGACTTACGACTGTCAAAATCATGGCTCACCGGTGGTGCTCCAGAAGTCACCAGGGCTCAAATGCACACTCGAAAACATCATATATTTGGTCACAGATTTCCTAATCATTCAATTGTACTTGTGCTTATAATCTAAAGGAAATATATGCAGGTTTATATCGCGCTTGACAAAGACAATTCGACCGCAGCGGTAGACAGAACATTATTTATAGCACACAGGTATATGAATAGCGCAGCATGTATCACGCGTCCTGGGGCAATACGCTGTCTGAAACAAAGAACACGCGAGTGAAAAATCTGGTGTGTATACCGACCTGACAAACAGGAGCTGCAGCAGGAACGTAGAAAACCAGCGAAAAGGACGCATTCACAAGGAGGAGAAGTACACAGGACCTGTTCAAAGTTCCAGCGTTGTCCTGTGTACTTCTCCTCCTTGTGAATGCGTCCTTTTCGCTGGTTTTCTACGTACCATGCACCAACTGGCCCAACAAGCTACGCTTCTTCAATACTGCAGCAGGAAGCGCTATGGAAAGCCGAACGGTGGTAGCATCTCTCGGGCGGTAACCGAGGCGGCCGCATGTCGGCAACACCCTACGGGGATACTACTCGCTTCGCGGCCAGGAACTAGAAGGCCCTCAACTAGTAGTGGCTCATTATTACAAAAATACAAAAAGAAAGGAAACGATGTTGCCGGCGGCGGCAATTACTAATATTAGCTGCTGCCAGCGTAAATAAAGCGACAGGGAGAGGATATCAAGGAGAAGTACAGAGGGAAGTGATAGCGAGAAAGGTCAAGGGAGGTACATTGTTTACAATATCTACAAAAGTGCAAGTTTGCGCCGCTCGAGCGCGAGTGTCCAGACACTGCCTGAATTATAACCGCGCGCGAGCGACCGCTGCGCTGATTTATAACAGAGAAACACTGTTATTACAAATCTGCACGTACGTAGCGCGCCGTGTCTCTAATGGATCGCGCGCGGGGCACTTCACAAGTGGCCGGGGGTAGGCGCTCGGTTTACGTCACAAATGCACTACTTAAATAGGGCTGCAGAGATATAAATGCTGAGAAGAAGAGAACGGGTGTTTTGTCGAATGCATGTGCAGAAGGAAGATGTCCGTCCAAATACCACAGTAGCAGTTAAAAGAATATAGGCACTTAACTTTTGGGTTCGTGCTTTTTTTTTAATGATGTGTAATGCATTATTATACATGGATTACCATCTGATGCTCTCCTATGGCCGCTAAATAATTTGTCATCATATTTCTTTCTCGTGATGTTTCGGTTTTGGTTCCAACAGCCGAACGAGGACTGTGACGTCAAAGTGCGGTTATAGGTCACGTGAAGTCATGAAAAAAACTGCAGTATAATCGCTGCTTCCACATTCGTTATCATTTCGGCTCTTGAGGAGTGTTGTTGCTGTTGTTGTTTCAGACAACTATGTCGTTTGGGGAGATTTGAGCAACCCCACATCATATGCGTGAGGTTGGCTGACTGAGGGCAGAATTTACATGTACCCGTGTACTTGTCTGGGTAAATGTGCGAGTAAATTGTGGGATGAGGGTACGTATTTGTCTGTAAGCGGCGCCAGCGGCCCCATCGGCCGTTCGGCCTAGCTCGGCGTTGGGCGTTGCTGGTCACCGGCGTGGTCCGATGCGCGAAGTCTCGTAAAAAGCACGAAACACGTCGCGCAGGGGAAATAAGATTTCACACTGTGCAGAAACACTTGTCCGATTCATTGATAACGTTGATTGGTGCGGATGACGAAGCTTTCCGGTCGATCTAGGTAGATTGTGACGGAGCCCATGCAAAGCACATCTGCACCACCGAACTACCGACCGGCGTCCCCTTGAGGAAGGCTGGCTTCAGCACTGTACGCAGCGAATTAAAACGATGAGGCAGCGATTATATCGGCGTTTTTTCGTGCCTCATGTGACATAAAACCCTTCTTTGAAGTCACAGCATCGTTCGGCTGCCGCGTTTCGATTAAGGCCCAACGCAAAAGGCGCCCGTATGCTCTGCGATTAAAGATCCCCCAGGTGGTCTAAATTATTCCGGAGACTTCCACTACGGCAGCTCTTTCTCTCTTTCTTCTTTCACTCCAACCTTCCTCCCTTCCCTTGCCACATGGTGATTCACGCGTAGTAGTGCCTTTTGCATCATTGTAGAGAAGAAAACATGCTACTACAATTAAGTGCCTATACTCATTAAAGATGCTTTTTTTCCCCCGCTGCATACTGCCCTGCAGTACTCAGTACCCTAACCGCCCGTTTTGGCTACGTATGTACAACAAGGTCACTGTGACCGCATATGCAGTTGAAATCCCCTATGAAAACTGCATGAAAGTCACAATGAAAGAGAGCGCAAATATTGTCAACTAAGATAAATACTCGCCTTTGCTGTTCACTGAAAGTATAGAGTGAAAACGTTGATATGTCGTTAATTGTCCCTCCAGCTCTTTAAGCAGGTTGATTGAAACTACGTGTCAGTGATTATATTGCAATTTTTTTTCTCCTTACGCGATCTAAACACTTCTTACACGCCATAGCCGTCGTTCGGTTGAAGAAACCGAAATCGAAATGCAGGCAAGAAGAGATTCAATTTTAAATTATTTAGCGGTCGTATGGCAATACCTCGGAGTGATCCTTGTATACTGGTATCTAATCATAATTTGAAAAGAGAAATAACTCCTCCCTGTTAATCGTTGAAAGCGGCCGAGCGTGCGCATCCGCAGTTACTTGGACATTACACCGTGAGTGACGCTGCACAAAACTGGTACGCAGATTACGAAATAAAGATTTCTCTACTTTACTATCAACGAATGCACCTCACACTGTTTAGTGCTGGAATTCTTTCTCTGCAATTTACCTTATAAGCCACAAGCCTCAATAAACCAGAGAATTCTTTTTTCTAATTTTTCCCCGTGGCAACAGCGCGCATATAGCAGACTTGAATCAAGCCCCCCAAAATAAATAAACGTCCAATACTTTTTCTCCTTAACTCACATTGTAAGCAATGCCTCATCCTTGCTGCTGCTTCGCCCAAAGTGTACTTCATCCGCCAATGAGGAAAGAACAGCCCGACGCAGTCTTGTCACGGCCGCTCTTGGCTACGCACGGGCCCGAGTCTAGTCCGGGCATGCAGCTTCAATCCCGGGCCCGGCCCAGCTAAACAGCGTATTTTCAGCCCGTACAGTGCTCTGATAAGCACTGCTGTTTTTGCGAACTTGGGTTGCAGGTAAGTGGAGGCGTCACAAGAGGATGCCTGAAGGTTTATACTGCGAATATACGACTTCTGTAGAGTGCGTCCACTCATTTATGACAAATGTTATTCTTTTCAGTGATATCTCGAAAACTGTAAGCACGGAAAGCTTGTGGGCTAATTCTGGGGGTACTTATCTGAAAGAAGTATGTCACATTGCATCTACAAACCTATATGACATTCCCCGACATGTCTTCCACAGTTAAATAAACATTATCGCGCAAGCATCAATAAAGCACAGAACAGCAGAAACTTTGGCGATTTTAAAAAAAATTGTTTTATTGTGATATTGCGCGCCATATTATTATTCATAAGCTTCAAAAAATGTTTTACATCTAACGAGCACTTTTTACGCGCTTTGCTGTTTTCCCCAAGTGTGATTATGTATAAGGTGAAATATCCATTAAGGACATGCCTGAAAATGTTTAGAGAACGTCACTACTTGCTGTAGTTTTATCTCAGAAAAAAAAAAAATACAACCGTAACTGGCTTACGCCGCGTTCTGCGCAAACTTATCTACTAAATGATACATAATTCACTCATATAACCCCTACAGACCAGGAAATATACCTGTTCAAAATTTAAGAAAGCACAGAACAAAGATATTTCATGTCGACCTAAATAAAATTGTGGAGGCAGTGAAGGTATTTGAATAACAGGCCCTTGAGACCTTTACCGAAACATTGACAGTTTTTTTAATGTAGGTTGATGACTGGTTCTCTAATTAATGAGGCTTACGATGGTGGCTTTCTGAATTCCTTTAATTCCAGCCAGCCAGCCATCCAGCCCCCCCCCCCCCCCCTAAGCACGAAAAAAAAAACGGTCTGCCTTCGGGGGATGCACCTGTGAGAAGAAAGGCGGAACGCCTGGCCTCTTCCTCGCTTTGAAAATTGACACAGACCTGGCGCTGACCGCAGTTCCTCTCTACCCCCAACGTCGGCGCAAATCCTCTACCATCCCACGCAAAAATGCAGAAGAGGAAAAAAAAACGTAAATTCAGTACAGCCGCAACGACGTGCCAGGGCTGCACGTGTCCCCCGTTCCCCTTTCAGCCCCATTGTTCTCCCCACCCTTGTAGCAGTGTAGAAGAATGTAGTATTTTCCGAACTTCGACACTCGTTTCTGTGAGCGGGCCACAGCCGCAAGAGGCTTCCGGAATTCTCTTGACAGCCGGCTGCAGGTGCTCATCAAGCAAGGCCTGCCTGATCAAGGCGCAGCTGGGACCAGACTGAGCACGGAGACAAATAGCTTCTTTAATTTCTACGCTTGGTAATGTGGCACTTTAATAGAAATCGCCTCTTCACGAGCTAGGAGCCACGCATTAAAAATCACTGCACCTTCTCGTCAACTTTCGCACGACAAGCCTTTATCGAATCAGTACAAAGAGCTATGCCTGGAACGAATAAACATGATCATGCAAGATTACTAAGCTGAATTCACTAGCGCTTTTGTACCCTCATCGTTTATGCGAAGCATCAAAGTTCCACAGCGCCCATTTCGGTTAAGACTTGCATATAGGACGGGGGAAATTCTCCAATGCGCTATGATCAAAGAAAGAAAATGGGTTTACATCACAAATGCATCCAAATGCTGCGGAGATATAAATGCGGACAGGAGCACGCGTGTTCTGCAGAATACACGTATAGAAGGAAGGTGTCCGCTTGAATGCCATAGTAGCAGGGTTTTTGGCACGGAAATGTTATTGTCGTGAAAATAAACGCGTCATCAGATTTGAAATGTCGCTTTTTTTTTTTTTTTTGGAGAACACGGCCGAATCTTGGATCGGAATGCCTCCGCTCCCTCCCTGAAGCGAATGTGTCGAAGAAAACCGCAGCCGCTGGTGTCCGCGGCTGAGCGGGCGTCCAAAGGTACGCGACGGCATGCATTCGAGCACGCAAATTTCTACAGATACTTAAGCGCGCGTGCTAAAATTTGTACAGTGGTGTCGAAGTGAAACTTTCCTGATTTCAACAGAATGGTCAGCGTCGCTGTTCTCGCAGACCTCCTTGCACAGTGGTGTTTGCCACTTGTTGATCACATTTGCTTTCGCGTCGAGGGATACGCGGCGGCGCGCCGCCGCTTCAACGCTCCTTGTATCTCCAGCCGGGCGGCGCGCCGCCTTGACGTTTTCTGCCGCGCGAATGTCGTTGAAAAAAACGTCGCATGTATCCTGGCCTTTAAACCGCCCTGTAAGTGAAGGGAGGAATGTGGGAGTGAAATAAGAAAAAGAAAGAGGTGCCGTAGCGGAGGTCGAATTATAATTTCGACCACCTGGGGACGTTTAATTTGCACTGACATCGCACAGCACACGGGCGCGTTTTGCGCTTCGCCTTCGTCGAAATGCGGCCGCCGCAGTACGAAGGAAGGCGGTAAATTTCGCTAAGAACCACAAAACAGGCGCATGCGCCGTGCCCTACGTGATCTATACCTACCACGTTTCATGGTTAACTTGGCAAAGAAAGGGCTTAATGAAAAGCAGAAGCGGGACATGGTCAAGGCTTCATTTGGGCTCAACCAGCAGACCAAGGAGGCGCAACTCTGGCAAGACTTTTCTGCTATCACCACAGCGAAACAGCTAAAGTTCTTGAAGAAGAAAACCTATAACAGGCGACACGACGAAACATTTGTGATGATACAGAGCTCAATGACAGCGCTTTATTATTCGTTCTTCATTCAGCAAATACGCGTGGCGACACTCGGAGGGGCACAGACAAATTCTCAACGGCACCTTCTCCATATAGGCCGACCTTCAGCACGCTCACGCCGAGCAGTGCCCAATGCTCCTGCTAATGTACGCTCGGAAGCCTGGGGTCACAAAAAACGGGAGCGCGCAGATTCCATTCCTCTGTTGTGATTGAGGCTCGAGTTGGCCCTGTAGTTCGGCGGACCGCCAGCGTACTGTTCCCTTCGAAAGCATGAAACCCCGCCTAAAAGCATCATCAGGAATGTAGAAGTGATCCTCACGTACGTTCGGCCGCCGATAACGATCCCTCAACAGCGCGAGCATCAAGGCGGCAAACATTGAAGCGAACGCCAGCGTATCGGTTCCATGGACGACTGGCTCACAGGTTCGCTTCCACTTGACTGACTGATCATGTGACGTGTACAGAAACCGAGGTCCCGCCTCCGCGAGATGTCGTCACGTCGACGGTGACGATACGAAGCCAATAGCGCGCACGGACAGCGGGGAAGCGAACAGCGAATCGAACCGTCTCGTGGATTCCCCTCAGTACCCTGAGAGAAGCATGTTTTATACCGTCAATTTTGTCTTGAGAAAGGGCACCAGCCCTTCATAGAGAAGGCAAAGTTTCCTCTTTGACACCCTCTCATCCCATGCGTAAACCACTCACTCTCTACCCCACGTTAACTATCTCCTCTCTCTTTCTGTGGCCCTCACCCCTACCTTTCTTCTCCCGCTCCTCTTTTCAACCCTCTTCAACCTCCAGCGGGAACAGAGCGGGAGGAGTGACCTCTTGAAGTGCTCGCACCCCCCTCATATCCCACCCCCCTCATATCCCACCCCCCTCATATCCCACCCCCCTCATATCCCAGCCTCAATATAAGGACAGGTACGTCCAGCATCGGGACAGACGCCGTGCATACAGCCATCGTGCCAGAACAACTTCGGAGGAGGTGGAAGACGAGCCCTTCCTGGTGTGGGTGAGACAATTGTCCTCTATTACCGTTTTGTCGTTGTTTTACGGTTTTCAGCTCGCTGTTAACTGTGCAGTCGCAGTTGGAAGCTTTTTTGGTGTATTGTACTATGCAGCGCTGGATTAAGGGGGGGTCTAAGGGGGCTGCAGCCCAGGGCCTCACCTGCGGCAGTAGGAGAGGGGGCCCATTTATTCTAACTTGCTTAGTATATGTAACCGCGGGCAATGGAACATAAGCGACCCGTATGAAGTGAGAAAACCAGAACGAGGAGATGGGCCCCCACCTCAAGTAACTTCGTTTACCGTAATCAGCTGGGGGTAGCTTGTCGAGCTGCAAAAACAGGAATCCCCCGCCACCCCGAGAAGCGACATATGCGTTTGCTTACTGATTGCGGAAGGGTTTTCGCGGTCTTCTGTCAATCCTCCCGTCCAGTGGTGTCTGAAGGTGTAGTGTCGGCATCCTGGCGTTGGCATAACATTTGTTTTTACAGACCGGCGAGGCGAGACTCCCGCCTCGCCACCAAGCATTCTGCTGGAACTGATCATAATCCGCTAAAAATCCGCTAATTAATTTTTAAAACCACACATGTATCCGCTAACATGCAGTGCGGTGCTAGATGTAGAAAGACACTTGCTTTGGGCCCTCTACGTGGCTTACAAATGTCAGGAAATGCAACGCTTTAGTGTCACAAGTATGATTAGAGCATGGTAAGCAAAAAACCAGAATGCGCAGCAGAATTTGAATCGGCGTTTACTTGTACGAGTATCATATACAGCTAGACTGTTGAGAAAATAAACGCGCACAGTAGAATGCCTCTCTCAGCTACGCAGGTGGATTGTTCGAGTTCGAATTTCGCACAGATATGACATTTGGTTATCAGAATTATTTTATACAATACCGGAATTTCTTCTTTAGTTTTACCAAATTGAAAAACAAATCAGACTGTGCTAGCTTCTTGGAAGTCCCGAAGTTTCACTTTGTGCTCCGGCGGCCACTAGGAAAGCGAAACACTCGTTTATGGGTTTATGTTTAGGTATATAACTTCCCAAATCTAGTCCAGCTATGAGGAACGCCGTAGTGGAAGGCTCCAGATAATTTCAACTACCTCGAGTTCTTTAAAGTGCACTGATATCGCACAGTGCACGAGCCTCTAACATTTCGCCTCCAGCGAAATGCGACAACCGCGGCCGGGGCAATTTATTTTGTTCGTTCATTTTTGGGAGGGATTGGTTTTGTAGTCAGGTGAAATTTAACTTTTGAGGAAAATAAAAGGCGCAGTAACTGCCTCACTTCTAGGTGGACACCTCAACCGTGTCTTGAGGGGAAGGAGGAAGGTGTGAATGAAAGGAGAGAAAGAGGTGCCGTTGGTTTATTGGTTTTGTGAGGTTTTAACGTTCCAAAGGAACTCAGGCTATGAGAGATGCCGTAGTGAAGGTCTCCGGTATATTTTAGGCCACAAGTATCCCGCAGTACACGGGACTCTAGAATTTCGCCTCCATCGAAATTCGGCCGCCGTGTCCGGGATCGAACTCGCATCTTTCGGGTCAGCAGCCGAGCACCACTGAGCCACCACGGCAACAAAAAAATAAGAGGTGCCGTTGTTGAGGGCTGAGAAATAATTTCGACCACCTGGGGATCTTTAACATCCTCTGATATCGCCCAGCACACGGGCGCCTTTTTGCATTTCGCCTTCATCAAAACGCGGCCGCCGTGCGGCTGGTTTTGAGCCCGGTTACTCGGCTCAGCGCCGGGCACGCTCACCACTGAGCCAGGACTTAAATTCTGCTATTCAAATGTTACCCATGAGGGCAGTAGCAAACGTTCATCGTGTAATCAAATTAATTTAATAACTTTTTACTGGTGTTTCTATTTCCTAGTCGCTACCAGAGCACCCAGCTCAGCTGTAGGAAGCTTGCTCAGCCTGCATTTTTTTTTAATGCGTTAGCATTAAAACAGTGCTGCGAACAAAAATCCCTCTGTCGGCTTGTGTACGGCGTCACTGAAAGAGAAGAGGAGACGACGCGCGCTGCAATGCAGCCCCGCAAGTTGTCGGTCGGCCCACGTGGCTCTTCCGTGGCTTTTCGGCGCTCGGCCATAGACGGACACGTGCCGCGCGTTCCAAGAGTCACGTACGTTGAGTTTTGTGCGCTGTAAAACTAATGCTACTGCGTCACTGTTGCATGAATCCCATTGATCGCACTTCGTTCTTTTTAATACGGGGGAATTACAATGGAACATGCAATATATTCGAGTAGTGTACCAGTGGCCAGGGGAATGAATGGAGAGAAAGTTAGGGGGCCTACATGCGCATTAGCCCAGGGCCCCCATTTTTCTTAATCCGGCCCTGGTGCTATGGCGAAAAAAAAAGCTTCCCGGGAACACTGTCGCTCATCTTTCTGGCTGTGCATGCAAATGTAGTACTTGAGGAAATGCTTCCGTGGACTACGCTTGTCCTATTTCCCGTCTCTTCCATGGCACATCTGGGCGTTTAGGAGTATCTGGAGTTCCCGCTCTAATTAGCGACGCGTTCACCTTCTCGACAGTGCATGCCATTTAATTTGGTCGCGTCTTTTGTACGGACTGCCTGCAGGTGGTCTCGGGAGTATATCGAAATAGGTATTCTGTCAGCAGTGCCATCGCTTCTGTCACGGGATCTGTGTTTTCATATTCCCGCGGCTGCATTACTGTTGCCGAGTGTGATTTGCCGATGGATGGATGATAATGGATGATAATGGCTTTACCCTTTGTACCGGGCTTTGTACCGGGCTTACCCTTTGTATAGGCTAGGTAGCTTTCGCCACCTAGCCTATACTTCCCCATTGTTAATTTATTTTTATTTTCCCTTTCTTTCACTTTCGCTCTTGCAATGTCTAGTCTGGCTATCCTTTTCTCCTCCGAATTCACCCCTCCCTTGATTTCCGCCACCAATCCTCCAACCTCCCCTTCGTCAATGTCACGCTTTTCCCAAAAGTGACGTCAGGGCTTCTCCTTAGTTCTTTCCTTCCTCCACGCCTAGCGCCGATTTTTCCTGCATTCTTTCTTTCCCCATCTTTCTTTCCGTCTCCTTTACCTCCGCTTTCACGTTAGTATTTTGTTGCGTCCCATCCCTCACCTGCAAATACTTCGTTCTTAGCTTTCAGGTTATATTTGTCCATTTTGTGTTAATACTTTTCATGTATAGATACTTGCACACCTTTTTTGCCCACCTTTTTTCCTCCATTTGGGTTAGTCTGATCATATTTCAGTTTGCTGATTGCCTCCCGAACCTCGAACAACGCCCAACCCATATCTCCCTGGACTCCCTCATTCGGAGTATTCCCATGGGCTCCCAAGGCTAGCCTTCCTACACTTCTTTGTCTGACCTCTAGCCCTGACTGTACTTCTGATTTCATGCACAGGACTGCATTTCCAAATGTGAGACCCGGTACCATGATTACCTTCCATACCCCTCTAACCACCTCATACCTATTAGAGCTCCATAGTGCTCTGTTTCATAATGTCTGAATTTTAGCTAGTTCCTGCAGCCTATCTCGCTTGTCTGCTAGTAGAACAATGTCATCCGCATATATTAGTCCAGCCAACACTTGGTTTACCTTCTGACCATCCTGCATATAACTCACTAATCTCTTACAACCTCTTTTCCATTTGGCTCACATATACCATGAAAAGAATTGGTGATAGTGGGCAGCCCTGCCTTAGCCCTCTCTTAATTTTAGCTCAGAGTCCCTTGGCCCAGAGTCCCATCTATCCATCCAACCGGAGCCTCTATCACCGCTCGATTTCACCATCAGGTTTCTCACTCTGACCTCTTGCATGTTGCCACTTTGAATGCAGCGGGTTGCCTTCAGGTACACAACGGAGTGACTGAGGTTTTAGTCGGCAGTGACAGGGGCCGCTACTAATATTTATACCTGGCTGAAATTACAGACGTGAGGACTGCCCTCTTCCTATTGGCCGCTACATAGATAAATATTGGCATCTCCTCTTTACTGGCGCAGTGGCGCGTGCCACCTTGCAAGGTAACACCACAGCTGATGCGTTAATTTTGCTTCCCTTATATCGGACCGAGAGCTACTGGAAGGTCGGATACGTCCTTTCCGCCATCCAGTTGTATAGCTTTGCAGTGTAGTGGAACATGTTTAATGTTCCGCATTGCTTCCCGCCTGCTACACCAATATCTCCCTGTTCATACATGCTTCTATACTGCCTGGTTCTAAGGCAACCTCATCTAGCCTCAAACAGGACGGTACTGCAGGAGGGCACTGCCTCTTGAGCTATTGTAGTGTTTCTTCCAGATTTCATTCTCACCAGCTTTGCACCCACGCAGTGATTCTCTTGTTCCCCTTTTTTTGCCTCCACTAAGCAGTCTCTGTTCCGCGGACCTTCTTCTTAATCATTATTTCCCTTTTGTCTCTGTTTCCTGTTGCAAGCTTTCTAGTCCTTTTCTTCCATCGCGTGTCCGCGTTCTTACTGTACAAATACCCGACGACTTTTGCTGCTGAACTGGATTGATGATGATTGCCACCTCGGATGGAAGGCCATTCCAGCCGTTGGCTGTTGTAAGCAAGAAAGACTGCTGATGTGTTACAGTGCGAGATTGCTCGGGGTAGACAGCGTTGGGGTGCGAGTTACGGGATATACGATGAGCGCGTGTGATACGGAGGAGGATCGTGGTTAAATGTGTGATAAAATCTATAATACAAGGAACGATTATTATTAATAGAGGGTAAATCATTTATGTCGATAATAGAAGTGGTCCTAAAACGGTACCCTGGGAACGCCAGACAAGACAGAAGAGAGGGATCACGAGTGTGAATTAGCATGGACGAATTGGTAGCGGTCAGGTAGAAAAGCTCGAATCCAATCCAGAACCGAGGGATGACGATTTAGGTGTGAGAGTTAATGTGTCCATTATGCGCTTCATGTTTTTACAGCAAACACTGGTTAATGAAATTGGCCTATGAAGTGGTGAAGATCGGTTACCTTTCTTGAAGGCTGGACTGACCTTCCCGATCCGCCAGTAACCTGGTAATGTGCGCGAAGAAAGCGTCTACTGAAAAAATATATGATACTACAAAGTTCTTAGGATCTAATTTTCAGCGCAGTACCGCATTCGCAAAAGTCAGTTCCGGGACGGTTGCAACCTTCCACAGCTCTCGTATTACTTCATATCGCTTCCTTTCCGCAGATATCCGAGAGGAGTTGTAGCTCGCTATGGCTACCTGACAAAAAGTACCACATCTGCGTACACTAAACTCGAAAGACATTCGGCTATCGTTTTTCTTTGTCGCCTGTGCGCTAAATTAAACCCAGTTCTACTCTCCTCGAGTGGCGAAAGGGGCACCCCGCGAGATCGAGTGAGTCGCCACCTGGCGGCGTTGTGGCGAACCCTCTTTAGTGCGGATGCGATGCCTGCTAGCCAGCACCGTTTACATGAGTGCGCACGGCACACATTCCTGACGACTGTTTTCAGTTTCACGATTTCAGTGCGTTCCTATTGACTTTACGGCCTCTTGCGAAAGAGATGTGAACACGATATCATCCTGGCCTGCAACAATGAATGCAATAATTGTTTATATCTAGTACGCCATGCTGGATCGGCATCCTCGGTTTGCCCTAGACACTTCATATTCTTTGGCGCGTGGTGTCTCACGTAAAATTTCGCACCTGAAAGCAGCATAGTTTTTTCGCAAGCGAATTTTGAAGACAAGCGCTCCTCGACGCGAGCGGCACCCATTGATCGAGCAACTTCTACAGGACACCCTGTACTGTGACGTCACTGGCGGGTCGGCGTGTCAAGCTGGTCGGGCGCGCGCTGGCGTTGGCAGTGCAGGGGAAAACTGAAAATTGATTTTGAGGAAAGTAAATGACGCAGTAACTGACACCCGAACCGGGACGTAATGGAGGAGTGAAAGAAGAAAGGAAGAAAGAGGTGTTGTAGTGGAGGTCTCCGGAATTATTTCGACCACCTGTGCAATTTCGCGCCATCTCAACTTGCCTGATGTGATGTGTACGCCAGAGTGATGGGTCACGGCAACTTCTGATGTGCTGTGGGCTGCAAAATTCTTCATCTGTGACAACGGGCGTGATCTACAATAGGTTTCCTAGCGATAAGAACCTTCGCGACAATTGGGTGAGAGCTGTCCGGCGTGTCAACTGGTCTTCGAGGAAGCATTCCCGCTTGTGCTGGGAAGTTTGCGCCAGATTGCTATGAAGACAGCGTGTACCTCAGAGGGAGCTTTGAACTCGCTAAGGCTTCGTTCAACCGGGGCTTGAAGGCAGATTCTGTGCCAACGTTATTCGAGTATGCAAACGCCCATCGCAGCGGCCAGCTGCACGAAGCGCGGCCGTCAAGAGGAAGCGGACCACGGAGAGCGCAAAGTCGAGACAAAGCTTCGCAAAGAGAGGACTTTTGGTTATGCATTCCCCTGTAAGGACGTTGTGTACCGCGGCAACGTTTCGGCAGCAGATTCTTTCATCAGGTTGTATCGGCCGGCACTCGCCACACGAACAGCTATCAGCGGGAGCATCACATTAACTTTCTTCTAACGACTGTGTCAGAAATGCATGCACGACAAATGACTAAAATACTTCTCCGAGTTCAGACCGTCTCCATGCTGCAGGTGACGCGGCCTGTGGCGTGACTCTGCTAGCTCGCGCGGCGGTGGATCATACCTGAAAGGCGACTCGTCTAGTCCGAAATCGTCGAATGAGTGTGTCTTCTAAAGACTCGCTGGTCTAGGAAAAGCTGTTCTCCGCGCTTCAGCCATGTTAGGGTCATGTGGACAGCGCGGCTCCGAACTTCGCAGCGCGGCGAACCCGCTAATGACGTCACAGTCAATACCTCACGAAGGCACCTCTCCGGTTTCGGTTTTGCGGTTTCGGTTTCGAGTTTTGCGTTTTTGGCTGTTTAAAAATTATTTTGGGGTTGCTTTTGAAAACCGTGTATCGTACACATTACAGGCGGTTCTTAGGAACACAAAACAGCCATTAACTTAAAATGGCTGAAAAATCACCGGAGTTGCCCTTTAAGGGGGCGTAAAGCCCCCAGAAATTTTTAAAATAACGACAACCTTAGCAGAGCGCCGCCTCTCCCTCTCCTGCGCCCGTCGCCTCTTCCCATTGGTCGATGGTTTCGCGCGCAAAAGTCCTTTAGACCCACTCTTTCCGCGTCCGCAGACGCCATATTGTCCGCTCCAACCGCGCACTACTTCGGCAGGCGTCGTTGCGGACACTGCGCTTTTGCTTGCTGCGAAGAATAGCGGCTTTTGTTTTGCTCGGAACGTGTGTCAGTCACCTAATTCAAGCCGTCTGTCTGTGCGGCATGACGGGCTGCTGCGCCTTCGGGTGCAAGAACCGTCACGACGGTGGAATGCGGTTCTTCACGATCTCATCATCGAAAACCGACGCGGGCCGGAGGAAGGTTTGGTTACAGAATTGGCCGGGCAAATTTTAACGCAACGCCATCGACCAGACTTTGCGAGGCAAGTGATGGGCTTTCAATAGCTGCTGAGTTTTCCTTTTTTTTTCAAGCTACGCTGTGCAGTGGTTTGTTCGCGATCGAGCGTATGGCCGCAGTAAACTCGACGTAAGGGCGCTTGCGTTGAGCGCATCGTGATTGCACGCACGCAAACGTGTAAGTGACGCGAGGAACACGTCTGAAGGCCGTTGTACGATCGTTTTTTGGGCGGATCCGCCAGCGAGCGGACCGCTCGCTTTCAGCCTCCGCTCGGGCGTGGGGCGGAACACTTTGCTGCTGGCGGACGAGATGGATGGTTCGAACGTTCCGATTGGCGCTCCCGGCAGTGCCGCCCGCCTTATCGCCTGCAGCGGTACAGGCATGTGTTTGTATCTTGCGGTAGAAATTACCCGTATTAAATGCGGCGTATTCAAGACAATATCTGTTGCGTCAACGTTTCTTTTGCTGCGGGATTTGCGTCGAAGGTAGACTCTTGGTCGGCTGTGATTCGGGCTGGGTCGGCACGAATCTCTGTTCAGACGACCCTGACGGCCGCGAAACAATTCGCGACAAAACATGGCAAGATCGAAGGCGAGTCTGCTCATCTGAAGCGATGCCGTCGGAAACGATACGTGTTCGGATCATGTCTACCCAAGCGACTGAAAAACGCGTCACATCGCGTCCCCGTTCGACGATACGTTCTCACAACGGCCCGTGATTTCTGCCCCAAAATAACAGAATGCTGCCTGCTCTGAAAGCTACGCTGCCCCGACGACTTCACAACGACGACGCGACTCTTACTGCGAATTCTCGATCGGGCCAGGCTGCAGCATAGGCTGCTAACAAACGTCCTGCCACTGTAATATGTAAACGGCCTTCTCCTTGGCTCCCTATACTGCTATTGCAAAAGGCATACTTACCTGTTCAATATATAAGGTGTGTGTGTGTGTGTGCGTGTGTGAACTGTGCATGCATTTAACATTCACAATTTAGCACGACACTGCTGTCAAACACAAATGCTAATGGACATGAGAAGTTATGTTTCCAGTTAATTGGAACAGGTAAAATCAGTTGTAATTAAAGCAGCAGCACTATGTGGCTACAAAGGGGCTTAGGCATGCATCACTGGGCTAAAAGTGCATGGCTTTGTTCTGCACAGTGACAGCGGGCCATCAAGGTGCGGTTTAGCATTCCTTCCTGAGCTCATATTGCGGTTGCACAAGCCAGAATGCAGTCTTGAAAACAAGCATGGGAAGTTCTTCTGAAGGCCATGTCATTGTTGCCATGTACAAAACAAGCTGGCATATACTCTGTGCAACTCCAAAGCATTCTCAAATGTTGCTGTGAATACAAAACAAAGTGGATGCCTTTGTATTGCATAAAAGCCTGTACATGCCATTCGCATTAATATAAATATAATGAGATGTCGGAGCCAGTAAACTGGATTACAGGTAGAGTAAATGCAAGAACCAATTTGCAGGGTTTACATGGCCACAGCTCCTGGCTTAAGCTGAGAAGAATACTTGTATAGTCAGGGAAACAGGGTACGATGGCCATATTTTCTATGATGTGCAATGTGCTATGATGTGCAATAAAATGAAATTACAAATAAGCCGTTTTAAGTATGTGACAGGTATATATGCATATGTTCTCTGACACAGCCTTAAAGCAATGTCTGAAGTTATTTTCGCTGATCAGTAAAATGTAGAATGGCTGAATGTAACGATGACCAGTTCCGAAGGTAGCAAGCAAAAGTGAGCATTGCTAACAGTTAACTGATGTTCATACCACTCAACATATGCTGAATTTTAGAGTGCTATTTGTTGTTGACTATCAACATGTTCAGTAAAACATACCTATATCACTGCCAGTCTGCTTTCAAAGAAAGAAATTAACTGAGGCATTGACAGGCAACAGAAATTTGGAAAAGACCAATCTGAAGTTAGGCCGAAGAATACCGAAGGAAAACAGAAAAGCAGTGATGGCTTTTGTCATTTCTGGCATCTCTATACTGTAACTTAAAGTTGACGGCTTTTGTGTTTAAGATGAACCAGCAGTCCTGTTAACACTATCCTGAATATATAAAAGTCACACATATAAGTATGCATTTGCAGCATTCTCATTGAGCCTTGTTATGAAATCTGTCTTGCTTAGCTGAAGAGACGATAAGAGAAGCACCAAGAAAAGTCTAACACAGGCACAATAATGCATGCTTAGCTTTTCAGTGCACGAGTTTAGTTGGCTAGACCTAGCTTGTGCAGTGTGCAGATTAGCCTAAATGCAACTGTATACCGTCCGACAAAACTATTGTGTGAATCCGCCCTGATATTACTCGTAATAGATTGTGAGAAAAGCTCTTACGAATAAGAATTGTATTGGTTTGCTGAGCTGAGCAAGTGGCTAAGCACTTCATTAGAACAACTTATTTTAACATTTATTATACCTAAACAGTACTAAATGACAATATTTGAGTGGTGAGCTAACATGATACACCAAGTAGGAACTTGATGAGTTTGTTATTTACTAATAAGAAGCAATTAACCATTCGCATCCAAGTATAGCCATACCGCTACAAAGGAAAGCTTTGTAGATTTTCTTTGTAGCCTTATGGCTTCACTTCAGTTGATGCTAATGAGTAATTACTCCCTTATCACAAATCTTCACCTTGGGGGATTTACCTAATTCAGTGGATGAACATCATTTACTGCATGGATTTCTGCAGTGACTAGCTCAAAGGACAAGAGATTAGTAAACCCTGTGAGTTGGAAGGCCATTTCAGCCTTTTGTGGCAAAAACAAAAATGGGTCTTGAAATGCAGTGGCACGAGCTAACTGAGGCACAACACTGCTTGTGCGACTAGTACAGAAGGAACCATGAGTCAGAACAGATTAGTTGGTTATGTGACGATAAACAGTTAAAAAAATCTGCAGTTTCTGCACGACATGCAGACATTTGAAGATTCACCTTTAGTGCTGTTACACTGTAGCTTCAAAAATAGTCTGAGAGAATAAAACAAGCGGCTCAGGTCTGAACTTGTTCCAGAATTCTAATTAAGTTAGATTTCTGGCATGTGCCATTAGAATACCCAAGATAATGCCACACAGGGGATTTGAACGCAAGAAACTTGGAAGACGGTGATACTAAGGACACGTCGTGGTGTAAATATCGTAGGCTGTGGGTGGGTGTATGAGGATTATTAGGTGAGTATTTGAACCAGAGTACAGTGAATATACTTTTAACAGAAGGCCATATAAGTTGGAAAAATGTGATGCTGAAAATAAAAAAAAAATATTAGTGCATTCTTAGTAACATTAGCAAACAGGCCAATCCAGAGCATGTAAAATGTTGTTTGGAGAACTGAAATGCTGGTATTGATTGCAAGGTGGCAGACCCCATAGAGCTGTCAGTAAAACATGTGACAAAACACTGACGGGAAGGTAATAATGCAAGGGATGTCAGAGATTGCAGGAAAAGGCAGGATGCATGAGAATTGGCAAGGGAAACCTGCCGACGGCTGGCTGTTTAAGCTTGAATCCAGTTTAGAGCTATTGGATGCAAGTTAAAGCACGAGAAAACCAGCCTTAAATAAATAAAGGAATCGCATGCTTTTTCAAAGCAAAAGAAAAAAGCGTCATAGGGTGATGTTGCAGCCAAGGTGCATGTCATGAAGAACAAGAGAAAGTTGGCTGTTGCAGAAATGTTTTCTAAAAGTTTGCCGATTTGTATGAAAAAACTTAATGGGCCAAAACAATCTAGCAGGGGCAAGAGTATGAAATGTGTTCGGTGATTTGCAGCACATGCCAATGTCACAAAAATGCAGGAAGCTACCAGCACAGCATGCACTAGATATGCCTACACAACCTGCTTCCTCTCACATTGTTGCTTAATGTAAATTTCACAGAACTTAATCATAGTGTACTGTGGGGTGAACCGGTGGCAAGTTGGCATGTTGAAACTGTGCTAAGGGATGACGACAGAGCAATAATTGCTACCCTGTACAGTGGTGTTGTTCCCATTATCTTTGTTCCTATTGTAGCCTTACCAGCTTCACAGGGCTGTGAAGCTGGACTGTGAGCAAGATCAACAACAAACACTGTCATTGCCCATCAGGTGCTTGAAGGCCACTGCATTTTTCTGATTGCAGTGGAAACCAACACCCCACTTCAACTTAATACTGTCAAGCATTTGTCAATATTGACTGAACACTGCTAAGCAAAAAGAAAAAAAGCAATGGCAAAGGTTTTTCATCAAGACTCGTTATGCCCAACTTGCTCTGTGGTCAGTTTTGATCGCGCGTAAGCTGCTGCGGCACTTTTTTTTCTGCGCTACATCAATTGAAATGCACATGAAAAACAGACCAATGAGTTGGCACATATTAGAGATTTGTACACTGTCAACCAACCGTGATTTAAATGCGGCAGAGATACTTGTTGTCACAACCTAAACCGAAAAGGCTACCCATTCACCACGCAGATATTTATTGCGGGCAAATGTGCGCACAGCCGGCAGGAAATGGAAACAAATGACGCTCCCGAAGATACATTTGCACATGTTTTCACACAGGTTTACACAGTCCCTCCGGCGAGTCGTAACCCTAGCACCCATCATCACAAAATGTATTGAATGGAGCACCGAGGCGCACAATTAAGGATGGCGACATCGCTGTTGTCGCCGCAGAAAACAGTCCGACGGCCGTGCAGCCAAGCTCGCGTGACGTTGCACACACGGCAATTCTCAAGCACAGTGCCAGCACGAATCGCGATCAAAATGGTAATGAATGCTTAGCAAAAACGGCAATTTCCTCGCTGGCGTCCCAGAACCCTCCTCGCAGCGTCGCCCCTCCTCCTCCTGTTTTCCTCCCTTCTCCTCTTTTTTTCTTTCACGGCTGTTGCGCTCTTCGGTCTATTCCTCCGGCGAGTCGGCCTCCGCGCACCGCCGCCGCGAATCTGCGCGTCTTCTGGACCGCGGCCTGGTCAGCGCGCCTCTCAATGTGCTGACGCATGAGCACGTAGGTGGTGGTGGAAACGTTTATTGCCAATGATGTAAATCGTAGGGGCGCCTGGTTTGCCGCAAAAGTTTGCATGATGACGAGAATTGGTCTGGGTATCGGGCATGCAGCAGTATTGGGTATTGAGCAGTCCGGGTTTGTAGTTGTCGCCAATGTGCAGCCTGCGCTATGGTGAGGGACGGAGCAGGGGGTGCGTATTCCCTTCCTTTGTCTCGGTAATACGAGAGAATATCACGGAAGGAGACCAGGTAGTGCGCGGGCCGCGGGCGAACGGACCGTCATGTGAATCGCCCTTTAACGCCATTTTAAGTACGTGCGCAGTCGCCTTCTTTTAGGGGGAGAACGTGCCGGCCACACAAATGGCTCGAAGGGCAACGCGAAAATCGCGAGCCGGCCGTCCTAGAAGCTCGCCAGGAGCAGAACAGCTGTGAAAGAAAATACGAGCAGAATCGCTTTATTAAGGCGAAATCCTTTAATGCCTCATACTGTCGTGAGCAGGGAATGCTAGCAAGTGTGTTCGAGTTCCGGCGAAGAAAAAAAAAACTTTATTGAGACTGGGAATCGAACCAGGGCGTTTGGCACTTCAAGGGTAGTCGCTGCCACTCCGTCACGAACACGGTTTGAGCAAGAATAAAGGCAGATCTAGTGAACGCACGGGTTTCGTGAGTGAAATGAAACAAATAAAAAAATGCAAATATGAAAAGAAACAAAATAATAAAGAAATTAAACTATAAAGCATGAAAAATATTAAAAAAAAACAGACAGCGCGGTCCAGAAGACGCGCAGATTCGCGGTGCGCGGAGGCAGACTCGCCGGAGGAATAGACCGAAGAGCGCAACAGCTGTGAAAGAAAAAAGAGGAGGAGGAGGATAGCGGAGGAGGAGGGGCGGCGCTGCAAGGAGGGTTCTGGGACGCCAGTGAGGAAATTGCCGCAAAAACAACGTCATGTGAACGCTTCGGTCGCGATCACTGCAACCATCGCAACGAATGCGACTTGCTGCACAATGCCACGTTCATTTCAGCATTCGGAAAGCACGGCGTGCGTAGTGAGCTCTCGAAGGTGCACATTTCACTGCCTTGACGTAAAAGCACTCGCTTCGATCGCAATCACTTTCACTACGCGGACACTAGTCACTGTGCTAGGCAGCTCATGCACGCACAGAAGTTCACCGTGAGCAGCTGTTGCTCGCCGCTGTGTGATGATCCTCGCAGGAATTAGGAACGCTTGCAGCAACCACAAACAGCTCCATATAAACACTTCGTGACACCGCCAACGCGTAGGTCTTGCGTCGGTTTGAAGAGGCGCTCTGTCAACTACATCAGCGTCGATTTCAACTCTGTAAACTGTCGCTGCTGCACGCGGAGAAGTTCGCAGTCGCTCTGAACACTCGTAATATCAACATGTGGCCAATATAGTATGCCTCGCGGCATAGCTGACACCGCTACAGCCACGACCTATGCCTCGCTTCCCAGTTCAGTCGACGGACGGCCATCTTGCCCCGGCAGAAGCGGAGGCAGACGTCACGTAAAAAGCAGCCAATCGCTGCAATCCGGTCGCCAGGCGGTTCCGCTCACCGCTCACCCGCCCGAAAGTTGAAGTCGACCAACTTTCCTTGCTAAAACGTTTTTTTTTTTTGTCAACGTTGCCCACAGTGAGGCCTCCATTATCTCCATTTTTAAAAGTTTTGTAGCCGCTTTTTTTTTTTGAATGAGATCCGTATAACAAAAGACTGGCTTTACCGATGTGCATTTAGTACTCGGGCTGTTTCCGAGCCTGGGCCGGGCATGTCTACCTCGCGGGCCGGGCTGGGCTGGGGCGGGTAACGAAAAAGGTTGACGGACTCGGGACGCGTGAATAATTAAGGCCCGTGCAGTGCTCTAATAGCGACTATACGAATATGGAAGATTATCGGACAGATGTGTTAAACGCGGCGTAGGTTTTGCTTCTCACTAAATGACTGATGCCGATGAAACATTTACGTAGAACTTTATTATCCCATTGCTGGCAGGCGAAGGATATTTGCGAGGTAGGTTTTCTCCTTACTAAGTAACTATTCCAAAGAAAATTTTAATGCGGGAGTCTATATCGTTACAGTTCATGCACGCGAGAGAACATAAGGGGAAGCACAGATAAGTACACAAGTAGCGTGGCCTTCATACCGTATTTCGAGCACTTCCTCAAGCGTCTTACCTGGTCCGCGATACACTGCAGTAGGACCAAAAGCCACTAGAAGAGCGGCTGAACTACGGGCATTTAGAATGCCTTCACTTGCAGGTGTCTTTTGGAATGTCAAACCTGTGCATCCGTTGTAGCACGTCCAGCGCTCCGGCGGGGACGGTCGTTCTGTTTGCATACTCCTCTTCACCAAAACAGATCACCGCAAATTCATTCTACGGCCTCGTGATTCACGGTCACGTTCAATGCACGCCCCACTCTCGATATCAAACTTGGCAAGCCGCATAAAGCCCGGCGCACCCGAACACGGTGCGCGTGCGGCTCTACCAAAACAATCCATCTATCCATCTTGTCGCTACTTTAGTTTTTTTAGGGGCTTTTAAGCACTCTTTCGCGAGTGACACTCCACTTGCGTCGTTTAGATGTGGCAAAGTGCACTTACAGGGAGTGACACTCTCCGTAAGTGCACAACTTGCCCGCTTGACAGGGGTATAAGGTGACGGTTCCACTGCCGCCATCTTGCGAGTAGTTCAGATTCTGCCACCAGGACGACACTGATCCATCATTGAAAAAGGGTCGCTCAGATCACTGAGCGACCCGAGACAGGTTTTGGTTGAGATGTTGAGATATATGTCCAGTCCTTTCTTGACCCGCGCTGCGTGAAGGCTTTTCTTTTGTTGCTGGGCCTGCCTTCAGAGGATTACAAACGAACCATGGCAAACCCGGCTGTTAGTCCTCGTCGTGCGTGGGGGGAGGTGTTGGCTGGGGTGGTTCCGCATGCTTCTTTCTCTGCCTGCCCCTTGCCAAAGCTAAAGCAAGTGGGGATTCCTTTATTCGGTCGATGGTTCTGGAAGGGTGAAGACAAAAACTGTACCGTCTGTGCCCCAACGGCATCAGAGGTGGTGTGATCCTTGTTCGGGATAAGGATGCGCAGCACGGGAACAGAGGACCATTTTCTTCCCTCTCTTGTTTAGCCTTGGCTGCATAGCCACAGAAAGCTGTACGGTCGACGTTACTATCTAGAGGACCTCCTTTGAGGGTATGTGTCGCTTCGTTCTTGAGTTCTACCCGACTACAGACTTTCCTGTTTTCAATGTCGATACATATATTAGTGGAAGCAAAGAAAAAAAAAATAATGCTGCCCAGCCCGCACCGCCCAAGGCACAACTTCGTTACAGTGAAAACTTGGGTCGAGTTAATCGACATAATTGCACAGCGCAAATTACTAAGTAAGCGAAAAGAGAAAGCGGACCGCATAGACACGAAAGGTATGTTATGCAAATTATGTATGTTTATGTTCCATGTATACAGTAGGCGTGGCGCCCCCGTCTATTGTCTCAGCTGCACTGGCCACTACAGGGGGGGAGGGGGCTGATGCGAGAGCGTTTTTTGCGCAAAAGCGCTGAATGTTCTCGGTGGGGTCATGTTCTGTAAATTGGTTTTTGAGGAAAGGAAATGGCGCAGTATCTGTCTCGCATATCTCGGCGGGCACCTGAACCGCGCCGTAAGGGATGGAAGGAAGGTAGGAGTGAAAGAAGAGAGAAACAAGTGCCGTAGCGGAGGTTCGGAATAATTTCGACCACCTGGGTATCTTTAACGTGCACGGACATCGCACGGCACACGGGCGCCTCTTGCGTTTCGCCTCCATCGAAACGCGGGGCCGCCGCGGTCGGGTTCGAACCCAGGTACTCCGGGTCGGTAGACGGGCGCCTTACCACTGAGCCACCGCGGCGGGTGGGTCATCTTCGGCATTAGAAGGTCGTGGCGGCTTCAGTCTCTCCACCGGTGCTGCGCACCGGTGGAGACCGAACAAAACTGTTCGGTCGACGCGCTTGGCTGGGCGGTCTCCTTTGTTGGGCATGTGCTGCTTCGTTCTTGAGTTGTACCGTACCTATATGCCACATAGATTCATTTCAGCGGTGGAACATGGCGCCCTCTGAACCACGGCATTCGTTTGAAAGAAGTGCGAGTCTAGTTCAGGAAAACTGCACCTTCTCTGTGGTTAGTGCTTAAATAGTGCAGCTGCAGCCGCCATGGAGGCAGATGATGGTTTGCGGGAACGCTGCTCGAGTTCTCCATAGAAACGGCTCGAGGCTAGTTCATGACAACATGTGATTGTGATGTGCTGCTTGAACATTTCTTCATGAGATGTTGGTAGCCGCTGATGTAGGCTGTAAACAGCTGGCTGCAAATTCATTGGCGTCACCAAGGCTAGCAGACGACCAGGCCTGCACTCGACCATTCGTTTTGGAAGCAGACAGTGCCAAACTGCGCTCAAGCTGCCAGAACTAGCGCTACACACTCGCGGCACCGCCGCAGCGAACTGGTGCAGCGTGTGCAGGCGAATGGAGCGCTCTCCAACTTCCCCTCCACACCGCTAGCCGAAACTACGAACAACCGGCAGCACGAAGCGAAAGCCTGTCTCTTTCCCTTTCCTGTCTCTTTAGCAATCCCAAACCTCTCCTCGAAAAATAAGGCGACCCCCAGAATGCGTTTCGTAGCGTGAGGTGAAAAACAATCCAGCAAAGCATAATGGCGGAAATCTGCTTGGAAGTTAAACACACAAAATGGAGGGAAACGGGCAAACATCGTAGAGATATTGTTCCATCTCGTGAACATTTCCTGAATTGAAATGTTTGGCAGCGGCATACTCGTCATTTTTTAAAAATAATGTTTTAGTACATGTGCATAATGTAGATGGCGCTACTCACTGCAGATGATAGCCTGTTCGTGCTTACCCAATGCATAGAAATAGCTAAGGCGGAAAATAGACCTCTGTTTTTAGCCTTTCTGGACATAAGCGGTGCATACGATAACGTGAACAGGGAGCTCCTGTGGAGCATATTGAAAGATTTAGGTATTGGTGATGAGGTAATTGATTTTCTACAGGAAATCTACCGAGATAATGAAGTTGAAATTACATGGGAAGGAAAAAAAAGTACCACAACTGTGGGGGTGCACAAAGGATTAAGGCAAGGTTGTCCTCTATCACCGCTGCTGTTCATGCTTTACGTGATAAATATGGAAAGAAGGCTAGAAGAAAGTAATCTGGGTTATAATCTATCGTACAGATTAGGCGGAAATGTAGTTGAGCAGTGACTCCCGGGTTTAATGCATGCGGACGATATTGTACTGTTAGCAGATAGCCAGGAAGATTTATAAACTTTGGTTAATTGCTGTGGAGACGAAGGAGATGCTCTAGGATTCAGTTTTAGCGCAACTAAATCAGGTGTGATGATTTTTGACGATACAACTGATCAGGTCCTTACAATACAAGGACACGAAATACCCAAAGTGGCCGAATACAAATACCTCGGGATATGGCTAAACGAAGGGCAGATATACACGGAAAAGCACGAACAGGCTCTTAGGGCAAAAGGACGAAGAGACGCTGGGATAATGAAAACAAATATGAAGTACTAAGAGGTATTCGGAAAGGAATAATGGTGCCGGGACTTACTATCGGCAATGCGGTTCTGTGCTTAAGGGCAGAAGTTCAGTCGAGATTAGACGTAAATCAGAGGGCTGTTGGAAGAATAGCACTAGGTGCCCACGGCAAAACCACAAGCGAGGCAGTACAAGGGGATATGGGCTGGGCATCGTTCGAAGTAGAGCTGTGCACGGGCCGCAAATTTCAGCCCGCGCCCGGCCCGAGCCCTACACCACTGATGGAGGCCCGGCCCGGCCCGACACTGAAGAAACCTAAGCCCGCCCGGGCCCGGCCCGAGTTAAGGCCTGGCCCGGGCCCGGCCCGACCTGCAAAACTGAAATTGAAGTGGCGATGAAACAGAAAGAGACAATTTAAAGAAAATCAGTTTATTTCAATGTTTTTAAAATGCTCGGCTCTCATGCTCTAGATGAAAATTAGTGAGTATATGCAAACATGGCGCATGTAGAGAGTTATCGCCTACGCCTACTCAGGTAACCATGGCGAGCAAGAAGATAATGGTCACAACACGTCGTTGTTGCCACACGAGCGAGAATCCTGTTGTCCCGTACATGTGATAATGACCCCCCCCCTCCCACCCGGCCCCCGTCAACGCGTGGCGGAGGATACTTTTGCGAGTGCCTTCGGTTCGACACACCTCACCTTCCTTTGTGCAGTGTCATTTGGGCTCGTGAGACCACTCATGTGGAGATTAGTTTCCAACCTTGCAACAGTAGGGCGGCTGGAGCCACGCAGGAGCAATCGCGATCGCGAAGCCCGGCCGGCCCGTCCGAGGCAAATATACCGTGGCCCGAGCCCGGCCCGGGCCCGGGTGAATAGACTTCCGCAAGGCCCGAGCCCGGCCAGCGGACCGGGCCGGGTACGGGCTTTCGGGCCGGCCCGAGCCCGTGCACAGCTCTAGTTCTAAGCACGGGAAGCTAAGAGTAAGATACTATATGAAGAACGCCTGAGGAAATTGGACGATAACAGGTGGGCAGCTAAGGCATTTAAATATTTATACAGAAAGAGCGTTGACTCACAGTGGCGGAAAAGAACTAGAAAACTAACCAGTAAGTATGCCGGTCATGAGGACGGAGAAAGAAAGAGCATTAAGGTATGTGGCCACCTTTGAAAAATCGTTTTTTTGTAAAAATGACATTTTTTCTTTTTTATATTTCGCGAATCCCCAAACATTCAAAAATCTTTTGCAGCAGGAATAATGTTCGTATCCTATTTTGTTCAAAAGATATAGCCAACTTTCGAACAGGTGGTGAACAGTTCTGAAACCGAAACTGATGTGGTTTGGTAACATAAAATGATAACTCAGCTTTAATCAGCGGCGTATATTGAAAATTTTCTGTTTTGTTTTAGTCTGATATGTAAAAGATTATTCAAAGGGAATTTGTAATGCTTCCTTTTTTTTAAACATTGCTTTAAATTTCCGCAAGGGGGATGCAAGACGCTACAAGTATGGCTACAAGCGTCTCAGTTGTTTACTTTGCGCGCACTTGACGCTATCACTTTGAATGCTACCGGATTCGTCCTTCAATGATGGCAGCAGAAGTACAGCAGATATTTTGAGGGAAGCAGGCATCGAATCTGGCCACCACACTCTTGTAGCATGTTGCACCAGTGACCATTACCGTGTGATGAAGGCCCAGCGTCAATCAACGGGCGAGGCAAAACATCTCGGCAAGAAAAGACGGGCAGCAACAAATTCCAAAAGAGAGCTCGTGTCAGCTAAGGAGGGCCCTAGCTATGAACCTGGAGGATTTTAACTTTCTAGGGCATGATGACGTGTTTCTACAAGGATTGAAAAACTTTATTCTTGTTTTTCTCAAAACTTTATTTCTCGCACTTTCGTGTTCCGCAAACAATGATAACTTCCAAATGAATACATATTTTTCAATGAAACTTTGCACGCTAGTTCCTTTGTTACTAGCCTGTGCAATGAACTAGGATAAATGAAATCGAATGGAGAGTTTTGATATAATCATGTTTCATGTCAAGGAAGGTTGGGAAAAATGACATTTTTTTGTTTTCTTTAGCATTTTTGATATAACTTTCTTTTCAACTATCGGATGGCAAAGATCCTAGTTGGTTGCACAGTATGGTTAGTTGGCTAACTCTGTGCCGAAAATTTTACAATTCCTGCTCTGTTTGGGCAATTTTTCGTGAATAATAATTGCCAGCATGGCTTTTTTCACTCTTATTTGCTTTTGAATATCATATAAAGTGGTGCTTTATAAGGTAAATGTGAAATAAAAATTTATTGGTCAAAATTTAAAAAAATTTTGAAAAAGGTGGCCTCACACCTTAAACGACAGGTTAAAAACGCGGAAATTAAAAATTGGATGAATTCAATGGAAAAGAAACATAGTGTAGAACTATATCGATTCTAGAAAAGGCAGATCAGGAAAGAATTTTTCTATAACTCAAGAGACAGTGCCCTACTTTTTGAAGCTAGATCAGGGTGTCTTAGAAAGCGCAGCTACAAAAAGAAATTTAACGAAGAAGATGACACATGTGCAGTGTGTGGTAGATCTGTGGAAACAATTGAACACCTCATAATCTCATGTGATGGTATCCATCCGGATGTCGATGCAGGCACAGTCACTCTTTCTGAGGCCCTAGGGTTTAAAGATAACAATGGTCATGTAAATAAATCTGCAGTGGAAGTCAGCAAAAAGCGATTGGAGGATTGGTGGCTGAAAAGCAGAGATGTGGCATAAGGTTAGAATTGTAGGAAGCCGTAGGCAAAGGTGATGGAGAATCTTAATGAGAATTGCCAACACAGTAAACGAAAAAATAATAAAGAGCGAAGTATTAAGTTTCTTCACGCAAAATCTCTGTTTCGAAAAAACGCTTACTTTGATCAGGAATAACTTTTAAACTAAATGAGGCAGACGAATGATATTTTCAGAAAGGAAGAGATTAGTCGATCTCGAACTGTGCAAAAAGTCGCCGCAGTACAATGCATATCTATGCTATCTTTGCGTTTTCTTTTACAGTTGAAACAAATTTGCAGCTATCGTTAAACCAAATGCATCTTTTGAAAGCAGAGAGCTTTTCGGAGATATCTGAACCATATTTATGAAGCGAACGACCGCGGTACATAAGACGTACAAATATACCCAAAAATGGTTCCCGCTCACTGTCAGAGTGGGACCGCCACCTTAAAGACTGTTACCCGGCAGAATGCAATTTGAACGGGCCATATTGTAGTCTCTGTACGCATAATGAAGTTGTTTCAATCTGTTTTGAAAGGTACGGTTCGATCTTGGCCAAGATGTTCGCATTTCGATGGTGGCGAAATGCTAGAGGCTCGTGTACTGTGCGATGTTAGTGCACGATGTAGAGTCCCAGGTGGCTGACATTATCCGGAACCGTCCAATACGTCATCCCTGATAGCATAGTCGCTTTGGGACGTTAAACCCCGTAAAACCAGAACACCGCAGCAGCCAAAGAACGGCGAAAACATTTGACCACTCGGATGTCGTACGTGCTCAATTATCTGGCCTCCTTGCGTGATAGTGTTTACTTGGCGAGTAGTCGCATGCATACGAAGGCAATTTTTTTTGAAACAGTGAATTAATACAGTGAATTAATTAATGTCTCAAATTAACCCTGTCCTTTGCCAGCTTGCCTTTTCTGGGTATCCTTGGTATCTTGTTGCCTTTTCTTCGTCCGTTACGCATACCGATCATCGGTATCTTGCCTTCGCATTACATTCTCTGACCAGGCCCATTTCTTCTTGATTTCGACTAGAATGTCGCTAACCCGCGTTTGTTCTCTGACCCACTATGACCTCTCCCTGTGCCTTAGCGTTACACCCATCATTTTCCTTTCCATAGCTCGCTGCGTTGTTCTCAATTTAAGTTTAACCCTTGTCGTTAGCCTCCATGTTTCAGCCCCATAGGCTGCACCGGTAAGATACAGCTGTTATATTCTTGCCAATCCCTTCCCTAACCCTTCCAGAGCCTCGCACCCAATTGCAACTGCTGTTCTTCTGCAATACTTTTGACCTTTACTTTGGTTTTCTGCATAATAATTGTTAGACCCAGTGTTCTGCACTGCATGTCTAAATAATTGATCACGCTTTGCAGTTCATTTCCTCTGAATACCTCTCGTAAACAGGCGGTGAATAGCATTGGCGGGATCGTCTCCCTGCGTCACATTCCTTATTGGAATTTATTGCATCTTTATAGAGGTCTATGGTATGTGTGCCGCCGTTATAGATATCTTCCAGTATTGTCACATAAGAAGAACACACCCGGATTCATGAGGGCTAAACATAGCGGTTGGGTTTCTCTATCTTCTTATTGATGGCGTGAGTATGAAGTATCCTTTACGAAAGCCTGCCTGGTCCTCATCAGCTGCTTTCCCCCTTTGCCTCGCTCCTAATGCTTTCTTTACTTCCTCTTCCGTTATTGGCGGGATGTCCCATTGTTGCGCGCTACTCATTAGAGTTCCGATTACCTTGGCTACTGTATAGATTTGTGTAGAATTCTTCCGCTACTTGAACTATCTTATCCCTATTGCTACTGACATTACCCTCTTTGTGTCTTAACGCATACTTCTGGTTTTTACCTATGCCTGTTTTCCTCTTCGTCTCTTTGTTGTACTGCCTCCTTTCTTTACAGCATGCTCGATTCTCTCAATATTAAACTTCCTTATGTCGGCTACCTTGCTCTTATTTATTGTCTTTGATAGCTGTGCCAGTTCTATTATGCGTGTAGGGTCAGACGCTTTCATGCTTTGGCGTTTCTGAGTCGGATCTTTCGTCTCCTGAGGTCTTACCGGCATCCTGTCTAACCATCCTAACACCTACTTGTACTGCGCACTCCGTAATGAGAGCTGCGAGATTATCGTTCGCTGTAGGAACATCAGATTGTCTTCCTGAAGCCTAATATCTGTGTGCTGCAGCGAGATTGGAATTCTTCTACTTTGTCTTACAGCTCTCTCGTTGATGGGCTCCTTCTTGCTTCTTGCCTACCTTGGCAGTGCAGTCCCCGTCATGTACCGCTTTTACTTTGCTCATTGCTGATCCCACGTCTTCGTAGAAGCTTTCGATGATCTGGTCATATGTAGGCACGTAGGCTTGCGCCACCCTCTGTTTGCACCTTTATTAAGCCCACCCAGTTCTCGTCTGTCCGCTAATCCATGGTAGCAGGGTACGTGCCCGCCCCCTAGTACTGTATACGCCTCATCTGTTCTGTAACCTCACTAAACTCTATTGCACCCCATTTAATGTCTGCTGGTTCCTCGAACAGCACTGCTAGGCTAGCCTCGCTGGATAAGGTTCTAGCGTTAGACGTAGGCAGGTTTACTTTCCAATAGCAGCCTGTCCGGAGCTGCTGAGGACTTAAGGCCGAGTATTAAGTGGTGCATTCATGTAGAATACATGAATACACAATACTACACAAAGGTGGCTAAATTCGACGCTTTTGCATGTGCTCCATGCGACGTAGTCCGACTGCATGGAGGGCAGCGAAGTTTTAACACCAGCACGGCGCAGCCTTGGTTCTGGCCTACCTTTCTTTGTCAATTTCAAATATAAATTCCTGCCAGAACTGCGAGTTCTGCCCTTGCTGCTGTCCTACAAGAATATGCCAATGTTTATGCTCATCTCCAACATTTTTGTCTCTTTACACCTCCACTATGTGACATCTACCAAGAGGAGTCATAATCGCATGCGCACCTTTATCTCTGCCTGAGCGACTTCAAAACGCCCGCGAAAATACTACCGGTTATTGTTCTCTTTCTTTTCGTTACTTAAAAGGCTAGCGAGCAGGTTTTTGAATCTCCTCTCCTTCTAGGGTTCTGGAGTAGACTCTGTGATTTATTTATTCATTTGCACCTCACAGGCCCCGAAGAGCCTCTGGTGAGGGGGTCATATAAAAAAAAATCCGAAAGCATTACATGGCTCACTCTGAAGGTCATGTCCACAAAAGTGTCCGGAATAGACAGCACCATGTGCCGTCATGAGCCCACGGGTCATGACATGGCAGGTGGTGGCTTCGCATTGACGTCATATGACGTCATACCAGGTCCTACCAAGTCCCCACCCACCCTTCCGTCCCCACCCGCTAATCCGCGATCGCTGAACTCCCAGCGAGGGCATCACTGGTTGACCTCAATGCGGTGGCAGTATTGGCGACTACATTAGCAGCAAAAATTGAGCAACCGTTCGTCGTACAGCTTTTCGGGTAGTGTCAAAGCATTGCTTTGCACATAGCTTACATGTCGCGGTCAAGCTGAAGGCTATTTAGAAGAGCCCAGTGTTGTGTCGGAGGTTGTGCTGGCTCTGCGAGATGCTCTCCCGCATGTCAGGTGCCTGATATGCTCACGGAGCCCCTGCAGAACCTTTATAGAGGCTCAGGCATGCGTTGCTCTCTTCAGCACAGGCGCGGCTGCCTCGGCTGTCGTGGTTGCCTCGTCACTAATCGTAGCTACGTGATTGATTTGGTGATGCCACACTGAGAAATTGGAGCCAACTAAATTTTTGCAAACACGACGTTATGCTCTCATATAGTTGAGCGCCACGTCACTGAACTTCGATTAACGACTGACGATTAACTTTGATTAAGACGATTAACTTTTGGGTGCGTGTTTTCTTCATTGTAACAAGGCGTAAGGCATTATTATACGCGGATTACGACGTGGTATCCTCCTACGACCGCTAAATAATTTATAATCGAGTTTCTTTCTCGTGCTGTTTTGGCTTCAACAGCCAAACGGTGGCTGTGACGTCAGAGAGGTTATATAGGTCATGGGAGGCACAAAAAACTGCAATATAATCGGTGCTTCTACATACGTTATCATTCCGGCTCTTGAGGAAAGTTGGCTTCAGCAGTAGGGAATTAAAACGTTGAAGCAGCGATTATATCGCAGTTTTTCCCCTCCTCACGTGTCCTTTTCCATTCCTCACGTGACACGCGTCCTTTTTTTGCCAACCACAGACGGCAGCGAACGTAGACTGTTCGGTGATGTCGCTCTACAAAGAAATGTGGAGGGGCACTCCCGCCAGCCGTTTACCTTGTATCAAGTGTAGGGTCTAGGTCCTTGGTTGACAGTATAAGTGATTTTGTCACCGGAACTTAGACGCCTTTACTTGGTGCTATCTACCATCGCTCAAGCAGGAGGTAGCCTCTCAAGCTCGCTCTGGCTTCACACCCTCGCGCATCTTGAGAGCACTGCATGTACTGCACGGATAGTCGATTGATAAGAACCCCAATACATCACAGGTATCCATTCAGTAGAATATGACGAGAAGAAAGGGAAAGGCCCGAAGACGCTTAAAATCAAGTTGCACCCTTTAGATAACTAGCTCTCACAAAGTGCATCAAAAAAGTCTTCCTGGGGGATATCCGTGAAGCGACGTGCCTTTAATATCGCAGGCATACTGCGACCCACTTTTCGTGCGAAAGCACTCGCACGCTTACAAACCCCGAGCGATTCGTCGGCGTCGACGGCACCGAAGCGTTTTTTCACCGCGCCGACACCGGGAGAGGGCAGCGACAGAAGGCCACTGAGAGCCGGAGGGGGCGTCACGTGATTCTGGACGGAGACACGCCGGTCGAGAGAGACGCGCTCGCGAGCTTGACCCTGAGATGGCACCTAGCTTGACCCACAAAACTGCGTCGCGCTTCCCGGAAAGACGGGTGTTTGGCGCTCCGAGGGTCCCGAGACTTGGGTTTCGGATTTCTTTAGCCCTTTTACTCGCGCGCTGTCATCTACCATTCGGTTTTGGCAACGTCGTCCGGATAATCATTTCCTTTACAGTGGCTCGAGAGTGGTCGTTAGGACGCCTACTCTGCCGGAATGTTTCCAGCTGCGAGTTATAGGGCCAGAGTTCCCGGTCGGCATTGACACATTTGTCACCGGGCCTTTAGCCCTTTTACTCGCGCGCTGTCATCTACCATTCGGTTTTGGCAACGTCGTCCGGATAATCATTTCCTTTACAGTGACTCGAGAGTGGTCGTTAGGACGCATGCTTGGCCGGAATGTTTCCAGCTGCGAGTTAAAGGGCCAGAGTTCCCGGTCGGCATTGACACATTTGTCACCGGGCCTTTAGCCCTTTTACTCGCGCGCTGTCATCTACCATTCGGTTTTGGCAACGTCGTCCGGATAATCATTTCCTTTACAGTGGCTCGAAAGTCGTCGTTAGGACGCATGCTTGGCCGGAATGTTTCCAGCTGCGAGTTAAAGGGCCAGAGTTCCCGGTCGGCATTGACACATTTGTCACCGGGCCTTTAGCCCTTTTACTCGCGCGCTGTCATCTACCATTCGGTTTTGGCAACGTCGTCCGGATAATCATTTCCTTTACAGTGGCTCGAGAGTGGTCGTTAGGACGCATGCTTGGCCGGAATGTTTCCAGCTGCGAGTTAAAGGGCCAGAGTTCCCGGTCGGCATTGACACATTTGTCACCGGGCCTTTAGCCCTTTTACTCGCGCGCTGTCATCTACCATTCGGTTTTGGCAACGTCGTCCGGATAATCATTTCCTTTACAGTGGCTCGAGAGTGGTCGTTAGGACGCATGCTTGGCCGGAATGTTTCCAGCTGCGAGTTAAAGGGCCAGAGTTCCCGGTCGGCATTGACACATTTGTCACCGGGCCTTTAGCCCTTTTACTCGCGCGCTGTCATCTACCATTCGGTTTTGGCAACGTCGTCCGGATAATCATTTCCTTTACAGTGGCTCGAGAGTGGTCGTTAGGACGCATGCTTGGCCGGAATGTTTCCAGCTGCGAGTTAAAGGGCCAGAGTTCCCGGTCGGCATTGACACATTTGTCACCGGGCCTTTAGCCCTTTTACTCGCGCGCTGTCATCTACCATTCGGTTTTGGCAACGTCGTCCGGATAATCATTTCCTTTACAGTGGCTCGAGAGTGGTCGTTAGGGCGCCTGCTTGGCCGGAATATTTCCAACTGCGAGTTATAGGGCCAGAGTTCCCGGTCGGCATTGACGCATTTGTCACCGGGCCTTTAGCCCTTTTATTCGGTCGCTGACATCTACCATTCGGTTTTGGCAACGTCGCCCGTATAATCATTTCCTTTACAGTGGCTCGAGAGTGGTCGTTAGGACGCATGCTTGGCCGGAATGTTTCCAGCTGCGAGTTAAAGGGCCAGAGTTCCCGGTCGGCATTGACACATTTGTCACCGGGCCTTTAGCCCTTTTACTCGCGCGCTGTCATCTACCATTCGGTTTTGGCAACGTCGTCCGGATAATCATTTCCTTTACAGTGGCTCGAGAGTGGTCGTTAGGACGCATGCTTGGCCGTAATGTTTCCAGCTGCGAGTTAAAGGGCCAGAGTTCCCGGTCGGCATTGACACATTTGTCACCGGGCCTTTAGCCCTTTTACTCGCATGCTGAAATCTACCATTGGGTTTTGGCAACGTCGTCTGGATAATCATTTCCTTCACAGTGGCTGCAGAGTGGTCGTTAGGACGCCTACTTGGCCGGAATGTTTCCAGCTGCGAGTTATAGGGCCAGAGTTCCCGGTCGGCAGTGACACATTTGTCACCGGGCCTTTAGCCCTTTTACTCGCAGGCTGTCATCTACCATTCGGTTTTGGCAACGTCGTCCGGATAATCGTTTCCTTTACAGCGGCTCGAGAGTGGTCGTTAGGACGCCTACTTGGCCAGAATGTTTCCAGCTGCGAGTTATAGGGCCAGAGTTCCCGGTCGGCATTGACACATTTGTCACCGGGCCTTTAGCCCTTTTACTCGCACGCTGTCATCTACCATTCGGTTTTGGCAACGTCGACCTGATAATCATTTCCTTTACAGTGCCTAGAGAGTGTTCGTTAGGATGCCTTCTTGTCCGGAATGTTAGCAGCTTCGAGTTATAGGACCAGAGTTCTTGGTCGGCATTGACACATTTGTCACCGGGCCTTTAGCCCTTTTACTCGCACGCTGTCATCTACCATTCGGTTTTGGCAACGTCGTCCGGATAATCATTTCCTTTACAGTGGCTCCAGAGTGGTCGTTAGGACGCCTGCTTGGACGGAATGTTTCCAGCTGCGAGTTATAGGGCCAGAGTTCCCGGTCGGCATTGACACATTTGTCACCGGGCCTTTAGCCCTTTTACTCGCGCCCTGTCATCTACCATTCGGTTTTGGCAACGTCGTCCGGATAATCATTTCCTTTACAGTGGCTCGAGAGTGGTCGTTAGGACGCCTACTTGGCCGGAATGTTTCCAGCTGCGAGTTATAGGGCCAGAGTTCCCGGTCGGCAGTGACACATTTGTCACCGGGCCTTTAGCCCTTTTACTCGCACGCTGTCATCTACCATTCGGTTTTGGCAACGTCGTCCGGATAATCATTTCCTTTACAGTGGCTGGAGAGTGGTCGTTAGGACGCCCACTTGGCCGGAATGTTTCCAGCTACGAGTTAAAGGGCCAGAGTTCCCGGTCGGCATTGACACATTTGTCACCGGGCCTTTAGCCCTTTTACTCGCACGCTGTCATCTACCATTCGGTTTTGGCAACGTCGTCCGGATAATCATTTCCTTTACAGTGGCTCGAGAGGGGTCGTTAGGACGCCTGCTTGGCTGGAATGTTTCCAGCTGCGAGTTATAGGGCCAGAGTTCCCGGTCGGCAGTGACACATTTGTCACCGGGCCTTTAGCCCTTTTACTCGCGCGCTGTCACCTACCATTCGGTTTTGGCAACGTCGTCCGGATAATCATTTCCTTTACAGTGGCTCCAGAGTGGTCGTTAGGACGCCTGCTTGGACGGAATGTTTCCAGCTGCGAGTTAAAGGGCCAGAGTTCCCGGTCGGCATTGACACATTTGTCACCGGGCCTTTAGCCCTTTTACTCGCGCGCTGTCATCTACCATTCGGTTTTGGCAACGTCGTCCGGATAATCATTTCCTTTACAGTGGCTCGAGAGTGGTCGTTAGGACGCATGCTTGGCCGTAATGTTTCCAGCTGCGAGTTAAAGGGCCAGAGTTCCCGGTCGGCATTGACACATTTGTCACCGGGCCTTTAGCCCTTTTACTCGCACGCTGAAATCTACCATTGGGTTTTGGCAACGTCGTCTGGATAATCATTTCCTTTACAGTGGCTGCAGAGTGGTCGTTAGGACGCCTACTTGGCCGGAATGTTTCCAGCTGCGCGTTATAGGGCCAGAGTTCCCGGTCGGCAGTGACACATTTGTCACCGGGCCTTTAGCCCTTTTACTCGCAGGCTGAAATCTACCATTGGGTTTTGGCAACGTCGTCTGGATAATCATTTCCTTTACAGTGGCTGCAGAGTGGTCGTTAGGACGCCTACTTGGCCGGAATGTTTCCAGCTGCGCGTTATAGGGCCAGAGTTCCCGGTCGGCAGTGACACATTTGTCACCGGGCCTTTAGCCCTTTTACTCGCAGGCTGTCATCTACCATTCGGTTTTGGCAACGTCGTCCGGATAATCGTTTCCTTTACAGTGGCTCGAGAGTGGTCGTTAGGATGCCTTCTTGTCCGGAATGTTAGCAGCTTCGAGTTATAGGACCAGAGTTCTTGGTCGGCATTGACACATTTGTCACCGGGCCTTTAGCCCTTTTACTCGCACGCTGTCATCTACCATTCGGTTTTGGCAACGTCGTCCGGATAATCATTTCCTTTACAGTGGCTCGAGAGGGGTCGTTAGGACGCCTGCTTGGCCGGAATGTTTCCAGCTGCGAGTTATAGGGCCAGAGTTCCCGGTCGGCAGTGACACATTTGTCACCGGGCCTTTAGCCCTTTTACTCGCGCGCTGTCACCTACCATTCGGTTTTGGCAACGTCGTCCGGATAATCATTTCCTTTAGAGTGGCTCCAGAGTGGTCGTTAGGACGCCTGCTTGGACGGAATGTTTCCAGCTGCGAGTTATAGGGCCAGAGTTCCCGGTCGGCATTGACACATTTGTCACCGGGCCTTTAGCCCTTTTACTCGCGCCCTGTCATCTACCATTCGGTTTTGGCAACGTCGTCCGGATAATCATTTCCTTTACAGTGGCTCGAGAGTGGTCGTTAGGACGCCTACTTGGCCGGAATGTTTCCAGCTGCGAGTTATAGGGCCAGAGTTCCCGGTCGGCAGTGACACATTTGTCACCGGGCCTTTAGCCCTTTTACTCGCACGCTGTCATCTACCATTCGGTTTTGGCAACGTCGTCCGGATAATCATTTCCTTTACAGTGGCTGGAGAGTGGTCGTTAGGACGCCTACTTGGCCGGAATATTTCCAGCTGCGAGTTAAAGGGCCAGAGTTCCCGGTCGGCATTGACACATTTGTCACCGGGCCTTTAGCCCTTTTACTCGCACGCTGTCATCTACCATTCGGTTTTGGCAACGTCGACCGGATAATCATTTCCTTTACAGTGGCTCGAGAGTGGTCGTTAGGACGCCTGCTTGGCCGGAATGTTTCCAGCTGCGAGTTATAGGGCCAGAGTTCCTGGTCGGCATTGACACATTTGTCACCGGGCCTTTAGCCCTTTTACTCGCACGCTGTCATCTACCATTCGGTTTTGGCAACGTCGACCGGATAATCATTTCCTTTACAGTGGCTCGAGAGTGGTCGTTACGACGCATACTTGGCCGGAATGTTTCCAGCTGCGAGTTATAGGGCCAGAGTTCCCGGTCGGCATTGACAGATTTGTCACCGGGCCTTTAGCCTTTTTACTCGCACGCTGAAATCTACCATTGGGTTTTGGCAACGTCGTCTTGGATAATCATTTCCTTTACAGTGGCTGCAGAGTGGTCGTTAGGACGCCTACTTGGCCGGAATGTTTCCAGCTGCGAGTTATAGGGCCAGAGTTCCCGGTCGGCAGTGACACATTTGTCACCGGGCCTTTAGCCCTTTTACTCGCAGGCTGTCATCTACCATTCGGTTTTGGCAACGTCGTCCGGATAATCGTTTCCTTTACAGTGGCTCGAGAGTGGTCGTTAGGACGCCTGCTTGGCCGGAATGTTTCCAGCTGCGAGTTATAGGGCCAGAGTTCCTGGTCGGCATTGACACATTTGTCACCGGGCCTTTAGCCCTTTTACTCGCACGCTGTCATCTACCATTCGGTTTTGGCAACGTCGACCGGATAATCATTTCCTTTACAGTGGCTCGAGAGTGGTCGTTACGACGCATACTTGGCCGGAATGTTTCCAGCTGCGAGTTATAGGGCCAGAGTTCCCGGTCGGCATTGACAGATTTGTCACCGGGCCTTTAGCCCTTTTACTCGCACGCTGAAATCTACCATTGGGTTTTGGCAACGTCGTCTGGATAATCATTTCCTTTACAGTGGCTGCAGAGTGGTCGTTAGGACGCCTACTTGGCCGGAATGTTTCCAGCTGCGAGTTATAGGGCCAGAGTTCCCGGTCGGCAGTGACACATTTGTCACCGGGCCTTTAGCCCTTTTACTCGCAGGCTGTCATCTACCATTTGGTTTTGGCAACGTCGTCCGGATAATCGTTTCCTTTACAGTGGCTCGAGAGTGGTCGTTAGGACGCCTACTTGGCCAGAATGTTTCCAGCTGCGAGTTATAGGGCCAGAGTTCCCGGTCGGCATTGACACATTTGTCACCGGGCCTTTAGCCCTTTTACTCGCACGCTGTCATCTACCATTCGGTTTTGGCAACGTCGACCTGATAATCATTTCCTTTACAGTGGCTAGAGAGTGTTCGTTAGGATGCCTTCTTGTCCGGAATGTTAGCAGCTTCGAGTTATAGGACCAGAGTTCTTGGTCGGCATTGACACATTTGTCACCGGGCCTTTAGCCCTTTTACTCGCACGCTGTCATCTACCATTCGGTTTTGGCAACGTCGTCCGGATAATCATTTCCTTTACAGTGGCTCGAGAGGGGTCGTTAGGATGCCTGCTTGGCTGGAATGTTTCCAGCTGCGAGTTATAGGGCCAGAGTTCCCGGTCGGCAGTGACACATTTGTCACCGGGCCTTTAGCCCTTTTACTCGCGCGCTGTCACCTACCATTCGGTTTTGGCAACGTCGTCCGGATAATCATTTCCTTTACAGTGGCTCCAGAGTGGTCGTTAGGACGCCTGCTTGGACGGAATGTTTCCAGTTGCGAGTTAAAGGGCCAGAGTTCCCGGTCGGCATTGACACATTTGTCACCGGGCCTTTAGCCCTTTTACTCGCGCGCTGTCATCTACCATTCGGTTTTGGCAACGTCGTCCGGATAATCATTTCCTTTACAGTGGCTCGAGAGTGGTCGTTAGGACGCATGCTTGGCCGTAATGTTTCCAGCTGCGAGTTAAAGGGCCAGAGTTCCCGGTCGGCATTGACACATTTGTCACCGGGCCTTTAGCCCTTTTACTCGCACGCTGAAATCTACCATTGGGTTTTGGCAACGTCGTCTGGATAATGATTTCCTTTACAGTGGCTGCAGAGTGGTCGTTAGGACGCCTACTTGGCCGGAATGTTTCCAGCTGCGAGTTATAGGGCCAGAGTTCCCGGTCGGCAGTGACACATTTGTCACCGGGCCTTTAGCCCTTTTACTCGCAGGCTGTCATCTACCATTCGGTTTTGGCAACGTCGTCCGGATAATCATTTCCTTTACAGTGGCTCGAGAGGGGTCGTTAGGACGCCTACTTGGCTGGAACGTTTCCAGCTGCGAGTTATAGGGCCAGAGTTCCCGGTCGGCAGTGACACATTTGTCACCGGGCCTTTAGCCCTTTTACTCGCGCGCTGTCACCTACCATTCGGTTTTGGCAACGTCGTCCGGATAATCATTTCCTTTACAGTGGATCCAGAGTGGTCGTTAGGACGCCTGCTTGGACGGAATGTTTCCAGCTGCGAGTTAAAGGGCCAGAGTTCCCGGTCGGCATTGACACATTTGTCACCGGGCCTTTAGCCCTTTTACTCGCGCGCTGTCATCTACCATTCGGTTTTGGCAACGTCGTCCGGATAATCATTTCCTTTACAGTGGCTCGAGAGTGGTCGTTAGGACGCATGCTTGGCCGTAATGTTTCCAGCTGCGAGTTATAGGGCCAGAGTTCCCGGTCGGCAGTGACACATTTTTTACCGGGCCTTTAGCCCTTTTACTCGTGTGCTGTCACCTACCATTCGGTTTTGGCAACGTCGTCCGGATAATCATTTCCTTTACAGTGGCTCGAGAGGGGTCGTTAGGACGCCTGCTTGGCCGGAATGTTTCCAGCTGCGAGTTAAAGGGCCAGAGTTCCCGGTCGGCATTGACACATTTGTCACCGGGCCTTTAGCCCTTTTACTCGCACGCTGTCATCTACCATTCGGTTTTGGCAACGTCGTCCGGATAATCATTTCCTTTACAGTGGCTCGAGAGGGGTCGTTAGGACGCCTGCTTGGCTGGAATGTTTCCAGCTGCGAGTTATAGGGCCAGAGTTCCCGGTCGGCAGTGACACATTTGTCACCGGGCCTTTAGCCCTTTTACTCGCGCGCTGTCACCTACCATTCGGTTTTGGCAACGTCGTCCGGATAATCATTTCCTTTACAGTGGCTCCAGAGTGGTCGTTAGGACGCCTGCTTGGACGGAATGTTTCCAGCTGCGAGTTAAAGGGCCAGAGTTCCCGGTCGGCATTGACACATTTGTCACCGGGCCTTTAGCCCTTTTACTCGCGCGCTGTCATCTACCATTCGGTTTTGGCAACGTCGTCCGGATAATCATTTCCTTTACAGTGGCTCGAGAGTGGTCGTTAGGACGCATGCTTGGCCGTAATGTTTCCAGCTGCGAGTTAAAGGGCCAGAGTTCCCGGTCGGCATTGACACATTTGTCACCGGGCCTTTAGCCCTTTTACTCGCACGCTGAAATCTACCATTGGGTTTTGGCAACGTCGTCTGGATAATGATTTCCTTTACAGTGGCTGCAGAGTGGTCGTTAGGACGCCTACTTGGCCGGAATGTTTCCAGCTGCGAGTTATAGGGCCAGAGTTCCCGGTCGGCAGTGACACATTTGTCACCGGGCCTTTAGCCCTTTTACTCGCAGGCTGTCATCTACCATTCGGTTTTGGCAACGTCGTCTGGATAATCATTTCCTTTACAGTGGCTCGAGAGGGGTCGTTAGGACGCCTACTTGGCTGGAACGTTTCCAGCTGCGAGTTATAGGGCCAGAGTTCCCGGTCGGCAGTGACACATTTGTCACCGGGCCTTTAGCCCTTTTACTCGCGCGTTGTCACCTACCATTCGGTTTTGGCAACGTCGTCCGGATAATCATTTCCTTTACAGTGGATCCAGAGTGGTCGTTAGGACGCCTGCTTGGACGGAATGTTTCCAGCTGCGAGTTAAAGGGCCAGAGTTCCCGGTCGGCAGTGACACATTTTTTACCGGGCCTTTAGCCCTTTTACTCGCGTGCTGTCACCTACCATTCGGTTTTGGCAACGTCGTCCGGATAATCATTTCCTTTACAGTGGCTCGAGAGGGGTCGTTAGGACGCCTGCTTGGCCGGAATGTTTCCAGCTGCGAGTTAAAGGGCCAGAGTTCCCGGTCGGCATTGACACATTTGTCACCGGGCCTTTAGCCCTTTTACTCGCACGCTGTTATCTACCATTCGGTTTTGGCAACGTCGTCCGGATAATCATTTCCTTTACAGTGGCTCGAGAGGGGTCGTTAGGACGCCTGCTTGGCTGGAATGTTTCCAGCTGCGAGTTATAGGGCCAGAGTTCCCGGTCGGCAGTGACACATTTGTCACCGGGCCTTTAGCCCTTTTACTCGCGCGCTGTCACCTACCATTCGGTTTTGGCAACGTCGTCCGGATAATCATTTCCTTTACAGTGGCTCCAGAGTGGTCGTTAGGACGCCTGCTTGGACGGAATGTTTCCAGCTGCGAGTTAAAGGGCCAGAGTTCCCGGTCGGCATTGACACATTTGTCACCGGGCCTTTAGCCCTTTTACTCGCGCGCTGTCATCTACCATTCGGTTTTGGCAACGTCGTCCGGATAATCATTTCCTTTACAGTGGCTCGAGAGTGGTCGTTAGGACGCATGCTTGGCCGTAATGTTTCCAGCTGCGAGTTAAAGGGCCAGAGTTCCCGGTCGGCATTGACACATTTGTCACCGGGCCTTTAGCCCTTTTACTCGCACGCTGAAATCTACCATTGGGTTTTGGCAACGTCGTCTGGATAATCATTTCCTTTACAGTGGCTGCAGAGTGGTCGTTAGGACGCCTACTTGGCCGGAATGTTTCCAGCTGCGCGTTATAGGGCCAGAGTTCCCGGTCGGCAGTGACACATTTGTCACCGGGCCTTTAGCCCTTTTACTCGCAGGCTGTCATCTACCATTCGGTTTTGGCAACGTCGTCCGGATAATCGTTTCCTTTACAGTGGCTCGAGAGTGGTCGTTAGGACGCCTACTTGGCCAGAATGTTTCCAGCTGCGAGTTATAGGGCCAGAGTTCCCGGTCGGCATTGACACATTTGTCACCGGGCCTTTAGCCCTTTTACTCGCACGCTCTCATCTACCATTCGGTTTTGGCAACGTCGACCTGATAATCATTTCCTTTACAGTGGCTAGAGAGTGTTCGTTAGGATGCCTTCTTGTCCGGAATGTTAGCAGCTTCGAGTTATAGGACCAGAGTTCTTGGTCGGCATTGACACATTTGTCACCGGGCCTTTAGCCCTTTTACTCGCACGCTGTCATCTACCATTCGGTTTTGGCAACGTCGTCCGGATAATCATTTCCTTTACAGTGGCTCGAGAGGGGTCGTTAGGACGCCTGCTTGGCCGGAATGTTTCCAGCTGCGAGTTATAGGGCCAGAGTTCCCGGTCGGCAGTGACACATTTGTCACCGGGCCTTTAGCCCTTTTACTCGCGCGCTGTCACCTACCATTCGGTTTTGGCAACGTCGTCCGGATAATCATTTCCTTTACAGTGGCTCCAGAGTGGTCGTTAGGACGCCTGCTTGGACGGAATGTTTCCAGCTGCGAGTTATAGGGCCAGAGTTCCCGGTCGGCATTGACACATTTGTCACCGGGCCTTTAGCCCTTTTACTCGCGCCCTGTCATCTACCATTCGGTTTTGGCAACGTCGTCCGGATAATCATTTCCTTTACAGTGGCTCGAGAGTGGTCGTTAGGACGCCTACTTGGCCGGAATGTTTCCAGCTGCGAGTTATAGGGCCAGAGTTCCCGGTCGGCAGTGACACATTTGTCACCGGGCCTTTAGCCCTTTTACTCGCACGCTGTCATCTACCATTCGGTTTTGGCAACGTCGTCCGGATAATCATTTCCTTTACAGTGGCTGGAGAGTGGTCGTTAGGACGCCTACTTGGCCGGAATGTTTCCAGCTGCGAGTTAAAGGGCCAGAGTTCCCGGTCGGCATTGACACATTTGTCACCGGGCCTTTAGCCCTTTTACTCGCACGCTGTCATCTACCATTCGGTTTTGGCAACGTCGACCGGATAATCATTTCCTTTACAGTGGCTCGAGAGTGGTCGTTAGGACGCCTGCTTGGCCGGAATGTTTCCAGCTGCGAGTTATAGGGCCAGAGTTCCTGGTCGGCATTGACACATTTGTCACCGGGCCTTTAGCCCTTTTACTCGCACGCTGTCATCTACCATTCGGTTTTGGCAACGTCGACCGGATAATCATTTCCTTTACAGTGGCTCGAGAGTGGTCGTTACGACGCATACTTGGCCGGAATGTTTCCAGCTGCGAGTTATAGGGCCAGAGTTCCCGGTCGGCATTGACAGATTTGTCACCGGGCCTTTAGCCCTTTTACTCGCACGCTGAAATCTACCATTGGGTTTTGGCAACGTCGTCTGGATAATCATTTCCTTTACAGTGGCTGCAGAGTGGTCGTTAGGACGCCTACTTGGCCGGAATGTTTCCAGCTGCGAGTTATAGGGCCAGAGTTCCCGGTCGGCAGTGACACATTTGTCACCGGGCCTTTAGCCCTTTTACTCGCAGGCTGTCATCTACCATTCGGTTTTGGCAACGTCGTCCGGATAATCGTTTCCTTTACAGTGGCTCGAGAGTGGTCGTTAGGACGCCTACTTGGCCAGAATGTTTCCAGCTGCGAGTTATAGGGCCAGAGTTCCCGGTCGGCATTGACACATTTGTCACCGGGCCTTTAGCCCTTTTACTCGCACGCTGTCATCTACCATTCGGTTTTGGCAACGTCGACCTGATAATCATTTCCTTTACAGTGGCTAGAGAGTGTTCGTTAGGATGCCTTCTTGTCCGGAATGTTAGCAGCTTCGAGTTATAGGACCAGAGTTCTTGGTCGGCATTGACACATTTGTCACCGGGCCTTTAGCCCTTTTACTCGCACGCTGTCATCTACCATTCGGTTTTGGCAACGTCGTCCGGATAATCATTTCCTTTACAGTGGCTCGAGAGGGGTCGTTAGGATGCCTGCTTGGCTGGAATGTTTCCAGCTGCGAGTTATAGGGCCAGAGTTCCCGGTCGGCAGTGACACATTTGTCACCGGGCCTTTAGCCCTTTTACTCGCGCGCTGTCACCTACCATTCGGTTTTGGCAACGTCGTCTGGATAATCATTTCCTTTACAGTGGCTCCAGAGTGGTCGTTAGGACGCCTGCTTGGACGGAATGTTTCCAGTTGCGAGTTAAAGGGCCAGAGTTCCCGGTCGGCATTGACACATTTGTCACCGGGCCTTTAGCCCTTTTACTCGCGCGCTGTCATCTACCATTCGGTTTTGGCAACGTCGTCCGGATAATCATTTCCTTTACAGTGGCTCGAGAGTGGTCGTTAGGACGCATGCTTGGCCGTAATGTTTCCAGCTGCGAGTTAAAGGGCCAGAGTTCCCGGTCGGCATTGACACATTTGTCACCGGGCCTTTAGCCCTTTTACTAGCACGCTGAAATCTACCATTGGGTTTTGGCAACGTCGTCTGGATAATGATTTCCTTTACAGTGGCTGCAGAGTGGTCGTTAGGACGCCTACTTGGCCGGAATGTTTCCAGCTGCGAGTTATAGGGCCAGAGTTCCCGGTCGGCAGTGACACATTTGTCACCGGGCCTTTAGCCCTTTTACTCGCAGGCTGTCATCTACCATTCGGTTTTGGCAACGTCGTCCGGATAATCATTTCCTTTACAGTGGCTCGAGAGGGGTCGTTAGGACGCCTACTTGGCTGGAACGTTTCCAGCTGCGAGTTATAGGGCCAGAGTTCCCGGTCGGCAGTGACACATTTGTCACCGGGCCTTTAGCCCTTTTACTCGCGCGCTGTCACCTACCATTCGGTTTTGGCAACGTCGTCCGGATAATCATTTCCTTTACAGTGGATCCAGAGTGGTCGTTAGGACGCCTGCTTGGACGGAATGTTTCCAGCTGCGAGTTAAAGGGCCAGAGTTCCCGGTCGGCATTGACACATTTGTCACCGGGCCTTTAGCCCTTTTACTCGCGCGCTGTCATCTACCATTCGGTTTTGGCAACGTCGTCCGGATAATCATTTCCTTTACAGTGGCTCGAGAGTGGTCGTTAGGACGCATGCTTGGCCGTAATGTTTCCAGCTGCGAGTTATAGGGCCAGAGTTCCCGGTCGGCAGTGACACATTTTTTACCGGGCCTTTAGCCCTTTTACTCGCGTGCTGTCACCTACCATTCGGTTTTGGCAACGTCGTCCGGATAATCATTTCCTTTACAGTGACTCCAGAGTGGTCGTTAGGACGCCTGCTTGGACGGAATGTTTCCAGCTGCGAGTTATAGGGCCAGGGTTCCCGGTCGGCATTGACACATTTGTCACCGGGCCTTTAGCCCTTTTACTCGCGCGCTGTCATCTACCATTCGGTTTTGGCAACGTCGTCCGGATAATCATTTCCTTTACAGTGGCTCGAGAGTGGTCGTTAGGACGCCTACTCTGCCGGAATGTTTCCAGCTGCGAGTTATAGGGCCAGAGTTCCCGGTCGGCAGTGACAGATTTGTCACCGGGCCTTTAGCCCTTTTACTCGCACGCTGTCATCTACCATTCGGTTTTGGCAACGTCGTCCGGATAATCATTTCCTTTACAGTGGCTCGAGAGTGGTCGTTAGGACGCCTACTTGGTCGGAATGTTTCCAGCTGCGAGTTAAAGGGCCAGAGTTCCCGGTCGGCATTGACAGATTTGTCACCGGGCCTTTAGCCCTTTTACTCGCACGCTGTCATCTACCATTCGGTTTTGGCAACGTCGTCTGGATAATCATTTCCTTTACAGTGGCTCGAGAGTGGTCGTTAGGACGCCTGCTTGGCCGGAATGTTTCCAGCTGCGAGTTATAGGGCCAGAGTTCCCGGTCGGCATTGACGCATTTGTCACCGGGCCTTTAGCCCTTTTATTCGGACGCTGTCATCTACCATTCGGTTTTGGCAACGTCGCCCCTATAATCATTTCCTTTACAGTGGCTCGAGAGGTCGTTAGGACGCCTGCTTGGCCGGAATGTTTCCAGCTGCGAGTTAAAGGGCCAGAGTTCCCGGTCGGCATTGACACATTTGTCACCGGGCCTTTAGCCCTTTTACTCGCGCGCTGTCATCTACCATTCGGTTTTGGCAACGTCGTCCGGATAATCATTTCGTTTACAGTGGCTCGAGAGTGGTCGTTAGGACGCATACTTGGCCGGTATGTCACTGAACGCCTCCGGAATGTTTCCAGCTGCGAGTTATAGGGCCTGAGTTCCCGGTCGGCATTGACACATTTGTCACCGGGACTTTAGCCCTTTTACTCGCACGCTGTCATCTACCATTCGGTTTTGGCAATGTCGTCCGGATAATCATTTCCTTTACAGTGGCTCGAGAGTGGTCGTTAGGACGCATACTTGGCCGGTATGTCACTGAACGCCTTCGGAATGTTTCCAGCTGCGAGTTACAGGGCCTGAGTTCCCGGTCGGCATTGACACACTTGTCACCGGATCTTAGGCCCTCTAGCTCGCACGCTATGATGTTCCGTTCGGTTCTCGCATCGTCGTTCCGATTTATGCCCTTTGTCACCAGGACTTATTTATGCCCTTTTACTCGCATCCTGCCATCTCCTCTGTGGTTCCCGCGACGTCGCTCAGAGCATCATTTCTTTTATGTCGAGTCAAGTGTGGTCGTTAGAACTCGTACTGAGCAGATATGTTCACCGGGGAATTAATACCCCTGCCACACGGCAAATTTAATGTCATTCTCATCGAATGACATTTGTTCGACTAAATGTCATTTTTTCTGCGCGCTGCTACACGGCAAAAGCTAATGTCATTTGCAAATGATGGCGATTGCGATGGAAAGAGAGTACAGTGAGTACAGCATACAAGAATTTCGATGTATGCTTCAATACGTTGCAAAAAGTATTGCTTTGCTAATGGAAACCGATTCTAAAATCTTCATCCTCATTTTAATCAACGCATTTAGATAGGCGCGCTGTGCGAGGGATCTAAAAACGCTGATTTCAATAACGTGTTGATCACTGCTATCCACCACAAGTCCAAGCCAAGCCAAACCTCAGCCAGCGGCGGCAGGCAAATGGCGGACGTCATATTGTGAAATTCTCTCTATGGCGAAATTAGACAGTATTAGCTGTGCGTCCGCAAAAGCTTTGCGCATGCTACGGGCGCACCTTGCGCGCACTGCCGCCCGTCCTCACAACAGTTTTGGTAGGGAGCACGGTAGTTGGGTGTGATTAGCGTAGCGCGCGAGAAGCATAACATAGTGTGGCGCCATCTAGACGATAGCAAGTCAAACCTCCTGAACTGAGTGCCGAAAAAACGTGTTTCTCTTTTATTAACGGCAGTAATGAATGCATTCGAAGGTTTTGTTTTTTTTTTAAATGTAAATCAATTGGATGAAATGAAAATGTAGATTCTAGTGCAAAGTTGGAGAAATACTTCTCTCGGGGTCGTTGCTATGACGACAGTGTACGCCGTACATAGTTAAGCCTAGCATCAAGAAATTCTGAAATTTATCTCAAAAGCGACTGATATTTCAAACCTATATTGTTACGGAGGGATGAGAATGCACAAAATAAAAGCGAATACAACCGTTTAGAGCAAGCTATCGCGTCGAAAAATGCAGCGGCGACGCAGTATTCGGTCCGAAGCGGGCGAGCTGGGCGTCGCCATGTTGTGAATGTTAACCACGCAAGCCTGGTAGCGAGAGTGAGTTTTATTTTTTTCCAGTTCTATTTGGCATTTTTATATACATAAATGAACGACAGCACAATCGTAGGGAAGCGGAAATATTGCAGTGCTTGTGACGTTTTTGTAATCGTGTTTTTCGGTTTATATTCTCACCAAGTCTCTGGTGTCAAGGGAACACATTAGCTCGGACGTCGCAGGCGAATGTGTTCAGGGAACTCATTCGATACCTAATGTCGTTTTCATCGAATGACATTAGGTTTTCTCGTGTGGCAGCAAACTAATGTCGTTTTGAACGAATGTCATTCGATGGAAATGACATCAAATTTGCCGTGTGGCAGGGGTATTAGTCAGCCAAACGTGAATTTTCTGTTGAAATTCATATATTTCAGGAGAAAAAAATTCTTAATGCTGTTCGGCACAGGCAGTGTTTTCACGCAAAGCTCAATTTCCAAATTATTTAATTACGTAAGAATCGAGGTATGAAAGCCATGATGGACATATTTTGCTTGCTAAAAGTACTTGTGAGGAAGAATGTCTCAGGCTTATGTCCGCCATTGCAAAGAAGCTGTTTCATATTATGTATTGCAGGGAAGTACAAAAAGTATTGCCCTGAACTTGGCCTTTGCAAGCGAAGTCTCTAGAAGGAGGTGAAAAAGAACGTTTCCATATTTTTTTTTCTATCAATGTTACCCGCGCTCAAACTTGTAGCTTATCGAGCATCTGCAGGAGTGCCCAAATGTAGGGGAGGAAACAGGAAAGACGCCGTCCACTGCTCTAAATTTTCCTCAAAACCCAAGACAAACATTTTCCATCAAGAGAGACCGTATACCTAACTATTTCTGTGCAGCGATTATTGCAGCAAGCAGGATTCGATGGCGCCGCTATCGCGGAGCGTGGTATGCGAACAAAAGCTCTCGGATGTTATTTTGTGACTGCACAGTGCACCTAGGAGGTTGTCCTTCATTAACCCTTTAAACGCCATGCCATTATGATTCTATAAATGCATTACATCACTGATAACATCACTGGTAACACGCTGAGGAGTGCACAGCTGTAGCAGCTCGAAAATTGCAAATGTAGCTGCTCCCCTCGAAAGGCAAGAGCCTCCCTTCAACGAACACATCCTGTTCTGGCACATATGCAGCAAGGACGGTCTTGTTCAGTCTTGCAATTTCGGGTACGAACACACTGCATGTCTGTAGTGGGACAACAAAGCGAGGGCCTGAGGGCGCTCACGGCTTCGTAAATGCACTGTGCAGCAAGAAAATTGCATTAAAAAATTTTTAACAACCTTTCCTATGAGCCGCATCCAAGTATACAAAAATGCTCGATTAGGACGGAAAATATATTCATCATGGCTTTCATCTCTTGAATCTGACGTCATTGCAAATTTGCGAAATTGAGCTGCGCGTGAGAACGCTGTTTGGAAAAATTCACGGCTGGCCTACTAATGTGTGCACAATTATGAAATAATCAAGACTATTGAATTTTATGGGCAATTTGATCTCGTGGAATCCCCCCACCGGGACTTATGTCCTTCCACGCGCACGCTGTCATCTATCTACCCTTTGGTTCCCGCAACGTCGCTCAAAGCATCGCACCTTTTACCGTGCATCTAGTGTGCTGTTAGAGCCCTGGTTGGCAGTGAATTCGTCTTTGTCACAGGACTCTAATTATGCTCGCCAGGTGCACTCCGTCGTCGTTCCAAATAGGGTTCCTCGATGCGCGCGCCCCCTCGAGATTAGAGTGGGAACAACCGCGTTGGCTGCTACGGCGTCCGCCATATGTGGGCCCGCTCTTCCCTTCGCGTTTCGCTGATGCGAAAGGTATCATTGTCATCCTTACCAGCCTGACTCTGCAATTAACCCTGTCCATTGCCAGCTGCGACCGCCGTATCCCAAGCAAGAATCTCAATCCGCCCACTTAACCTTCTGCCGCCCTCTGCTGCACTTGCTTTCTCTTGGGATCCACTGTTGCCCTGCACAGGTCCATTTATTCCTCTTGATTTCAGATCAGATGTCATTAACTCGCGTTTGCTCCCTCACCCACTCTGCCCGCTTCCGGTCCCGTTATTGTCTATTACTGCATAAATAACGAGCGCTGCTCCAACGAATGCTTATATATACAGGGTGTCTCAGCTAACTTGGACCAAGATTTATAAAAAAAAAAAAAAAAACTAAGCGTTCTTCAGAACTGAAATCGCGTGGATGTTGTTAGGGTTTATCTTCTTGACGCTTATCTTGGAACGAAGCACAACGCGAAGCCCTGTCTTGGGCAGCACGAAAGGCGCGAAGCTCGTGATGTTTTTTACAAAGCACGGATAAGAGTGCTGTAATCGCGGCGCATCCGGGTGCACATAGCGCGATGTTCCGTGGTATTTGTTAAACTCCGCGGGCTTTCGTTTTCCCCCAATAGAAACGGCCACGCTAAGTCTCGTTGGAAGTGCCTGGGTTGGACAATGTTTGTGGAGCTCCGCAACTTTCTGAAGAATGCTTAGTTTTTTATAAACCTTGGTCCAAGTTAGCTGGGGCGCCCTGTATGTACTGCTGCAACGCTCAACTGCTTTAAAAAAACAACCAAGCAAAGGACGTTTCATGGTGCATCACCTCGTCAAGAAATGCAACTCTGTCTTTGTTAGGGCGACGGAAGGCCCACTAACACACTTATCTCAGCAGCCTCCACAATCTTCTGCACTATTTGGTCCGAGTGCCTGCTGACTACGGAACAGCTGGCAAGATCCTGTTCGCACTGTCTTTCTTCCGGCGATCCAGTGCCTTGCTTTTTCAACACTAAATTTGGATGATTTACTTTCCTGATTTGTTAACTATTGATCGGCGTCGTCTGCGGCACTGGCGATACCCCATAACAACCAGCTTCCTCATAGTGCGCGCGGCAGCATGCGCGACTAAGCCTTTCAAGAAACACTAGCACAACTTCTAGGCACACATATGGGATGTATACCCGCAGTGACCGGCATAGCTAGGAAATATCGCAAGGGTTTGAATAATGATTGTACTTGCACTGCGTTTATGCGAACAGTTTGCAGGCTCCCACCCGTACCGCCGTATCTTCACCGTCCAGAGCAGCCTTCTTTTACGATCTCTTGGGAATGAAAGCCTCTAGCCGACAGTGACGACACTCTTGCCATCTCCCTCGGCGGAGGAATGGGACAAGCTCTTGGCTTGTCCTATTCCCAAAACAACGCAGCTGGCCCTCATCACGCGAGCTCAAGAGGTCACACCCGACTGGAGGCCACCCTGAACTCGCCCCAGCCCCACCTAATCCCTTCCGTTTTGTGGAAATAAAGTTGTAACCACCACCTTGCCAGTTGACGGGTCTTGCCAGGTCACGGAAGACTGACCGGGCTGGCAGCTCCTCGTACAGCCGCACAGCACCTCGGTCTCTGTGATCCTTGTGATCAGTTCTGCCTGGTCCTCTTGCTGAGTGACCGGGTTACCAATGCGTCAGAGCCCAGATATTGCTTTTCTTAGTATTGAGCCTCGAACAGGGGGATGCAATAAAGAAAAAAGTAAATCACATACACATGCAGCCTTACTGAAAAATTCGACAAAGCATTTGGCACCTACGGACGAATATTCAAATTGAACCGGTTAAATATGTGCTTAATGCTCAAATGCTGAAAAGCGGGGATATAAATTATTTACGTAATAACTGGCCAATTTTTATTGTCTGCTTTTTGTGAGGAATTTAAGCTCGTAAGGATGGCTTCCTTTATGGCAAACTGGAGCAAAGCTTTCGAACTTGATATGAATTTACATTTACAAAGGCCTCCGCCTGAGTCCACCAGTTTAACGTGAAACAGAAACGCGGCTTTTCCCGTTATGCACTTAGTCTCACTACGGCATTCCTGCTTCTGTGAGGATGCTCCGAAAGCTGCAGAAAGCTGCAGAACCATGCATGGCTTTCCGCAGTAAACGCAGTGACGGGTTTCATGGGTTTCATTATTCGAAAAACAGCCGCACATTGTTTTCCTCAGAAACCTAACGGCCAAAGGTGAGCGTCAACACACTAAGTGTTACGTACTTTTCGTTTCACCGTTCTTCCTTTCCAACGTTTCTGACGTGTTTCATGTCTTCTTGTTAGTTCATGCGTGTCCAAATAATTCGCGACAAAATGCTTACTTCAGATCTTACTCAAGTAGCCAAGCAACAAGGCACATTAACGACGCAGAAGAATATATCATTTTAAGACATGATTTTATTGTTGCTGTCTAGCCCCCTCTGCTTTCTTTTTATTCTTATCGTTTGGAAATAATTTCATGCACACCGCCATTGCAATTTCCAACCAGAGTCCAAAGTTTCGGCCTTCCCCTGTAAGTAACACCTGCCTAATGAAGGCTTCTGCGATCTATGAGCCAGGATATTAAATGTCGATAACAATGATCACTTCTCCTATCCTTTCCACACGAGGTGCGCAAAAAATGACAAAAAGCACGTTCGTTCTCCCTCTGCAAATGAATAGCGAGGGAATTCTTCTGTACAGCTTGCAAACGTAGGCAGAACACGGCGCTTCTTCCTCCATGCCCTATTTACGACCACTGGCATGGCGTATAGTAACGAGGCGCTGATACATCTGTGTATCCTCAAACATGGCGCGCATTAGTGAGCAGCGTATACTTCAGGCTTGGACGAAATGGTACAGAGAATGCAAGGACGCAGCCAGAAGGAAAGTTCTCCTGTGTAGGATTGCGTGAAAACATCCCCGCAGTGTGTCTGTGTGTGTTGGGGGGGGGGGGGGGGCTGTAATATTTGTTAACCTTTTAACATATATTTTCCCTTACGGTGCTGTGCATGGTGCACTGCTTACATTTGTGGGTGAGTATCGAGGCGAAAGTAAATGTGAGCCTTTAAGAAGGAGGTTTGGCGGAATAGACACGCACATAGGGAAAGGTGGAAGGACACACGAAAGAGTAGGTAGCAGTTACTACGAATCCAACAACGAATGCTTTTAACGATAGTCTGTGTTCATAGGAACGCGAGGATCCCTTAAATAATGTGCGTGTACCGTAAGCGTTCCTCTTCTCCCCCTTCCTCCCCCCTCATTTCACTACTAGAAAAAAGAAGAAAAAGATACCTGGCTGCGCAATGGAGTGCACAGTAGTGCAAGCCCCGCTTGCAAGCGCCCTCTGTAACGTTCCTGCGTGTGCGCTGGCTAATGCTACCGCGCTCTGCACTATTCTGGCCACGCCTGTAGGCGGGAGCAAACGGTGGTGTGGCTTGAGCTTTTCCTGGTGTTCCCAGGTCAGTCGAAGAAGCTGTCTTCGTCGTCGCACTTCTGGCTCTGCAGAATCTTGGGCTCCGAGTACATATCCAGGCCCAGCACTGAAACAAGACGGAGAGGAAGGGAGAGAGATAGAGGTGGAATGGCTATATCAAATCGAAATGTGTTGTGAAAGCCACATTCATTTAGGCGTTTCTTTTGCTCTTGATAGTAGCACGTCAAGTTCGGTCCTTGTATTCTGCAAGTACCAAAGATTTCAACTCTTTCCGTCGAACCAGAGCGCTAATTTTAGCACTGTTTCGGCTTCAGCTTTATCACCCAAGAACAGTCGGCATCAAGCCGGCCCTCATCGACTGCGCCGCTCTGCAAATGTGACGTCGCAAGCACACGTACACCAAGCCACGGAACTGTGTTGTGCAACTGCTGTCGTGTGCCATTCAGATTGAACAATGACGGAGGCGCGAAAGCAATACTCAGCTTGTTTCTAGCCTGAAAAGAGGGGCTAGAAAGGAAGGGATGGCCCCTCAAACAAGCGGCAAATGCCTTTCAAGGGATGCCCTCCAAACCAATGGCGTCCACCGACCTACGCAACTCGCCAGTGTGAATCCGCCTGAACCGCGGCGTCAAGTAAATCTGTCGACGCCACTGGACTTATATTAGGTTGGGGCAACCTAAAAAGATTGAAAAATAATAAGCCCCTTCCTGCACCACATATGTATAGCAGGCTATTGGACAGAAGGACTGCCTTGGGGGGTATCTGCCGCTTCGTTCTTAAGTTGTATCCGTCAAAACAACGTTTTCTTATTAATCGGAAACAACGCCACAAGACGCTGTTGCTATGTGTGTGAACGTATTTGGAAAAAAAAAATGCCCGAGGCCTTTTCTTGGGTCCGATAAATTCGATTACGTTTATTTGCGAATGTTCAATGATATTGACTCACCAGGGCATTACACCCGATGAATCATTGAGTTCCGAAAACGTTGGATACTGCTGGTATATGTGGTCGCGGAATACAATAATTAGGGTCATATTTTTGCAGTCGGCGACAAGTTTCTCAAATTATTAACGAGCGATCACGAGTCCTGCCACAATGCAGCAGATTAGGCCTCCTGCTATCTATTGTGCATCGGAGTGCCATCGTTGTAACAATCAGAATACCATATTTACTATATACAAAGATACCATCAGCATATATTTCTCTTACAGAAGCATCGATCAGCTTATATCCAATTGACATGGCACTATATTTCGGCTACAAAAGTGGTCCGCATCTAACTATTCAAAACAGTTATACCTTCATGCCCAATAATAAACCAGTTATTTTAAACTCCATGTCCTGTTGACGCTTTTGAGCATTTCAAATGTCTTGGTGTGATAGTTACTGCTTACATATTCTGGGAATGTCACGTGAACGTATTAACAAATATGACCCGATAATCGGTGTAATCTGTAATCTCAGATAATTTCTGTAAAAATAAGAATATTGGCTTATAATTGTTTTCATTGTCTACTCACACATACTCTACTGACAATTTGTGTAGGGTACAACTGCGTTTTCTAACCTACAAAAAAATTTGCTTCGCTAAAATGATGCACACACCAAGTGTACAATGCTGACTATAACGCAAATGCAATTTTTCCCGCTGTGTTCATGTTGTTGGCGATCACAAACTATACCGATACCATTTAAGTACTATATGGAGTGAATTACACTACTTAACGTGGGTACCACCGTGCTGGGTACTTTTGCACATCAGAAAAAAAAATGAATGACTAATATTAGGATACCAGACATGAAGAATATTGCAAAGTTGCTGGAAGAAGTCTGGCAAGAAATGCCTGTGTTATTCCTTGCCATTACTTTAAAACAATTATCAGACAACTTTTTTTTTTAAATTGGTGAAAATTGGTAATTGGTAATTTTAATGTCTTGATCTCTTTATTGACTCCGTTTTCATTGCTGTTGTTGAACGTCACTCTTTACATGGAGCTGCGGAAGACCTTTGCGTCGGGTGAAGAGGATGTAGTAGAAACGCCCTCCCTCTGGGCTGTTACAAACCACTTCCGCAGCCGCTTCCACCGCACTAGCGCAGGGTGCACACAACAGCCCAGCGAGCAATGCGGCGACGTCCAAGGAGCCCTCATTGGAAAGGTCTATTCTAGCAGTTTTTATGCGAAGCATACTAGCCGCACAACCGAGCTCTTCCTTGCTGCGCCGCGTGCGGCCGCGTAGCTACCACTTGACCTACATTGGCGCACCACGTGATATGACGTCACAACAGCTGTGAAAGCTGGGGCTCAACTCGTGCGCTCGCTTGCGGACGCGCAGCCTCCGCCGGCTGTATGCTTCGCATCCTAGGCTTATTTTTTTCTTTTTGAGCCGTCTTTCATCTGTTGGTTACACGATGGAACCAAATATCTGATTCAATTTTATATGTCGAAAATTGGCTTAATCCATCCAAGCACACCTTTTGCGAATCGTATATAAGCCTATATTTTTTAGCATGACCAAGTTCTCTGTTTGGCTTACACGAAAATCGCAACCCAAATCGCGTGTTTTCTTGCAATGTGTAATTTTTTTTTTTTTGAGTGCCAATTTACTACGACTGTAAGAGTTAAAGCTTCTCACCTTTCCTTGAAATGAGGGAAGGCACGTCTTGTTTGACTTTTGCGCTGATGATGTTCCTAAGAGGGAAGAAAGGGGTAATGGTGAAGGAGTGCTCCGTTTTCGCCTATGATTAATGAGAATGCTAAAGCAAGTTATCCGACCAGTTAGCTCGAAGCTGAGAAAAAAATCCAGCGTGTGTGCAGTATCGTCGCACTACGAAACCACGGCATTGTAAAGATCGGCTCAACATCGACTCTGCTGTTCCTTTTATGATTAATGTCATGCAGAACAAAAAAAAACAAATTTTTTATTGATCCTGCACTACTGCGTATTCTTGGACCCATACGCTCATACATTGCATCCGTTGGATCCCAACGCGTCACTTTTACACTCGCGTCCCTAACGTTAGTAACTTGTAAACTTCGACGCTGCAACGAATTGGACCCGTCTCAGTACTCATGCTTGGTCTATTTCTTAGCAAAAAAACACCTGTTTAGTATGTGAAGTGAGCTCTCCCCAAGCCCAGAATACTCACGGATGTGTTCGCAGCGTAGGAATAAATTAGCGGTCCAGAGGACTAATGTCTTATGTTACACTGGCGAAGAGTTTGCTTGACGTGTTTGTTTTCAATAAGCACTTCTTTCCAAGCACCGTGTGACGCAATAATTGCGGAACCGTGGCGACAGTGTTATCCCTGAACTGTTACAGCTTTGAAAATTTGGAGTGAAGACAGCTGGTAAGAGACTCACTGTATGTTGACAGAGGTGACGTCATACTCAGGAGGGGAGCTATCATTGCTGCCGGGTTTGGTCTCCTCGTGTCCTTCGGCACTCTTTTTAAACCTTGGGTGGTGCAGTGAAAAAGTATGGTAGGGGGAGTCACGACGATGCTGCGTCATGTACTGCTGTTTTATTTTCTTCTTTTTGCATAACTTTTTTTTTTTAGTCTGCAGCCGCGTGTGTGGAAAAAGTGTTTGATGGTCCTGGCCCTAACTTAATGTACACTTCCATGAGAAGCAGAAACAAGTGCTCTTTGAATGCGTGGCTATGTAGAAACTTTTTCTGACGCCAGTAGTACACTGTACGCGCTGGCAGGCAGTGAACTGGAAGCGAGCTGCTGAGTGGTACATAGTCCCCATGTTCTTTAGGGACAGCAGAAGCAATCCAAATGAAAAAAAAAATTTTGTTGCCGTAGCTTTCTTTACAGCGCGATGCAGGGTGCTAATTTACAGATACCTTTTCATGGCGTTCAGCCTCTGTTGTGCGCATAGTCCGCAATAAAAAACAGTGTGGCCTTCAAGAGTAAGTGCACGAGGATGTGCCTTGAGTAGGTAAAAAAAGTGCTATTGAATATAGTCGCACAAACATAGACTAAAGCGTGCCTTACTTGGACTGGTTGGTCATAACTGCAGCTGCCATTTCGTTCTCAATGTCGGTACTGCTTTCCGACGGGTGGTCCACCGCCGACGGCTTCTCTGGGGCAGTGGGCTTAACGTTGCCGAGAAGGAACTGGTAGGCAGTGGTCTCTGCGCAAATGTGCATCAGAAGGAACAAAGCTGGTCAACTGGCGTCAATTCAAGCAGGCCTGGCCCTTCTTTCATGACCCACTGTGAGCTTCACACGCGAATCAACATTGACAGAAACAAGACTCCCAAGACGTCCAGAATTCCCACTGACGTCATTGGGGTAGGATATGCACGACGGTGGAGGGGGGAACGATGATATTCTCGCGACATTGTGGCGGTAGGGCGACCTTGTCACATATGCTACTTTTCGGCCGACCCACTCTGAGATGGTCCGGCCCGTATTCGTTGTACTCAGTCTTTCGAGCTGGGCGATTCGCACCACCTCGGCGAGTTCGATCCAAGTATTATGCACCCCCATTTCCCGCCTGGCGACGATTACAGGCCGGAAATTTCGCAAACCCCGTCTAGTTATTTCAAACCCAGTTAGAAAATAAAAAGAGATGATAAATGTAAGACCTACGGAGCGAGGGGGACCCTCGATCACATAATTTGGCAATGCCCTGGATTCCCGGGCGCTGAGGACAATATTAAGAGTACAGCAGCCTGGGAGGCCCTTCTGCGAAGCGAGGTCCCCGCCGACCAGAAGCGAGCTGTCCGCCTGGCGGCTGAAGCCGCGAAGAGCCAATGTATCTGCGGACCACATGTCAACATAACGGAGTCGGAATTGTATGCTACGTATTTCCACCGTCAGCCCCCAAATGCCAACCCTCCGGAACATCCTGTCGCACCTCCCTTTTTCAGCATAGTTCCACCCACCTTTCAATACGGACGTGGATGTTGGCATCATTATCATTAAATATCTGCTCCTTCTTTTGTTATAGACAAATTCACGCCGCAAAGAAACAAAAAAAACGAGAACGGTGCGGATTCTTCGTCTACCTCCAAATTTTAAGAACGAATACATAGAGGTCCATTTAAATGGGCTCCCACGGAGCCTGCAGAGAAGCAACGCACCGACCTGAATCTTGTCCAAATATCGCCTTCACTGTTTATAAAATTGAGAAAATATAAAATAAACCTTCTCGAATCAAAAATCCAAGCGCTTACTTCTAGACTCCAAGATTGGAGCTCGAGTGATTGAACCGTGAACCCACAAGTGAACGCCATAAAGAGGAGAATATCGGGTTTTAGCGTAAATAAGCTATACGTTGGAGCGGGAAGCAACGGCGCTTGTCAGAGGCAGCTGCAGACGTCGCTTACGAACATCTGTCGCTTTGTGGAAGCATATCGCGCTATGTCGAATATCTCCATTCCTGCTCGTGGAACGCGAGGTGTTGTTTTGAATTGTCAAGAAAAAAAAAGCTCGTACTCTTCGCACCGACAAAAACAACGATAATATAGTTATAAACACACCATGGATGAGTTCAAGGGCTGCAATATCTTGACAATGCATGCTTGGCACGGCTTTCGGCTGCGGCGCGACCGAGCCGTTCATTGTTTTCTCTCTCTTTTAATAAATGGTAGTGCTTTCAAGGTTTACCGCCTCTTCGCTAAGAGGCGTTACGTTCCCTCTCTCATAGAACCGCGCATGTGCGCGACTGTTCTCAGCACCTCTATGCGTTGGAACCACACGGAGTTTTTTATACCTGTATTCTTCGTGCTCGAAGTGCAAGATTTGGAGGTAAGGTTGATTAGTCGTCCCACGTGCACCTACAACCTGCCTTTTCAAGTTCTTGGCTATACTAATATGTTGAAGGCTGTGCCTGTGCGTAGTTTTGCCCTTTTAGTCTTCCAGCTGCAGGAGGTGGCCCTCCCTATCTGTCTCTTTGTATGCTACCAAATAATAGAAGCCACCTGTCTGCCTCGGCAATTCTCAAATGAGACATCGCATGCGTGACGAAAGCCGTACCTTGAGGTAATATGTCCTTGTCGAAAAAGCTGTCCTCGCTGTTGTCGTGGGAACGGCTTTTTTCTTTGCCTGCGTTTGGAGAGAAAGCCATAATGCTGCCAGTAGTATAAACATGATCTCTGCATCAGCAAGAAAACGCCAGATGAAGCAGAACAATTCGTATGCTTTCCATTGCTATAATCCATTTATACGCCGATCGGCAGGTGACTGTACATACACGTTGATCGCGAGATGCACTGAGAGCGCACTTTTTCCATGACTCCTGTTACTTGACGAAACAAATTTAGCGCTCAAAACACAGGAGAAAACGGGGAGGACACCACATACGATTTTTATTCAACGCAAGTACACGTTTTTTCCTTTCGTTTTGTCCTGTGCTTCGAGCGCTACGTCCCAAACAGCTACCCTCATCCTGTTACTTGCACATACATACCGAATTTAGGATACCGAGCCGTACAGATTGCTTGATTGACGAATCATTTATTATTTTAATGCGATAGCATTTAGACTGTCGTCTCACAAGAAATTTTCGGCTTCTGTGTCACGAAATTCTCTGGTTGAGAGAGGCCACGTGGCCTTGTGACGTCATCACAGCCTGCCCACCTCTCTCTCTCTCTCTCTCTCTCTCTCTCTCGGCAGCTAAAAATGCCCCATTTCGAGGTTTCTGCGTTCCGCTGTAAGGATACCTTTCTTATAAAGCGACATGATTACCACCCAAATCGGAAGTCTATAAGTCATTGCACTGAAAAGCGTCTGTGCATGATTACAATGCGCATAGAGGTGACAGAAAATTCACCTACCGCCTTGCGCCACTTTAGGGCTGTCAGAGGACGAGCTCTTGCTGCTCGAGCTGCTGCTAGAACTACTCAGGTTCCTCGACTGTTTGTGAGACTTGCTCCTCGGTTTTTCCGAAGTCCCTGCGGCCTGCTGGGCGGGCATCGACTGATTTGCCGCTTCCCGTTTCTCGACACACTTCTCGCCGTCGGGAAGAGCCATCTGCTGCGAGTGGCCGGCCAGGTGGCGCGACTCCACCAGGGCCGCAGGCACGCTCCTCCTCTCGCTCCGCTGCTCGGTCATGTCCTGCCCCAGTAACTGCCCCTCGCTGCCACTCCTCATGAGCCTGTCCGCCCCCGAACGGCCGTCCCGGGAAGGATTCCGCTTGTCCGCAGGCAGTTGGAGCATCGAATCCTGTCCCCTCTGGCCGTCCTGCCGCTGTCCGACATCCTGCGGGTCTTCCCTCGACGTATCCTGTTTGCCGTCGCTGAACCGCTGGTCCCCGCATGACACCGACCACTCGCTGTCCTTACCGGCCACGTCAGTGGCCTCACTCCTCTCCGACGCGTCGTACAGCTTAGCCTCGCTACGGTCGGGTTGCCCGTGGCTCGCGGTTCCCGCTTGATACCTCGCCCTCCTGGCCGACCGTTCTTCGTGCGCCTCCTTAGACTTGGAAGTGCTGTTCGATTTAGTCTCCGCGGTGCCGGCTGGCTGCCTGATCGTCGCGTTTCTCGGAGCGGGAGGCGGAGCTCCGCGTGACGAGGGAGTTGGTTCCCGGCCGCCTTCCCTTCTGGACTGCTTGAAAGAGCCCTGCTTCTTCAGCGGTTGCCCCGCGTCGCCGCGGGCTTCCTTGCTGGGGCGACTCGCCGCGCCTCCGTGACTCCTGCTAGCCCTCCTGAGGCGTAGTGTGGGTATGGACCTTGGTTCGTGCCTCCCTTCGTCCGTGTCCCCCTGGTGGAAACTGTCGCCGCTCGTGTCACTGTCTGCCACGGCCTTCTTCCCCTCTTCTCTCTGGTGCTGCTTCTTGCCCGTCGCCGCTGCATCTGAGAGGAGCACGTCGGTCGTGTGGTTGATGAAGACACCACCGAGGTCCGGAGCCATGGCTGACGGTCCCACGCGCCTCCTCGCTGCGGGCGGCGACTCGTTACTGGGGATGTAGTCCGAGAACTGGCTCATGCGGGAGGGCTGCTGCTGCTGCGGCTGTTGCTGCGGCTGCTGGTGTGCGGTCGAGCCCGTGGCGGCGGGCAGCTGGCCGTCTTCGGTATCCGTAACCACCGCCCGCGAGGGCTGCCGATCTAGCGCGCTGGTGGTGCGGTAGAACTCACTGCTGTCCGGGAGCCAGTATACAGATGGCTCGAGCAGTGACGAGCTGTTCTTGGCGAAGTGGTTGTGCCACGGCTCGCTCGTCTCGCCAGACGGGTACCGCGGACGCCTATCGGGACTGTCGCGTCGCTCCTTCGGCACCGGATGCGGCGACGGAGCCCGGTGCGTCGGTGGCACCGCGGTCTTTGGGGAAGGGGGAGGCTTCCAGTGGTCGGGAGTCTCGGAGCGAGAGGGCAGGATAGGGCCTCCACGAGGCACCCAGGGTGGCGTTGAAAGTCCGAACAGGATCGGGTCTGGGATGTACTCGGGAGGACTGTACTCGCTGGCCTACGACAAAAGCACGACGACGGTCACGAAATGGAACAGCAAGTTCTTTTTTATATTTTTTAGTGATGCATGATTGGACATCTTTCATTCATTATTACAGCGCAAAGACGGCACAGAACAAGAAGGGGACACAACAGCGCTGACTGTCAACTAAGTTTTATTCGAGACCAGTAGGGTTTTTATACCACCTGGCGACCAGAACAGGAAAACAAACATACAAGAATAGCTGTAGGCATGCGCAAGGGTACAGTAACGGCGGTTATCCGGCACGTGTCAGATTTCACATTCTAGATACTTCGTCTCTTTCTGGGACAATGCCACTGATGGTGCGCTTGTGCACTCGTCCTGCAGTCTTATAATCATAGCAGCTTCTATTATTTCTCTTGTTAATGTGTCTCGGTGTTTCCCTATGACACTGCATTGCCTGTACATCGGTTCACATTTATCGTCGCTGTCATCTTCTGCGCTGCAGTCCCTGCAATGTTTGGCAGCGACGATAAATGTGAACCGATTTACAGGCAATGCAGTGTCATAGGGAAACACCGAGACACATTAACAAGAGAAATAATAGAAGCTGCTATGATTATAAGATTGCAGGACGAGTGCATAAGCGCACCATCAGTGGCATTGTCCCAGAAAGAGACGAAGTATCTAGAATGTGAAATCTGACACGTGCCGGATAACCGCCGTTACTGTACCCTTGCGCATGCCTACAGCTATTCTTGTATTTGCTTTCCTGTTCTGATCGCCAGGTGGTATAAAAACCCTACTGGTCTCGAATAAAACTTAGTTGACAGTCAGCGCTGTTGTGTCCCCTTCTTGTTCTGTGCCGTCTTTGCGCTGTAATAATGAATGTAGGTAACCAACTCGCCCAAAATGTTGTATTATTGGACATCTAAAACGAAAAAAATAAGAAGGCAATATTTTAAGCATTTATGCAGGCAAGATATTCCTCTGCACACCGCGCTGCAGTTTCATATTCATTGAATTACGCTAGATAATCACTTCGGAGCTTTTAGATTCCTCAATCTATTTTGCTACTTCTACTGCACATTGAAGAGAGCATTATATGAGAAATTTAAATCTACCACCTCAGTTGAAACAATAAGGCCTATATAGCAGGTGTGGGCGATGTGCCACAAAACATTTGTTTGAAACTCGGCGATCATGATGGTTTGGTGCACGGCAAGGCGCCGCGACCTGACGAAATGCTCCATGTACACAATATCTAGTCTAAGTGCCGTCAAGCAGGTCTATGTGTCGGTATTCGTTCCGGCACACGTAACAAAAATAAGACTATAGCCAAACGGGCGAGTTGGTGGTACATAAGTTGTGAGTCAGCGCTTGTCCTGTGTTTTCTTCTACTTTGTCTGCGTCGTTTGCGCTGTTGGCATTCAAAAAATAAGACTCTTTTCTGGCGCTTTACGAAATACGAAGAAGCTGCAGAACGTTCCTTGATTGTTCCTGTCAACACCTATTTTTTCAAAATGCTGAAAAATTAAATGCGCCTTGTCGTAAAAATGAAGTTGCCCTGATGACTTTTCCGGTATTGTTCCACAAGAAATATGACCACTGTTATTACGCGACTGCCATTTTCGGTATCCAGGCAATACTTCTAGTGACCCTAGCATAGTTAATTAGCGAAGACGGAGTGACTTCAATGCTACTTGCTCAACGGTGGGAGTTTGAGAGAAACTTTAAAGCGGAATAATATAGCACGGGAAGAAAGCAAGAGTATACGACGTCACGTGAGAGTGAGCAGAGAATGCTCCTCGGGCCAGTCAACATGGCACTGAAGTCTAACTGTTCAGCCCCTCTCATTACTTGGCCAGAAGTCTGGATTTTTAGCCCAGTGATTGCTCTGATTGGGCACACACGCCGCAAGCGAACGAACTAAATTGCACTACGTAAGGCAACATGCGTCACTTCCGTCAGCGTCTAATAATAATACAATATAGCCGCTGCAGAGTGTCAATTTGCGGAAATCTCGAAGACAGCTTCTACGCAAGGCTTTTTTTCCAACATGACGTCTCGTTCCCAGACATACTCAAATTATTCGTGGGAAAGAAAAGAGCAAGGTGCCCCAACCTGAGTAAATTCAGGACAGTCTCCAGTTTTTTTGAAGACCACTCGGAGAGCGAAGTCGAAACGTTTGGTTTATGGTTTATTTGGTTTAACAGCCCAGAGTTACTCAGGCTATGAGGGATGACGTAATGGAGGGCTCCGGATAATTTCAACCATGTTGGGTTTTTTAAAGGGGCTCTTATAAAGTGGCTCTCAAAAAGGTACGGTATTTTTGGGATATTAAAGGACGCCTGCTTCAAGAATATCCTCAAGCAATAATTTTTTAACGCGTTTTGAAGAAGCGGAGCTATGTGCAGTCAAACTTTGAATTTCAGCGTCTTCGCGTTTTTCCTGCTCCACTCGTCACTCTTTGCATGCTCAAAGGTCGGTGCTCCTCGCTCGAATATTCCCCCAGGGGGCGGAGCTGCCTGAACTGTGGCTGCGTGACACCCGAAAGAATCTAACCAGTGGACATCTCTGAACAGAATTATGCGACGGAGGAGGGCGCGAACATGAAAAAGTCACCGGAAAGAACTCGCCAACTTTCGCGCGCGATTGTGGATTCTCTGATACCTGCGTGTAGAAGTGTATTCTTTGGCTCACTTATTCATGACGAGAGAATTTAATGATTGAGCGAGTTTATGTACCCTCCTCAGAAGGTGTTTCAGAGCCTTCTAACGTGCACTGACGGGCCTCTAGCACTTCGCCTCCGTTGAATTGCAGTCTAAAGGGCTCAAAGGTACAATGCGGTACACAATATAAGCTAAGGGATGAAAGAGGTGGACAGCTGCCAAGCGCCTCCCTCCTTGTGGGCTCTTGAAGGCAGCTGGCTACCAGCCGAAATTCACGCAGATTAAAGGAACACTGTGGACGAGGTTGCTCTGTATCGTTAGTCTACAGTATTCGAAGAACAAAGTGGCCACTCTCACTGAAAACAGAGCTTATAAAACGGCCAAAAAAAAAACTAAATACAGGTGTCGCCATCACTGGCTGATTTCAGAAGTAAACTGAATGCGTCGACACCGGATTTCTGATGCGAATCCCAGAGGCTATGTTACATGGCCATTCACTTCAAAATTGTTGCAACCAGTCCCTCTCGGTGTAGGCTTCACGAGTTTGAATTGAGCAACGGAAAAATGTTTTAGTTCTGTTGCTACACAACGCACCCAACTACATATCAATAAAAAAAGTTCTGAGAAACAGAAATAAAATTAATAGGGACATGTACTTAAAGGAGGCAAACTTTGAACCACAGAGGTGCACAAACGTTTGCGATACTACCTTTGAAGGCTGGTTGTAATCGTATCTGTAGCTCATTTCTTCGGGACTCAGGTAGCGTTCCCTAATCAGCTCCGAGAAGTTCTCCTGCATGTTGCAAATGTACATGCTGACGTAAAAAAAAAAAGGATTAAATTCGCTACGTCAAAGGTCAAATTCATTTCTTGAGAAACAAAAAAAAATACATATTTTGTCTCCAATGGCAATAATCCCAACAGCAAAGGGTTCTATCTACGCTCGCGTAACGCAAGTAGAGCTCAGTGCTAGCAACAGTGGACCAGAATGTCTCAATTAGTGAATCAATACGCGGGATACTGTCCATTACTAATCCATACCTGAACGCCTACTAGATCGATCTGGTAAGGTGCATAGTGTTGCATGTGCAAACAAAGGTTTAGTTTTATTTACGTACAAATGTTACCCTGAACAGACCTCCGGGAAAGTTTGTGCGCAGCTTCTCAAGGCTTTGTAATTTTATCAATGTGAAAGTTGATAAGCAAGAGTCTATTTGTCACTTTTTAATGCCACGTACCTGCCGCTAATTTTTCGCCTAAGATTCAAGAACAAACAAGTTACGCAGGGACTAAATTTACCATCATCCGTTGCTTCACGACGATTTCTTTCACTTACCTTCAGCAGTGTTTCCACGCCGTGACCATCCTTTCTAAATCAAACGCATCACATGTCACACTTCAAGTTTTGCTAAATCATTCATACCCAAAACCATTATTGATTGGAACCGGCTGCCTTACACAATCGCAACTGAAACGAATGTGACATCATTTCAAGAACTTTTAAAAAATCAAAGCGATGTGTAGTTTTCTTCTAGTTCTGTTCTGCTCACCGCATTGTGTTCGAGTTTTGCTTTTCGTTTTGTTTATTCCGTTGTTTTTATCTTTGTGTTTTCTTTTCTTGTTTTTTTTTTCATTTTGTTTATTTTGCGTCTTGTTGTTCCGTCCGCCACATTTCGATTCTTGCTGACTACCAGTTATTGCTCTTTTCTTGCTTCTTTTTTTTGCCCTGTTACTCATGTTAATGTTCCTTCTATGTATTCAAGTTGAAATTTTTACCACCCCCTATGTAATACCCTCGTGAAGAGGGCCTTTAGGGGTATCTTGAAATAAATAAAAAAACAATTAGGCTGAGAAATGTCGAGTAGTATTGAAAAATCCTCAGGTGTATTCCGATAGGTGAACTGCAAATACCTAACTAAAGCTTTTTGCATCACACCAATCAGTTAAAAGTATAGAAAACTATTGACTAATATTAGCTAACATAATTAAAACTAAACTAAAAAAATAGTCGACTAGAACATTTATACACTTCTATGCTTTATGCAACAGACAACGAAGTTTTTAAGTTTTACTCCTACAATCTGAATGTTTTTTTTTTTTTCAAACCTTTGCTTACGTTAGCTGTAACACCCTGTATATGCGCATTGAAGCCCACTCTTCCCACGCCACGAATCTAGTTCCATGCAACTAGTGCGAACTAATACCCTGTGCAAGCGACCTATACATCTACCACATACTACCACAGGCCATCACTACCACAGGCCATCAGCCCTGTGTGGTGCCTACTCGGGTAATACACATACATACCAGTCGTGCCCACAGGCCACTCAGTCACCGCTCTACCTTACCCGAAACTTCCACCCGCACCTACGTACCCTTTTCCTGGGAGAGCTAGGCCACTTACCAGCTGCACTCTGCCCAACGCCATGCATGACCGCCCATGATGGCCCACATCGACGAAGCTTGTGGGCAACCACCATATCGGCCCGAACTCCAGCATAAACTCGCCTATACTTAATTCCTCGACCCGGAAGTTGGACGTTCAAGGGAATTCTCTCTTTTTCTCTCTCTCTCTCCTGTGAACGCCCCTGCCGTTGGTGGGCTTGTTTCACAGTCATAGAAGCGCCGGCCATCGAAGCCAGAGGTCGAATGCTCGATTCTGGCTAAACCGGAGACGTGTGTTCGCTTGCTTCATAATATGACGACCACTACGCTAGAACTGAGGTAGTCTACGAAGGCCTCCGAAGACCGCTTATTGCAGACGTTTAGTGCATTGTGCCGGGTACATCTATGTTCAGGCAGGGGCGAGGCGCGAAACACGGCGGAATGTCTCGAGGTCATGAAAATAGAATAAAATAGAGAACAACGATGTGCCCTGCGTTCCAAATGGTCCGTAAGTCAGCAAAAAAAAGAGAATTCCTGAGCTCGTCGTCGTACTCACACTTACGGTTATGTGAAGACTGTTGAAGCAAACCATCATACATTCACTTGTGCACTGAAACTGAAGAGCTGCAAAGTCGGAAAATAAATAGTTGGACACCAGAAGAAAAGAAGGCAGGTGGGGGCGGTGTGCGGAAGGGAAATACTGTCCCGCGTGTCATTAACTTTCGCGACTACCACCCTGAGCCTCAATTTTTTAGAACGAACAAGTTTCTTTTTTTTTCTTTGCTACGTTGTGCGGGCTGTCTAGAACTTTCCGAGTAGCAGCCGTTAGTAAGGCTATTAAAAAGGGCAAAACCGAGCTTATACAGAATTCGCCGAGCTCTCCAGCGGATTCAATATTGCCATTACCGTAGAAAGGTTAGCCCGGACACGCCCAGGCCGGTTGCGCGATGGCGATAAGTCAATCTAGTCGCCTCGTCTCGCTACCTACTTCCCGCCCCTCAAACCATAACCACCTTGCCTAACGGGACTAATATTTTACAGCCGCTCACGTAGCCTAATATCTGCAAGAGGACATGCGTCATCGTACAACATGTGCCATCGTCAAACATAGCTCAACGAACTTATTTTCTTCCTGCGCCAGCTTCTTTTCTTTTAAATTGTTCTTTAGTAGTATAGATATACATCCCCCACCTCCTTACGTAATGGCAAGGCAACTTTCAAATGGAAATAAATAAATAAATAAAATTAGTTTCCAAGGTTCGTGTGCTCATTTGCTTTCGCCGCAAAGTAATATTATGCAGTCGCGATACCTACATATAATCTGAAAATGGAGCCGCTTGGTTACCAGTCACAACTCCCATCTTGTGAAGCGTTTAGTATTAGTAGTTGATGCCGAATCAACCGTACACTACGCATTTGCCAAATATCACGCGCTAGCAAATTTTTTTTTTTTTTAATGCGATGTTTATTGCCTCAGGGCATAAAACGGCATGTAATGATAAATGAGGATGCCTAAATAAATGAGTAAAGGTTCGCTGATCTAATGAAATCGAGCAGTGAACGATGATGAGGCCCTTGTGTCCAAGCGGTGTATGAATCACTGTTATCGGGCGAAAGACCCGCTGCCGCCAGGTGCCGAATTCTTGTAGGCTTCAGCGCCGGGCATACCCACAGCAGGTGGTGAATGTCGGCCTCAAGATTTCTGTTCTTGCAGACTGGACACCCGGGGCGGGGAAATACACCTTGGAATTGCGGCCACTTTCGTGTAACGGCCGGAGTTAGGGCAACCCCGACCCGGATCCTCCGAAGCGCAACCTCCTCTGCACGGGTAAGACCACGGGGGAGGGTTACCGCACACGGAGGGATTAGAGCACGTGTGCGGCGCCGGAGGTGTTCCTTTTTTGTTAAAAGGAGGGTGGTGTCATCCAGTGTTAGGACTCGAGGCGAAGACGAAGTTGGGGTCACAAGGTGGGTCGCAGAATCTGCACGGTTTTGCGAACTCAGGAGGTCTCGTGGGACCCACTGAATTCGGATTGGCTGCGGGATGCGTGCCGCGAGACGATGGATGTCCTGGCAAATGCCTGGGGTGCGACTGACGCGTCGTAGTAGGCGTATGACTTGGAGGGCGTCGGTGCGGATGACAATGCGAGCCGTAGGTAGTAGGGGAACGGCGGCCACTGAGCATAGTGCCTCTTGAACAGCAAGCATCTCCACACAGAAGGAGGAAGGAGGTTCTGGGAAGCGAAACCTGGACGTTTTGTTGAGGGCAGGCTTGCAAGGGCAGTAAATTGCAGTAGTGGTTTCGCAAGCCTGGATGCCTGCGTCAACGTATAAAACGATGGAGCCATACGGCAGATGGGCGTCTTCTTGTGCAATTCGTTCGCGAAACGACGCCGCCGCGAGGGTAGATGATGGCCGACTTAGATCTGTTGGTTTGTTATCGCTTAGCTGCACAAAATGCCAAGGAGGGAGAACTGGCGGAGGCGGCTGTCGAATGGAGTGCGAGGAAGCATACGTCCTGAGTGCACACGTTGCGTGTGTAAGGTTAGACTTAAGCCGGCGAGCATCACGCCTTTGCTGCACCAGCTCATCTAGAGTATTCAGCTGCGCATGTTCTTGGAGCGCCACGATCGGGGTTATGCGGGGAAGGCAAGTGATGACCCTCATTGCCTCTCGATTAACGGCTTTAAGGCGATCCCACTGAGCCCTCGTCAAATGCTGGAATTGGGCTTGGTACACGAGGCGCGGTTGCACAACCGCCCGCACCAACTGCCTTGCAACATGAGAGCGGGCGCCGCCTGTTTTAGGAGCAATTCGTCTAATCAGACCTAACGCCTGAATCGCTTGCTTTTTAGCTCGAGAAAGCCAAGCAGTCCCTGTTCCTGACTCGTGAATCGTCAAGCCCAATATTTTGACTATCGAACTTTCTTGAAGTGGAGTTCCCGATAGATGGAGACGAATTGGTGTCGCAGCGAGTTTACGGCGTCCCCAGCGGTTGGCAACAGACACATACGTAGTTTTGCTCACTGAAAGCTGAAGACCAATTGAAGAGGCATAAGTCGACGTTATATATAGGGTTGACTGTAGGGCCGAGGCTTGAGTCAACAGGTCGTGGTGGGTGCTCCACACAGTGATGTCATCAGCGTACAATAAAAACTTAATATCAGTCACTTCATGTAAGCGCCAAGCAAGGGGGATAAAAGTAATATTAAATAATGTGGGCGATAGTACCGATCCCTGGGGCACACCGCGAAGAGGCACAAAGGCACGCGCTAGCAAATGCACTACGTATACTTGTAATATGCTGGCTTCGCCACAACATGACGTTGCTTGTGGAGAAGCACGCTTTAGAAAAAGTGTGGTTAAAACTTATTGCGCAAATTTACACACCGCCTAAATTACGCGAACAATGACAAGAGAGCGTGATAACCAATGCCATTCGGTATGTCATAGGTTGTAGCTGTATGGCGGCAACTCAGTACGAATCATTTGTACACGTTTAAACACTTTCAGCGCCGAGGTCCTGACTCGCTGCAGAGATCTGTTTATCTTTTCTTGCAGTCTAATTTTGTCTTGCCTTGCTCTGTAAGTAATCCAGAGTCGTCTATTGTATGGCGTGACTCATTGCTTAAAGTGAAGTCTTGATCCATAAAAAACTACAGACCTCAGTCAAAGCAAATCAAATGCAATCAACCAGCCAGCGCTGTCCCTCCAAAAAAAAAAAAAAAAAGTAAAAGAGAGCCGCCTTAGTTTGGACGAGTTCCCTGTCTAGTATACGTAGACACGTCCACTTGAACGAGAAGAAAAGGTTGGAGCGAGACAAGGCCGTGCCGTACAAGCAAGGATGCGCGTGACGACAAGTGCGCGTGTGCCCGTTCGCTGCTCTCACCCTGAGCTGGCGCAGCCTCTCGGAGCGCTCGCTGAGCAGGCTGGTGCGTTGCTCGATCTCGTCCAGCTTGCGCATGAGCCAGTGGTTGCGCTCCTCGTTCTGTTGCTCCTCCATGAGCAGCCTACGCCAGTACTCGTACAGCGACGCATGCTCGTTCATGCTGCGAACCAGACCAGCGCATAAAGGCACACGCGGTTTCCGTGACTCTGTTCGGGTGGCCACGTGGGAACAGTTCTGGTGGTACACTGTTACACACCGCTATACCATGTGTTGTAGATTCGTTGACTACGGGGTAATCTAGGGATGCATTAAGTACGGCTATGGCAGCAATGTCTCTAAGTGAGGAGGCGAAGGACGAGGCTTTTGTAACCACGTATTCACGCGACATTCTTCGCAATGCTTCAGCACCTTGTACGGGACATGCAATCCGCGAGTGCTGCCTCTTGGGTTCCCTAATTAGGGAATTAACCTAACCTCATTCTGTATTTGGCATATGTATGCTGCCAATTGAGTAGCAAGGAATGTGACAGTATGGCTTGTAGGTTGGACTGCGGCATGTCTAAAAGCATTCTTTATCACAGTACGCATTTAGAGCGATAGTTGTAATGAACTCAAGCAGATTAGTAAATCGGTATATTCAAGTTGCCAGGCCGAAATGAAACGAGAACGCGCATATGCCGTACTTTTCTTGTTTTTTACAATCGGTTTATGAATTTGTACTTCAGTAGACTTTTTAGCGAGGAAAATAAATAAGGCCAGCGGCACACTGCAGCTGACAGTGAACAGGCAAGAGATTTTGTTACCTTTAAAGGCGTTGCCCGTGTTTAATTTCGGCTCGATGGTGCACGCACACAGAAAAGAAAACAGAAATAGTTCAGGCAGCGAGGCGCTCACATTCCGTTATACGATACAGCAGACTTACTACACGTTGCCAGCAGTACTTACCGTTAAACCAGATGGCAGAGAAACTATGTAAAACCTGACACAGGAGTCGAAGTGACAGATTATTGGAATCAGATTAAGCATCTGAATTTTCTTTAACTGTAAGTACGGACATGCGACGTGTCAAATGCAAGCGCCTGTCAAATGATCAAATGAGTATCAGCGCAATCCATGGCGTAAAAAAAAAATAATGTTCTTCAAAAATCTTTTCCGTACTGTTGTTCTAACCTGGGACAGAAAAATAAACGTTAAAATTTAGTAGCAAACGCTGGAAAATGGAGTAGCAAACGCTGATAAATGGAGTAGCCGCACAAATGTAAGTTGCAGTCGTCATGGGAAATTGAGTAGCGTAAACATTAACGAAACCAGACGTGGCGTAGCTCGGAGCAATGATTAGTGCATTCTCCCGGGGAAAAAAATAAAAGGAAGATTAGTGCTTGTTTAGCTGTATGAAGCTCACTTTTTCACCTCTTCAGGCCGGACACCGCAGCGGTGGCCTAGTGATTTGAGCAACCACCTCAAATGCGGAAGGTGCGGTGTTCGATCCCTAGTGCCACCGGGCACCCACCGGTGCTACAACGGGCACAAGTTTTCCCCTGGCGTGGTGCTCGGCTTCTTTAGGGTGAAATGACTTGGAAATGGAGCTCTGAACCCACCTTGAGTAGATGAATAAATAGACTTTGTGTCATGGCATGCTTTGGCCACAGATGCGCTCTTGCGCCATAAAACTACGTCATCATCATCATCTTCAGGACCGAAAAGGGAAGGAGGGATCGGTCATTTTCACTGCTATGCATAAACACCAAAGTGTGCAAAAGACTCTCTTCACTGTGGATTGCTAAAAAAATGTGCAGAAGATTAATACAGTTCATGCGGCGGAGTATGCGTTAGCATTACTGTTCCCCTCGGACGGAGCAGCCACTGCGGGAGGCGCAACCCAGGCGATCAATCACCGTGTGACACGCCGTGCCTCTGCTCCACTCTCCCCCTGAAAATGCAGAGAGGGATTTCCCTCGCTTCTATTTCACTCCTTCCGACCGAGGCTCTCCTGGTGAGCGATGTTTGCTAACACGGTCGGTGATGACCATAATGAAACAGTGGTTATAACGAAAATTTTTGGGCGTCTCTTGAACTTTATTACAACGAGGTTTAGGTGACATGGCGGCGAGGTGCTTTGGAAACTAAGACACAAAAGCCTATATGCATCGGATACACGTCTTGTGGCCGCATATTGTATCTGTATCAGAAATGCATTGTTTTCAGTAGCCTTACGCTGTCTGTACATCTACGATCGACATTATTTCAATATGTGTATCTTGATCAACCTTGCTACTACACTATACTAGACATCCCAGCAGAAAACTAAATATTGTGTTAACTGATTCTTTGACAAAGTGTGCAATCCTTCCTTAATGTTCAGCATCCAATGAATGAATGAATGAATGAATTAAGCTCCAGCCGAAGGCACTCGTTCAGCTTGTTTAAACTCGCCATTAAAAACTGCTGTCGTGACCACAGGAGACGTTGCAGAGAAAAGTTGAAAGCTCAAGGTTTCTTATAGATTGGGTGCGAGAAGAATAACGTTCATATTCAGAATTGCACAGAAATTTCGGACAAAATATAAGGACATAGGGCAAAAAGGGTAAAAAAGAAAAAAAGTTGTAATCACCGATTTTAAGCGTGATCTACAGAACCAAGATAAAAATTGAGTTGAGTGATATAGTTGCGATAACGTTTTATTGCTGCAATATACGTCCAACACGTCTCAGCTAACTTTACGGTGGAATGCTTGATTGCATGTAAGGAAAGCCTCAAGGTTACAGAGTGCGTAGCAAGCTAGTATTTTGCAAAATTTTAGCGCGAAAAACACGTGCAATAAGTGATTACATGAATTCCGTGACATATGCGGAACAAAATGCACCTTTCCTAATAATATAATAATTTCTTCAGTAACCGCTTATCTGCACGCTGCACGCAATTCCAAATACATGACTGCGTCTGCTGTAAAGCTCGTTACGTTAACGACTGTGGACGTCAGGTAACCGACGAACATAACGGTCGCGGCTGTGATTAAGAGCAGCAGCACATACTGGAAGCAAGAAAAAAAAAGGAGATAAAAGAAAGGCGCTTCAGCCTTACCTAAGTTCTGGAGACGTGTAAACGCGCTCCACCGGTGATTCGCTCATACCACATGCAAGCGAAATTTGCCTCGAGCAATTACACTGAGGCGATAGATGCGGTGTTCACGCCGGCGTCGTACACGAGTGTCGCGGGTCTTGCGTAGGAGTCGCGCGCACCGTGGTCTCCAGGGTTCGGCCCAATAGCCGTAGCGTGCGTGACCTACATTCTGCCGGACGGGACCGCCGTTAATGATTTGTATTCGGGTTGCGTCGCTATATAAAAATGCGTCTAAAACGCCGCAACGTCAATGTTAGAAGAGGAAAAAATAAAGGCGAAAGAGAAGTAGGTCGGCACAGTTTTCACTCTCGTTCATCACATGCATCGTCGCTCGTACTTTTGAATGACATCCACGCGAACTAGAGTGGAGTAACTTGAAACCTCCTCCCTACTTCTAGCTATGATTTGTCGCATTTGCAGGAAAGTAATAGCAGAAATAAAATGCTCTTCATTCTGTCTCGCGAAGATCTCAGCACCGTATCATCAAAGCTGTCGAGGCAGACAACACGAGGGAGTAAACAAAAATAGTGAGAACGTGCGATAAATCCCACCGTTCGCACGCGAGTCCGATGCAGAGGCTTCATATTCAGCTTCCGTGCTCGAGCCGCAATCTCGGCCGCCGGTGAGGACACAGCAGCACTTCCCAGTCGTGAGCGCCGCGTGAAACTGGTGACGATGCGACGAAGAACTCACCTTTTCAAAAGGTCCCGAGTAGACGGTGCGTTGGCACGTGTGCGTAGGCGGGACGGCGATTTGGCGCCCCGAATCGATACGAGCAGTGCAGCTTTTCGAGTTTTTTGTTGGCTCGCTTTTAAGCGCAGCGAGGACGTGATATGTTGGCCGCGCCAGCCTCTGTTTTGGCAATTACGTGCGATTCACTCGAGCGCTCAACCATTTCAGTTTACACGGTTGCCACGGGCAACGGCAGCAGACAGCGCGCGGCACGTTCCCTGTGGCATGGGATAAAGCGAGGGGAGAGAGGTTGGACGGAGGGAATAAGTTTTGCACGTTTGTTAGCTTCCCCGGCGGCAGCCTAGGTGTCAGTTTGTCGCTACGCAGCCTGTTCGTTGATGTGTTCTTTGATACTGCCCTTGAAAAGTGTTTTTAAACATGTCCTCGACGCTTCACAAGACTCGCTTCGGTTAACTTCGCGCAATTAAAAAGATTTCCAGCTGAAAGTAGCCTAGAACAGAGTCGCTCAGTGTATTTGATTGAATACCAAGGGCGAATTTATTATATTGGCAAACTATCGTGAAAGCCCTAAGCGAAAGTAACGAAAGTGAACGATGTACTCGAATGAGCCGCATCCGCCTAACAGCCGATTCGTAAGCCGTCGCCGGCCGTTCTCCTATCCCAATGTTTGCCACGTGTAGCTGCGTGTAGCGTTGTGTGTGTGTCGGCGAGTTTCACCGGCTTTTGAAGTGGGCGATAGCGCAGTACGGTGCGCCCGACTACTATGGTGAACTCTGCCATTGCGCCGCCGTTGTTGTAGATGAGGCGAAGATCAAACGTAGCTCACAACGTGTGCACGGCGGCCAGAGACAAAAGGAGACGAGAGAAGCGCGTTTCTTGAGTTGCCCGTCAAGCGACTTGTTGACACTGTCGTGGCCACTCGCTTAGGCTTAGGTAAGCTGATCTGACAAGTTTTCGCTTTATAAATACGCTTCGGCAGCTCATCCCGCTAGCAAAAAGACTGCTTTTTCATCAGACTGATTTAACGTTGGCCATTCGGACGCTTGTCGGTGCCGCTACGTTGGTGCGAAAAGTGGTTGGTGCTGACGATGCCGGTTGGGCGGTTTGTCTTTGCTTTTTGTTACCGGTTAATGGGAAGAAATGTTTGAAGCTGATTGAATTTATGCGTAGTGCAGTACGGAGTTGAACTGCTATGAAGTGTCGGGCGTAATTCTGCTCTGCGCTGTAGTTATGTGAGATCGTGGCATTAGTTTTTGGGTGACGCGATAAGCAACCACCGACTGCCGACGTGTTTGATTCCGGCGTTTGTCACTTAGTTGGTTATTTTTTTCACCAGATCTTTGGCAGTGCATTAAACATTTGAAAACAAAAGTGAACGCTGTGCGCAGTGAGTCTGTTGTAATGCAAAAATGCAAATAAGACGCTCAGAAGATATGAAATACTGCCAGCGTGTTGGCATTTAAGTTGATTACGTTAATCATCAGTTGGGCGAAATTTTAGGAGGTCATTAAAGTACAAAGTGCAATGGAAACTCACTAAAACATCCAGAACAGTAGAAAGTGGGGAATTAAGTAATCTTTAGAATGTAGGATAAAAGGGCACGCTGGAGATAAGACTCCGTTTGATGGAGCTTCCGAGTTCACGTGGCGGTACTGCTAGAGTGCTGCCTGGCGGATGTTCGTATTCGTTCTTTTGGCAACGCAGGCAAGAGCTCATCATGTCATCAGCAAGCCCTGTCCAGTACAAGAGAGCGTCATGGTGGTCGCGAATGAACCCCGAGAAGCAGGAAACCCTGCTCAAGATGTCTATACTGTCCATGGCAGCTGTGCTGTGTGAGTATTGTGGAGTAAAGTGTTGCAGATCACTTGAAACACAAATGAATGTCAATAGCAGAGCAAACTGCTTTACTACGATGCTTCTGTGCTGTGCACACTTTTTTTGAAAGGCAGTAAACTGTAGGAGCAGTATGTGATACTGTGGCAGCCAAAGTGTGTGCTGGTTGCTTGTAGAAGGATGTAATTGCAACTGTGGAGTTGACGGAATATGTTGCAGTGCACTTGTGCGTATGTTAGGTGTGTGCTTTTAATTTAGTAGTCTTTCAGCTGGAACAGGCTGAAACCAGTTAATTTCTTGCAAAGCAAGCTACATAGTACACTTGTATTTTATGCAGGTTATGAATTCATGATATATTAGAAAAATACACCAACCTTTTTAAAGCTTGCAGCATGTCTAGAAGGTGCATGGTTGTCACCTTTAATTCGTTTTTACTTTCAGCATTTGTCTGCCGACTGTTCTCAGTACTACGCTTTGAGAGCGTAATTCACGAATTTGACCCCTACTTCAACTATCGGACCACTCGCTACCTCGCTGAGGAAGGCTTCTACAGCTTCCACAACTGGTTTGACGACCGGGCATGGTACCCTCTTGGCAGGATCATTGGCGGCACAATCTACCCCGGTATGTTCCCATTGTTAGATGTTTTCATGCTGGCCTACTGTGTGAAGCTACGGTAGTCACTTTCCAAGCCTTGTTGATTAATAACTGAGCACTCAGCTTAGTGGTGATGTGATAAAATTTCTGAGTATATGGTTAATACAGCCAGTCCACGTTGGTGCATTTTGGAGCCTGCAAACTCCTTTTGTGGTTGGTACGAGTACCAGCTCCTCACATGTTCAGTTCATTAAGTTTTGTGCATGCCAGACCTTTTTTTTTCTGGTATTTTGTTTGTAGGTTTGATGGTGACGTCAGCGGCCCTGTACCACGCTCTGCAGTTTCTACACATTACGGTGGACATTCGCAATGTGTGCGTCTTTTTGGCACCATTCTTCTCCAGTCTCACCACACTTGTAACTTTTCTGCTCACCAAGGAACTCAAGGTGGGTTGGGTTCTTCTCTTCAATTCACATGTAGCCGTCCCGACTTACATGTCTTAATCATGCTTTATATCAGTAGCTACGCTTTGATACTCCACTTTTGCAGTTAATGCGATGAAACAACAATGCACGCTACAGTGATGAGATCGGAAGCCTGTAGTGCCTGTAACTGTTACTTCCTGTGGTTGTGAAGAATACTACGTTGGATAAACTTTTTCAGTTCATAGTTCACCACCTTTGAACATTGCAGAAATTGTTAATGTAGATTGCTCAAGAACATCTTATCAAGGCTTGTTGTTTTTTTTGTGGCTTGTAATTGAATACAAGCCATATATGTTATACAGGTATGGCTAAAAAGACAAAAGTAAGTTGAGGCGAACACATTATTCTGCCAAAATAAACAGCTTCTACTTCTTTAAGAAAAAAGACAATGCAATGTTTCAGTACTAAACCAAACAGTGTGTTTTGCGTGATAGGTTATTCAGCTTACATGTGAGAAATGATAATTTGAAATGGAGAAGAATCCTGCCTAGAAACTACTCAAACATTCTGGCAAATAAGGGCACTTGAATGAGAGCAACTGGGGGAGAAAACGTGCAGATGATTAAGGTTGCGACATTGTTTTGGTTTCAAATTTGTGCCCACAGCATTAAGCTTGAAGTGCTTCAACATGTGGTCATGAACACTGAAGCTCACTGCAGATAGAACTAACAGCTGTAGTGCTTGGAACTTGCCAGCTTTCGTAACTTGGAGAGGTCATCATTAGAAAGTTAAGTGCCAAACATAGCTTTTAGTGCACTTCCTGGCTGAGGAAATAATTGAACAGCTGGAGGTGCCAAGGCAACTCATTGTAGCAGCCTATGCTTGCCACTTGTAGTTGCACCTTATAGGAATATGATGCTAATGCTGCTTTTTCAACTCCAATACTGCAGATTGGGTACTTTGTTATAGCTATTAGTGCAAAAGCACTTATACGCTTACCAGCACTAACCAAGAATCTTGTTATCAGGATCTTGTGCCATTGCCTAGCAACAGCGACGGCACGATAAGTTAAAAAAAAAAATCAAATCAATATTCACAACTCGGAGTTGAACCCGTGCCGACGGGAACAGATCAACATTGCAGGCCACTGCATGAGAGCACTAGGCTATTGCCGCAGCAGAACACGCGTCATGTTAAACTGCAGCATACTCTCGCGCTGCGCATTGCAGATCTTCTTCATTGTCCAGTAATACTGCAACAAAACTAATACTCACACTTTGAACTGTGTGGTAGTAGTGACAGAGAGGTGTGCGCTGCTTACATTGGCGTGGACACAGAAACATGGCACTAGAACGATATGTTTTGACGATGACAACATCGCTGCAGAAACGCGGCATGGGAGCATAGGCCTCCGGTATACTTTAGGTAAATAAACATTGACAGTGATAAAGTTGAAGACGCGCAAAAGGGGCCCCCTAGGTCAGTGGGCCAGTTGCGTTTTCAGGCACGTGGCCCTTGCTTTCACACTATAATCGGTTTAAGGTTTAACCAAGTTAAAACCCTAACACTTTTTTGACACCAGTGTACTTGACATGTCAAGCCAGTCATGCGAGCTCATGGTCTCAAATTTGATTGAAGTTTCTACACAGTGAGGAATCTTGACATGAGAGTGACAGTGAGGACATGAAAGTGAGTAATGGTGGCAGTAGAAAGGTGTTGATGCTAGAATGTGAGGAGATTCAGCTGTGGCCATGTTTGGACTACATAACAGCTTTTGCAAGATTGGGTCACCTACCGTTCCACGCTGTTAACACAGGACAAGCATAATGGGCAGCCCCAGATATTCTTCCAAGCCAGTCTGAGATGGAAGTTAAACCTCAGTTCATTGCTTTCTCCATCAAGAAATTAGGTACTCAATTAACCAACAGTGCTTTGAAAGCCCCAACTTCTAAGTTATATAGAAAATTTAGCGACTGGGATTTTTCAGCTCTTTAGCCAGTTAGGTCATGCGTTTATGACATACTGTAACTGATATATTCACCCCGCGTAGTGAATGCACCAATTAGTTTCTGAGAATATTAGGGGAAGGAAAGTGCATTTGTAATGCTTGTGAGTACAGTGAAACGTGAAACTCTACGTGCTTCCTTGCACTTCATTTCATAATTTCCAACATTGTTCGGAGGCATAGTTAAGAGCTGTCAGCCACATGCTACCTATGTACAGGTGGTCAAGACATCGTCAAAGCAGCTGTGCAATAGTTAAGGGCATTTGATTCAAAAGTTTTCAGGCATTTTTATTTGCAACTAGAATAGAGTCAGTCTCGTTCACTGTGGAGGCTTTCCAGAGTAGAAAAGTTATTACTGTTGAAAGCATCTAGGCCAGTCATGACAAGAGCCCCGACATATACAGCAGAATCTTGATACATTTCTTTAATGCAGAAAAGTCTCATATCACCCAGGAAAGCGTGTGATCCAAATCACTTGATTTTGAAAAATTTAACTGTTGAAGCAGGTACAAAGGCGTTTATTGACAATTTTTCTTCATGGGAATGTCAATTAGCGTTTCTTGGCACAAAGTCTGAACAACTTATTTTCTATTGCTTCTAGAATTCAGTCTGCTTTTGTATTGTCCTTAGCACAAAAGTAACCTTGCAGCACATGCGATCTCAACAGCAGTGGCGAAAGTAGTCTGAATCTGTTCCTGTCTGCTTTTTTTTTTTTTGATGCTTTGCCCACTTGCTCCAATGCACAACAGAGAAGCTGCCTTGGCAATTTAGTCACAGCGGTTTTGCTCTTGATGCTGCCGTCCTAGACCTGGCCCACTCATATGCAAGCGCATAGGTGTAGTAGTCAGATGCTTGTCCCCCTTGCCCTGAGGCACTGCGAAGAAGCCACAGCATTTCTTCTCTTCGCGTTGTGTCCCTGTGTGAACAGCTCACTCATGTGTCAGGGTTATGTTTTTAATGCTTGGCCTCTTTGCACTTAGGCTGTGCAGAGAAGCCACCATGGCAGGTGACTGCCACTGTATGCGGGCTACTAGTCAAATGCGTGCAGTTTCGATCCAATCGAATGTTTGCACATGTGTAGTTAGTTACTAAATGTATTATACAACTAGAATTTGCACAAGTTTTGAATGTGGCTGCTAGAAAATTGTATTATCTGGGAAGATATTAACCGGGGCATTTTTATTGCTCGTGATTTGAAGCGTATGAACTGGGAACGTATCAAAGAGGTTCTACTGTACTATAGCTAAGCAAACTATTCAAGTCTTATGCTGAGTGAGCCGGCCGGCACTGTAGCTCACTTCAAACTGATTTTTGCTTTCATCCAGGACACAGCTGCTGGCCTGATGGCTGCGGCCATGATATCCATCGTTCCTGGCTACATTTCTCGATCGGTTGCTGGATCCTATGACAATGAAGGCATCGCCATCTTCTGCATGCTCCTCACCTACTATATGTGGATCAAGGCCGTCAAGACGGGAGCCATTTTCTGGGCTGCCCTTTGTGGCCTTGCCTACTTTTACATGGTGAGTGTGGTGCAAACAGCAGCTACGCACACTGAAGCTGTCAGATTTTCAGAAACAATTCAGAGAGCCAAGGTGCCTCTTGCATGACATCAACACTGAGCAATGGGTCGAAAATTTTCGTGTGCTGGGTTTCTTTTCTTCCTTGAAGTCGCTGTGAGCACCCACCACTTCATGCAACTGAATACAGAAGCTGCTGATTCACTATGAATAACAGCCTTTAGGACTTGCTTATCTGAGCTCCCAAGGCAGTATGGAAGCAGTATATTGTGTGATAATTTGCAGAATTTTGTTTTAATTGCATTAAAAGCCGGTTTAACTATGACAGCAAGAGTCTTTTTGCATGTTGAAAGTATACACTTGTTTGTCTTTGTTTTAGGAAATCAAATACTGCATTGTTTTGATAGTATTTGAATATTTGTATAAAGTTTGTCATTGTCACATTATATTCAGGCAGAGCTGTGCAGGATATACAAAAATGGGTTTTGCGTGATTCATAGCTACTGAGGACCACAGCCTTTTCTACATACAGCACTGCATTTGCTTTTGAAGCACTGAATGTTTGTACCTCTACGCATCAATCCCTTTTTAGAACAAAAGGAGCAGAAAGACATTTCATATACACGTCAAGGTGGCATTCAAGCCAGCATTATGGTTATTGTATTTACTTTAATACAGTCATCTTTTTAACCAAAAATAGAAGTGAAAAATTGCTCTTATATTAGAAATGAATATTGAGGCAGACTACAGTAAAACCTTGATTATGCATCCCCCGTTCATGTGATAACCTGCATTTTACTACGAATTGGCATGGGCCCGGCAAACATCTCATAGGGATAATGCATTAAAAACCTTAATTATTTAATTATACGACAGAAAAATATGCACGTCCCGCTTCATACGATGGTCGGCAGGAACCGTCCAGATTGAGAGACGCCGGCGGAGCACTTTATTGGCAGACGTGGTGTCAACAAAAACGAGTGCACGACGGCCTGTAATGACTGTTCCGACGAAGGCATCTGGGGAAATAGATTGTTATACCAGCATGAAGTTATTGTACAGGTGGTAACAAAATTAGACATTTCTATGACTATTGGCAGCTATAGTTTCAAAGCACTTTCCACTGCGGCTTCAGTGCAGAGCACATTAGGCCTTGCAACACCAAGCCCGCCAGGAGCGAGCGGCGCGGTGTTGCCCGGTGGGCCGCACATCGCCGCAGAAAGCACACTACCAGCGCATTCGCGTCGCAGGTGATAATCATGGTTTATTTTTTCCCTTGTGGTGCGAATTCCTAGCACAAACACTGCTGCTGCAGACCAAATGTTTAGGGGAATCCCCCAAGGTGGAGTAAATTTGTAATAAGGGAGTAATTACTCATTGGCATTGAGTTATTGATCGATTCGCTCTCGCCCTACCATAAGCTTGCCGTCCCGGTTAGCTCAGTTGGTAGAGCGACTGCTCCGGTGTAGCGGTGGTCCTGGGTTCGAACGGCGGAGCAGGACGAATTTTTCTTTAACTGCGAAGTTTCTGAGAAAGCTGTATAGCTTTCCTTTGTAGCCGTATGGCTGCGCTTGGGTGGATGCCAATGAGTAATTACTCCCTTATTGCTGCTGCGGAGCGACAGCGGTGCTAAAAGTCTGAACAGCAAGACATGTCGCTGGCAATGTCATGCTGTGCGCCGCAAAACATCTTTGAAGAGTCGGAACAGCCATATTACTGGTGCATCATCCAAATCACCATTTTTGAGGCGTGTGTGGTGTTTACTTCATGCACAGGGACGAGCGCACACGCGTGCCTATAGCCTAATCACACGGGAAGTCTAACCCTCTTCAATGCCGAAAAGCCAGGCTGCGCACACTCTCGGAAGTAATTCTTGCAGAACGAAAACGGGCACTTTAATAACATGCGGACAAACAAACCTGAATTAATTTTTGAAAGCCAGAGTCGCAGACACATTATGTGAATGCTTCACTTGTGCAAAATTTTCGATTATAAGACGGTTTCACGCACTCCCCTGATAGTCATAAAATAGAGGTTCTACTATACAACATATTTACTTGCATACTGGCTGATGCATTGTATAGGTTGACCAATTGAAGCTCTTCGCCACAAAATTCAGCTGAGGCGACCGGCATAGCACACTTGCACACTGTATGAAAATTCGACACTTCATCTTGATGAACGTGTGATAGAACATGCAAGACTTAGAGGCCTTCATTTCATTCTATTGAAGTTTGACACAAAACCCTGAATACCCACAATGCTGCCAGTGTCGCATGTTAATGGAAATAATATATTCCAGTGCAAGGAAAGCTTAAAGGTGCACTGAAAAGGAATCTGAGCTCGTCTTTTTGCCGCGGGAACTCAATCTGCACGTTCCGAGCATTCTTAGAAACTTCGATTTATTGCCCTGTGTGGCTGATTTTCTTAATTAAATCGAATTAACGTCCGGCTCCCGCCCTTTTTTTTTAACTCTGCCTCGTACGATGGGCGAAGTCGACCAACGCGTGGGGTGCCTTTCATCCAGTCCCGTGGCGGCTTGCCGCTCTGCCATCGGCGGAGTAATACGTAGTAGTCCGTAGTAGCAAATAGTCCACGCGTATTTTTATTTCTGCGGGCTTATTTTGCGGCTATATTATCTGCGAATGAAAATATTTATTCATGGAAACCTAAAAAGCAAAATAAAGCGAAAGCAAAGCCTCCATGGAGCTGGCTGAAAGGAACTTCACACGTTGGTCGACTCCGCCCATCGTACGAGGCAGAATTAAAAAAAAAGGGCGGGAGCCGGACGTTAATTCGATTTAATTAGGGAAATCGGCCATACAGGGCAATAAGTTGCAGTTTCTAAGAATGCTAGGAACGTGTAGATCGAGTTCCCGCGGCAAAAAGACAAGTTCAGAATCCTCTTCAGTGCACCTTTAAGAAAGCGTCTTATAGCAAGGTGTTTAAAGCATACAGTCAAAGAGGTGGTGGTGCAGCGGGATTCTGTGCTGTTCTTGTTGAAAAGAAGGGGCATGTGAATATTTTGTGTGTCCGGCCATCTTCCTGTGAAGTTGAGGCACAGGAAAGCTAATTTTTTAATTGTATTTTTCCTGGACTTCTGCCCAACTTTCCGTTACTGCAGCCTCGTTCTCGCTTTACATGTGTGTGCCTTTTAGTTTCCTGTTTTGCGCCTGCAAAAATGAGCTTCACGTTGCAATCGTGGTCATGCTACTCTCAAGTTAATGTGGTACGTCTAAAGTGTTGTAGGATTATGCTTACCAGCTAAAGTGAATGTCAGTTGTGGGGTGCCGACAGGGGCTGTAGGCACTACGTCTCCATTAGGGAGATTAAACATGCTGCTCTTGCACAGGAGTTACAGCACTTATATTTGCTTTAAATCTGAGCGCCCCTTGTTCAGTGTAGCTGCCGCGGTGGCTCAGTGGCTATGGTGCTCAGCTGCTGACCCGAAAGACGCGGGTTCGATCGCGGCCGCGGCGGCTGAATTTCTTTGGAGGAGAAATTCTAGAGGGCCGTGTACTGTGCGATGTCAGTGCACGTTAAAGAACCCCAGGTGGTCGAAATTTCTGGAGCCCTCCACTACGGCGTCCCTCATAGCCTAAGTTGCTTCGGGACGTTAAACCCCAATAAACCAAACCAAACCTTGTTCAGTGTGAAAATGGATTAAAAATAAATTAGAGAAAAAAAGAAAGTAAGTGCTAGGAGTTGTGTGAATGCATCAAGTTTACACCCTTCTTTATTTTTTCTCCCTAGGTGTCCTCATGGGGAGGCTATGTATTTCTGATCAATTTGATTCCCCTTCACGTCTTGGCACTGATGGTTACTGGTCGCTTCTCTCATCGCATTTACGTCGCCTACAGCACGGTGAGCTTTTGGATGTTGCTGATGCCGGTGGATGATCTTTATTTGGGGCTTTGTGCTTTTTCATATTTGGACCAACTTTCTCCCTTCTCTTTTGTTGTCGTCTTACTAGCTGTACGTGTTGGGCACCCTGCTGTCGATGCAAATCTCATTTGTGGGCTTCCAACCGGTCCAATCCTCTGAGCACATGGCGGTGAGTACGACAATGTCTTCCTGGTATAGTATATCACCCATAATGTCTCAACATAATGCTCCTTTAGAGCAGCTTCAGAACATTCCTTATTTTGTCTTACTTAGGCCGCTGTGTAGCCCTGAGGTATAAAAGTACAGTAATGAAAAGTTACTCTGCCTGGGACAAACTTGTGACATTGCATTTCAGTGACGAGCTGAACAGGTAGGGTGTACTGTGACTGATCTACTTTATATCGCATAACATTAAATTCATGCCTGAGGCTACTAGAATGAGAGAATGTGCACATTTGGACCTTTTCGAATACTGTCAATAGAGCTGAAGTCATGAATTCTTTTATTAACCCTTTCAGGCGCCATTGTTTGTTTTCACTGAAATCAATTATTTTTTCACCTAAGTAGTATATTCAGACCTCAAGAAAGGGAATTTGTTAGTTTTCGAACGTGAAAGACCAGCAGGTCCGTTCTTACAACGAGGGGAAGAATTCCGTGCAAAGTTTCAGATTTGTTAGAAATATAACAACATTGAAATGTTCTCGTGTGTCAGGTAAACACCCTAGGGATCGTGGAATCGCTTTGTGTTTCGAAGATTCACATTACGCTCGAAATTGAGCAAAAACAATCGATGTTTTTACTCGCGGCAAAATAAGTCTGCACAAAAATTTCGGACAAAGTGCTACCTAGCTCAATCTTATGTGAAATATTATTTACTGCATTCACTACATGGTACAAAAAAGCAACTTATTTGCAACAAGAAGGATGCTCAATTAGACTGAAGTAATAAAGTCACTGTTAAGTGCTCCAGTTTTTCAGAAAAGCTGTAAGTTTGCCGCTTACACAATTGTGTACAAAGCGCCTGAAAGGGTTAACTTTGAGATCCGTTATGGAGTAGTATCAGTATAGCTTTTGTAATACCTTCGTTTTCTGTTGCATACGCAGGCCCTGGGTGTGTTTGGCCTGTGCCAGCTGCACGCCTTTGTCGACTATGTGCGCTCCAAGCTGCCCAAGGAGCACTTTGAGTTGCTCTTCCGAACCGTTGTCGTGGCGACCGCTACGGTGACACTGGCCGTGGGTGGTGTGCTCACTATTCTTGGCAGTATCCTTTCTTGACTTCGAATATTCTTGGAGTTTTGTGTCTGCACTGCTCAGTTAGTGTGAAAGAGCCAGACTGCAGAGGTTGGGAAAACACAAAGGTACATTTTCTTTCACTGTTGTTTATTTTTTTCTTACAAATTATGACCTTGCAATGGTTAGAGGTGGTGTTATTATAAGTTTTGAAGAGTGTAATTGGCAAATCTGAAATCAGTTTCCAGTAAAACTGAAAATTTGTTTATTTCTGGGTCTGTCAAAGCCACACTTAGACATAAGGTCATTAAACCAGTGGTCCATTGAATTGATCTTTGATGCAGCCGAGTTCATCTGCCACAGGGCATAGCTGCAAGACCTATGGCTGGAGTGAGCAACGATGTCAATGTAATGCATAAAAATTCACTTCGGTTATGGTAAATTTGCTCTTTGATATCCATGAAATTCTTTCTCTGTGCAGTTTATACATCATATTTAGTTGAACCCATTTTTAGTTGTCTGGATTAACTTATGCAAGCAATGGTATTGTTTTGCAAGGTGTCCTTCCTTAGCAGAGGTGTGCTTCAGAAATCTCTCCGTGGACGGGTCGTTTCTACTCTCTGTTGGACCCGTCTTACGCCAAGAACAACATCCCCATCATTGCCTCTGTGTCGGAGCATCAGCCGACGTCCTGGTCCTCCTTCTACTTTGACTTGCAGCTTCTTGTCTTTATGTTCCCTGTCGGCCTCTACTTCTGTTTTAACAAGCTGACCGACGCAAACATCTTCATCATCCTATATGGCATCACAAGCATATACTTTGCCGTAAGTTTGATTAATCATGACGTTAACTTGCTTTGGTATTCTACCTTGTGACTTAAGATGGCTGTGTACTTTCGGGGACCAAAGTAACTGCCCCCCTCACCTCCAAGTCTTGAAATACGTGCAGTGCAGCACAGATCGGGACTTGGACGGGTGGAGGGTTAGTTACTTTTCCTGAATAGTATATGACTGGGATTTTCTTGAGGCTGTGTTGTATGTGATGAAACTTGTGATTGTGGAAGTTAGTACTAGTCCACGACAATGCTCACTGCAGTAGACATTTCATCACAACACTATCTAACAGTTATGCTTCTAAATCTGAACCCTTCTGTAATGAAGCTGAGAGAAAGCAAAATGTTGTTGTTAACAAATGTGAATAAGAATGGCTTCAGTAACATAAAAATGGTGCTAATAATTGAAAACTGCTGCAAAAGTGAGTGTGGATGTACTGACAAACTTTGCTTTCAACTTCGCTGGTTTTCAGCAGGCTAAGTGTGGGCAGTTTTAGTAGAGAGGGAAGGTGAATTCATTAGAAAAGCAAAATACAAACTGCTGTCCAAATGGTATTCGAATACCCCTTCAAAATTCGTTCTGGCAACGGCGTTCAAAATGGTCTTCACTTGGTCCCCTTCATCAGGTATTTGTACAGTGCGCAAGTCCAAACTTCATTAGATTACCTGAAGTGTCTGTGCACTAATGGACTGGACAGTGTCTCTTCCTTTTTAAATTAAAAATTAGCAGGTCAGTTTAGCCTGCTTCGTCTTGACCTTTATTTGACCTCAGTTTTGTTCTGTTCCAGTTCCATATTCTGTACGTGTAATTGTTAGTTTAGGGTTCAAGGTACTGAATATCTTAGCTGCGTTTAGAGATGGAGAAACACATATGCGTGGTTTCGATAAAATGGGCTGGCATCGGGTACTGCATGGTGAACTTATTTCGGGAAGTTGCATTACGGTGACTTCTCGAGGCCTGTGAAGTACCACTTCCAGATGTTTCATGTTTCCTTCCCTCATCATTGTTCGCATGCAGGGCGTGATGGTACGTCTGATGCTGGTGCTGGCACCCGTGATGTGCATCCTGGCAGGAATCGGAGTGTCAGCCATGCTCACCACGTACTCCAAGCAGGTGGACGTCACGCCACCCGACAAGAAGGGCAAGCGCCACGAGGGCAACTACTTCATGCGTGCTGAGGCAAGTGCCATCACCTAGCTCCTGCCTCGGGATATCGCGATCTGCACTGTGTTACAAAGCAGGACCATTATGTGGGACTACAGTCAAGCCCACTTATAACAATACTGGTTATAACAATATATCGGATATAACAATGGTCAGTCATGGCACCATCACTTTGCCATGTGTTCTATGGTAAAATAAACTGCTTATAGCAATGCTGTCAAGGCACATTATTGGTTATAACAATCAAATCTTTTCATTGAGTGTCAACCATAATAGGAAAAAAACCAAGGAAATGCTACAACCACACCAGCAAAACCATGCTTACAACACAAAAGCGCGCATGTGTGGGGCCGACCAATGGACTAAGCTGGCGCAGCAATGCCACGAAAGCAAAAGAGGCAGGCGTCATCGCGTCAGGAGAGCTGCTGCATTGCTGCATTGGCTATGTGCACCATGCGTACCCCCAATCGGTCAGTGCAGTGCGCGTGCATGCAGCCAATGCGGTTTTTTTCTTGTCAGCTGTCACCACACACTTAGTTCTGCATGCTCCTTGAATCTCCCATAAGAATCACTTCCGGAAAGCCGGCTTGATTCCTGTGACGTGGAGGTGTGCGAAGCTCCCGGTGGCGCAGTGATGGCGGTGCTTTGGTCATCGGTAAACGGTGAACATTGTTCCGGTTCCCTGAAGTTTGAATTAACCTGCTTTTACAGGCATTAGAACAGTCAAACCCCTCCGGGTATTTACTGTCAATAAATGCTTTGAAGTTTGTTATCTCCTTTTTTTCGGCACAACCCTGTTATAACAATTATTGGTTATAACAATGGTATTTCCATGGCACTTCAATATTGTTATAAGTGGGCTTGACTGTAATACTGAGATGTGGGACCTCTCATTGGCGGGGAAAAACCGTGGCACAACTCACTCTGTAAAGGGAGGTGCCCGTCATTATGTCAGGGTTCCAAATGTCAAATTTATGTTGGCCTCTTATACCTCGATAACATCAGACTGTGTTTGGATTTATGCTTCACTGCCATTGACAGCTGTATCTTTGTGTATGCACATCACTACTGCATGAAAATTCAGCATATGGAAAACAGGATATCTTGCCTAGTAGCCAAATCCTGTTGTAGTTGTTTGAAGTTCTCTGTGGTCTCAACGAGCCACCTTGTTAGCTGGTGGCATTTGTGCAGATTTTGTGAAGCTTCTTCTGTCAGAATTAAGACTGCCAATTCCTTGGACGAGAGAACAGGCCCATTCTGATAGTGTCAGTGTCTTCCAGGTGGCACAGGGCTTTGTGGCCATGATGTGCATCTTCCTGACATCGTACACGATGCACTGCACCTGGGTGACATCGGAGGCCTACTCGTCGCCCTCCATCGTGCTCTCTGCAAGGGCTCACGATGGCTCACGCATCATCTTTGACGACTTCCGCGAAGCATACTACTGGCTGCGGCACAACACCCCAGAGGTAGGTTCAGAACTTGCTTTTGTGGTGATCAGGTGAGGAACTGAGCAAAGCTAGGCAGCACACATTGGCAGAATTTGGGCTCAGAATTGATAGACAAAGTTTTAATAGACCGATTTCACAAGCAGTTGCGCTACGCCACCGCCGCCGCGATGCACTCTGGGAGTTGTGGTACTCCGGCCGGCGGCCGCGTCAGCGCGGTGCGTGGCGCACGCGCGAGAAGCAGCCCTGTTTGCGTCGCCACGCGGTGTTTCTCTGCGTGAATGCTGTATTTGCGGGACAAGTGCGTTCACCTGAGGAGTGTCGTGAGCACCGACAACTGTGCGAAGCAGAGCGTCCCGGATTTTCCGTTTTCTAGAAGAGAAAAAGTAGCCAAGACATTGCGTAGAAGCTGTTCACGAGATGCAGCTGAAGAAGTGCTGTTCAGTACATTTAGCCGTACTGTCCCTGTTGATCAGTGCACAATGACAAATGGCAAATTTTCAAGTTCTGAACTGTATTAAATGCCTTTTACGCGGCTCTCAGCTTTGAGGCAGTCCCTTAAATTGTTAAAAAGAAGGCAATCGGATTTGCCTTCGTGCTGCGTCGTCAAGCCTTCTTTGCAGCGATTTCTGCCAGGTGCAAGGTTGTAAGGGAACAAGTGTGCTAAGATTTATTGTTACATTCAGGAATCCACAATGTTAGCTTGATGCACGTATTCACTCCTGATGTCTCGAGCTCCCATACTAGCGATAATGCTTTCTTTATTTCACGGAATGAGAAAGCGAGGCTATAAAACTGTCGAAATGTGGAATAATTTCCATCGTTTTGTTGCTCACTGGTCGTTGAGTATACATGGTATTCCAGTAACAGCCACATGCCATTTATGCCGGGATAGCATCCACATTTTGCCCGTTGTTTTGGATAAAGAAGGCCATCTAGTGTTTACCAATCAGTCAACCTGTTCAGACTCGTACTACGAAAATAGTGAAAGTGAGTCGTACGGGAGACGCCCTGGCAGAAGATTATGTTAACCGAAATAAAAAGTAATTAGTGTATCAATAATCAAAATAAAACTATTCGTCACGAAATTAAAATCCCCTAAACCCTAATTAGGCGTACTCAAAAGCTCCCCGATTGGCTTCTTTTCTCATTTTGTACTGAACACAAGCATTTGTCACATCTCCATTTAGAAAAACGGCATAGCTCGCTCGAATCGCTCACCTTTCCTGCTGGTGACCCGCCGAGCACGTCGTGAATACATGTATGTGTTTACGTGAATAAGAAAAAAACAATCGCATGGCCGGTTTTGATCAAGGGCTATGATGAAAAAATAAAGGCAACAAACGCTGTGTGACACGTCTATAGCGAATGCCTAGATGAATACAGCGAATACTGAAACAGCAAAATGAGGTGGCAAGAAATGTAAATACTGTCTGAAGACGTTAATTAAATCGCGTGCATCGCTATGCGTTCAAATGTTCTGCTGACAAAATTAACGAAAGCGGCGGTCAAGCGCGTTTTTATCGCCACCGGCAGCATTTTCCAAAGCAAGGTTCGAGGAACAAACGCAGCCTCGCCACCGCGGCCACTCCACTTCATGCGGCAACTGACCCCCTCTCTGCGCTGTTCCTACCGCGATTAGCCCTCGAAACTCCGCCGTGGAGCCTCTGTTTCCTTTATAGAGCTCAGCACAATAAACGAAACGGCGGAGAGCTACTGCGGCCGGGTATAATGCCAGTCAAGGCGCAAAGTAATGTAGGCTGTCGTGCAGACGACGCCACGAGGACTACAGCCAAGATGGCGGCTGGCTACTTCCGGTAAACGCGCGCATGCGCAGTAGGCTTTGTGAAATCGGTCTATTGATTTCTATTCATCCTGTCTGCCCATTTGCGTTTAAACTTCTGCAGCTTGCGTAATGATCCAGGTTTAGAATAAGCGTATAGAGGAGTGTCACGCCAGTGTAGTGTGATTCTCTCGGTGATTGTTGAAGAATAGGGCTGTAGAATTTGCAGATGTTTTTGCAGGTCATTCATTTTGAGGAAAACCATTGACATTTGGTATGCTGCTCTGTTATATAGGCGCATAAAATCTGGACAACCTTGGAAAGTTCAACAGCAAAACCACTAAGCAACCACTGAGACCATCCATGTTGCATTGATACTCCCTATTCTTTACTAGGTGGAATCACATTTCAGATTTTTCTGTTAGCATTGCTCATGGTAACATTGTGACAAGAAAAATTGTGCGTGAAAATCCAGAAAATACATTTTTACTGACAATCTGGTAGGTTTTAGTTCTTTCTATTATATCCCTCATAGTGATCTCTCATTTGTAGCTTTGTGAAACTATTAAGCATTGATTGATAGGGTGGGTTGTATACGTGAAAATTACAAAGTGTTCAGGTGTGTGTATGTGCTTTGCCCTTTGTGGTGGCAGGATGCCAAGGTGATGTCGTGGTGGGACTACGGCTACCAGATCACAGCCATGGCTAATCGTACCATCCTGGTGGACAACAATACCTGGAACAACACGCACATCTCACGCGTCGGCCAGGCCATGGCTTCGCCCGAAGACCGTGCCTATGAGATCATGCGCGAGTTGGACGTCAATTATGTGCTGGTCATATTTGGCGGCCTCTCGGGCTATTCTTCAGATGGTCAGTGGCTGCTTTTTTTGTTCCCTATGTGCATGGGATCGTTCTTCTGCTTTCTTTTCCCCCGTGAAAACTGTCTGAGGCACTGCAGTTTGCTTGCGCTTTAAAATAGCCAGCGGTTGCATCACCTGCATTTTTTTTTACTTTTTCTAGCTTGTGAAAGCTTAGTTTTCAGTGAAAGTAGCCTCTTTGTCATTAGAACATAGTAATCTGTGGATGCAGGCCAATTTCAATTTGTCTAGAGTGTGCCTTCAGGCCTAATGAAGCTTGTTGCTTGTGCCAATAGCAAAGCGTGCAAAAGTCTTGCACTTGTACTTTACATATGTAAAGTATAACAAGTGCATATCTTTTGGCACAAGCAAGAAGCTTCATTAGACACTTATTTTACATATGTAAAAGTGTAAGAGAGAAGGCTAACATACTGTTGGGGATGTATTGAAGTTTTCTCTTAGATTATACTTTTATTTGTTTTGCCTTTTCTAAAATACCTTTGTCAAGACCACAAGGAAGTGCTGTTAGATAGCAAGGAGGTTTATTTTTCACCTATCTTTTCAGCACTTTCTCTGGTAGGGTGCTGTTCACACCAATCTCGAGCGTGAAGCATGGCGTGGGCTTTCAAAAGTAAATTAAGAGGAGTGCTGTTCATGTCCTTGGTGGTTGCTTGAGCGTAGCCTTTTCAACTCACTGAAGTGATTGCTGTTCACTCAGCAGTTTGTCCACTCCTCATTGCTCAAAGTTGGTTTCGTGCTGCACTCAAGTGGCAAGATGCTTCTACAGTCACTCGCTCTTCATGCTTTTAGCTCTTTCTGGCTGTCAGTGGTGTGTGGAGCTGTTAACAGCATGCAGGGAGCATTCCCCCCCCGCCCCCCTTGAATAGAGCTTCTCTAGTCCGAGCCATGAGCCTTGTTTCATACAAAACCACTTTCACACTCTGTGTGCAGTTGCACGTAGCTTAAAACTGGGAACATTGCCATAGTGAAAGGCCGTAAACTGAACCTCTATGGAAGTAGTACTCGGGCGTACAGTTCTTTTTAAAGGCTGATCACAAGCATCTTTTATTTGTGACTCTCAGTTCCAGGGGAAAGTGTGATTGTATACGCCACTTTTGTGTGCCATGTCATACCCACAGGTCACTATGCCCCTATCTTCCTCCTTGCTTGGAATTAGAGGGTTGTGGTTATTGAGGTGCGAACTGACAAGCTTTCACTGTGCAGAACTGTCAAGCTCTGTGCAGTATAGCACCTAAAACTATGCAGTCTGCACCACGAAATGACTTGACTTCCTCTGTTCTTCACTGATGGTGGCTTTGTCCATTGACCGGATCATTGCGTACTTCTATTCTGTTCATTCGCTGAAAGCACCCAGCTCTTGATGCTTGTAGCAGCAGCTTTGGCACACTGTCATGTGGGGTCGTGTGTGGCTCCGTCATGCAATGGGACCCCGCTGTTGGGACCAACACCGCTTTCCTTGTTCAGACCACCGCTGTGGCCACGAACAGTAGCACACTGAGCTAAAGCCCACATGCAAACCCGTTTATCAGGGGCATGCCTCAGTCGCACGCAGCAGCAGGCACAGGGAAAAGCTGATGTTACCTGGGACGGCAGGGGTTCTCCACATAGCTCCATCGACCCACTCTGGTGGCTCTCTCTCTCTACTCTTTCACCATGCAAGCTGCACCCACTGAGGACGAGAGGGGGAAAGGAGAGCCACTCACATGACTGGCACCTCTCCCCCACTTTTTCTGCTGTCACTCTGAGGGAGGACGGCAGGCAAAAGAACGCGGTGGCCATGAGAGAGAGTCGGAAGGATGTGCGCCGCCTTGGGCGGGCAAAGGAAAAATGGATTCTCATGCATATCTGTCGTTTGCCCAGAGGAAAACACCTTCAGTGAGTTACGATGGCTAGCATCAAGCAGTTTTTTATGTAAGTGCGCATTTTGGGACAGCAAAAAGGCAGCACCGTTGCCCATTCTGTGCTGCAGACATCAACAAGTTCCTGTGGATGGTGCGCATTGGCGGAAGCACGGACCGCGGGCGGCACATCAAGGAGCAGGACTACTACACCCCGTCGGGAGAGTTCAGCGTGGACCGTGAGGGCTCCCCCGTGCTGCTCAACTGCCTCATGTACAAGATGTGCTACTACCGCTTCGGCTCCGTCTACACTGAAGCAGGTACGTTCGTGCCAGGCAGATAGTGAGTGGTCTTGTCCCCAGCATGGCCAAGTAGCCACGACTATGAGCGGCACTGTAATGGTGGCGAAGTGATATTGAGAAATGAATACGAAGGCACTGTTGGCAACATAGGTGCTGGGAGTGTTGCTGATACAGTCTGAGTTAAAACTTTACATTAACATCATTGATGGGGTAAAAGGTGCAGCAGCAGCAGAAAAAAACGGGATCATAGTCTGAAATTTTGCATATTGTTTCTTTGGGAAAATTCCACTTCTGCCTTCATGCTTATTACCTCATTTACACGATTCTAAGTCTGCTGATCTTTTTTATTAAAAATCCGAAAGACGCGGGTTCAATTTCGGCCGTGGCAGTCGAATTTCGACGGAGGCGAAATGCAAGAGTCCCGTGTACTGTGCGATGTCAGTGCACGTTAAAAGAACCCCAGGTGGTCTACTCAAAGGCAGCTCAGGCCATCATGCACCAAACTCAAGTTAATGTCATGCAAGTGTGCAATGGCCGTATTGAGCGCAGAGGTGCAGAAATATTCATCTGCTGCAGCGATGTGTTGGTGTTTGTTGCATGGTTCAACATAAGCGCAGGATAGTGCTAGTTGTATTGAACACTGTGCATTTGTTTGGAGTGGCTCACTGTTGGCAGTGCTTGTGAAGCTTGTTAATTCCAAGTGATGAAGAATTTGACTCTGCCCTTTTATTGTGTCGTGCAAAGTAAAGCAGGTCGGCCGTCACCGAGTCAGTGGGTGCTTTGAAGAGGTAACAATGAAATACTTGGACTTTGAATTGAAGATGTTATTCACGCTGTCACACAAGACCTTTGACAGTTTGTGTGCATGGCTCACGCTATCGCCTTTCCACCTGAAAAGTATCTTCGGTCACCCCCCACTTACAGCAGAAAAAGTTTCCTATTAACTTAAAGCATCAATTAATTTGAACTCCACAACTCGTGTTCAGTGGACAGTGGCGGCGGAGTGACTGTCAGAGACTGACTGACAGGCAAAGGCATGGGCTGAATGACAGGTGAAGGCTTGGACAGACTGGCCACCTCAAAGCCAGTCACTGGTTTAAACGGAGGCACGGCTGATGCTGCCTCATGATGAATGGTACTGCGGAGGCCGCCTATTTAGAAAGAAATGAGTCGCAGTGAGTGTGGCCATGGCGGCTACAGCCACCATGGTTGTCTAGAATGGAAAATGTGGCCATTTCAACATTTTGAAAACAAGTATGGCCACAGAGCCATCTGCTACAGAGCGTGCCAAACACCTTGCGCTACATGCATGAGAAGAGAACATGCAGGGACGCTAGCGCAGAAGTGCAGGTGTGCACTTACGATCGAGTGCATGATTCACAGCTTGAACTTGTGCGGTGTGTGCAGCTAAGGCAAGGAGAGCTCACATTTACATCTGGCTTTCACGTGTGATACCGTATCTAAAGCACTGTTCAATCTTTAGGAGTTTTACGGCGCTTTCATGCGCAGCTTAAACGCCATATTGCTGGGCCCGGCTCCCTCGGTGCCACATAGAGAGACTGAAGCAGATCGCTGACATTGTTGCTAATCGGATAGATCATAAAGCTTACACCTTTATTGTGTGCACTCAGTTAGGTGGTCACTCACCAGAGTCAAGAGTCGCGATCTCCACTTGTGCTGTCACTCACTTTCTACAACACTGCACTCAAAAGCATGGCACGAGAGACGGGGAATTGTAAACCACATCGGCCAGCTTGAGTACAGTGCTGCTGAGGACAGGCGTGACATAATTTCTGCCAGCTCATAGCTCGGAGCACACTGAGTGCGGCCTGGCGACTGCTCACAAAACATTGAGATTACAATTACAGCCATCCACTCAAAAATAACTGGGATGACTATACGGGGGTAATCATATCTAAGAATGCAAATGGGGTGCTCTCAGCGTTTTCAGATTTTTGTTCATGTTGTGTCCCCTTATTGCTTTTGTGTGTGTGCGCCCCCGCGTCCTCCTCCTAACGACAGTTCGCATCCTCCTCCTAACGACCACTCAATCCTCCTCCTAACGACCACTCGCATCCTCCTCCTAACGACCGCTTGCCCCTCGTCGCACGCTGTCACCAGATGCCCCCCCACGGTGCGCCCCCGCACCCTCCTCCTGTTCTGGGAAGCCACTCCCTCCCGTGGACGCTTCTCAGCTCCCTCCTTTCTTCGGGCGGCCAGTTCGGCTCCTGCCTCGGTCGACGCTGGTCGCACCCTCTTCAGCTTTAAATAAACGAAGTCTAAAAGTACCGTGTGCGTCTTTCGCTGCATTCAACACAGCGACCGGACACGACAGTGGCGACGAGAAAGTGGATTCGACCCGCGCTACGCAACGCTATTGACAAGCCATGGCTACGCGAGGGTTTCCCAATCAGATACCAGAGTTCAACGGCTCATCGTGGTCATCGTGGGTTGGACGCCTTCAGTTCTACTTTGAAGCTAACAACATCACAGACCCAGCCTTGAAGAGGGCCAACCTGCTGACGCTGTGCGGGGAGCAGACCTACGATACTGTCTGCGCCCTTATTCAGCCAAGCACACCAGCGGCAGTGTCTTACGACGACATCGTAAAAGCGCTGCAAAAGCACTACGACCCAAGGCCATCCGAGGTCTACAGCCGGGCTCGCTTCCAACGACGAGATCAACTGGGAGGAGAAACTGTGAGCGCCTACGTAGCCGCGCTCAAGAAGCTCGCTGCCGACTGCAATTTTGGAACGCTGTCGACAACAGCTACCGGGCAGGAGGGAGACGCAGCTTCTTCTGCTAACACCACCATGCTTCCCTTGGACGTGATGTTACGCGACAGATTTGTGTGCGGACTGAGTGACGAGTCACTGCAGCAGCGCCTGTTCGCTGAGAAGGACCTCACATTCAGCAAAGCTTACGACATCGCCGTTCGAGCGGAGAGCGCCGGTCACCAGCAGAGAGGGATTCGCCGGAACACCGAGCCGGTACACCAGACAAGCAACCAGGTGCGCAAGCCTTCTGTTGTTGTAAAATCGGTCAAAAAGGCACAACGCTGCTGGCGGTGTGACGACCAACACAACCCCCAGGGATGTCGATTCCAGTCAGCCACGTGTAATTTTTGCCACAAGCGAGGGCATATCGAAAGAGCATGCATTACGAAACGGAGACTTGCCAAGATAAAGTCACCTTCCCAGCCTAATCACAGCGTCAACGCCTCAGAGAATACGCCGCTATCTGATCTCCATGGAACAACATCAGCAACACCATCTGTGTTGTACGACCTGAACACCATGAATCTCGGCACGCGACCGAAGATTTTTACAGAAGTAAGCGTACATCACCAGCTGATTAAGTTCGAGGTGGACTCCGGCGCAGCCTGTACTCTGATCAGTGAGGACACGTTCCGAACTTCATGGCCATCTGACGCACCCGCCCTGCAACAAGACGACACGCACCTGCGAACGTGGTCAGGACAGAATCTGCCACTATTGGGCTCTGCCAACGTGCAGGTTAACTACAACGGCCAGACCCATACGCTACCTCTGCTTGTTGTGAAGGGCACAGGATCAAGCCTTCTAGGGAGAAACTGGTTTTCTCCACTAGGCGTGATGATATGCGGCATACACCAGACGCCGAGCCAGAACATGGTTGGTAAACATCAAAACGCCGATGCGCTAAGCCGTCTGCCACTAGACGCAACTGTTGACGAACCATTTCCACCAGGAGACGTTCTGATGTTCGAAGCACTGCCAGAACCTCCGCTTACAGCAGGCACAGTTGCAGCATCTACGCAGAAGTGCGCAGCTCTCCGGCTAGTTTACACAGCTGTTCAACAAGGCAACGTGCATAAACTCAAAGGGGACAACTTCGACGCTTACCGCAGGCGAGCTACAGAGTTGAGCACCCATCGCGGCTGCATCATATTTGGGTCCCGAGTTGTGATGCCGAGAGAACTACGCGCACAAGCTATGTCTCTCATCCACGCCGGACATCGGGGCATCGTTGCAATGAAAAAGTGTGCCAGAAGCTACATGTGGTGGCCTGGCATTGACAACGACATCGAAACAGTGGTGCGAGAATGCAAGCCTTGCCAGAGCAGCCGGAGCGCCCCGCCGAAAGCTCCTGTCCCAGAATGGGAAAAGCCAGACACACCATGGCACACACTGCACATTGATTTTGCAGGACCAATTGAGGGCTGCACTTTCCTTGTGGTCGTAGATGCCTACACAAAGTGGCTTGAGATAAGGCAAATGGGACAGACGACTTCGGCAGCAGTCATTGACAACCTCCGATCACTATTTGCAACGTTCGGCCTGCCGCGCAAGGTAGTGTCGGACAACGGAACACCGTTTGTGTCTGCGGAGATCCTCAAGTTTTATCGCGACAACGGGATCTCATCAGTTACATCGGCCCCCTACCACCCAGCGACAAACGGACAAGCCGAGCGCTACGTAGCCGAGCTAAAACGCGCCCTTGAAAGAGATCAGACAGGCTCGCTGCAGCGCCGCCTTGCGCGCTTTCTCTTCAAGCAGCACACGACGGTTCAGAGCACAACAGGCGAGACCCCCTCGAAAATGATGTTCGAGCGTGAAATGCGAACCCAGCTCACAGCCATCCTCCCCGAGCCAAAGGCAGAGACGTTCCGGGAAGAAAAAGCAATTCCGCGCTGCGGCACGCTTAATGAGGGGCAGCGCGTCCTCGCCCGACAGTTTCTGAAAAAGCCACGCTGGGAGGAAGCTACAATTGTCAGACGCATAGGCCTGCGCTCTTGGCTCGTCAACATACATGGCACAGTAGTACGCCGACATCTCAACCAGCTGCGTAGATTTACGACGCCGTCTGAGAGCTGTCCGCCAGCGGAGAGAACACGTGCACCATTTTCCCACATAGCCTGGCACCTCTTCCCGGAAGAAGAGACTTCGCCCAGGACAGACCTAGGAGACACAGCGAACAACAGCCAGCCTACAAGTGTTTCTCCCCCGAGCGCACAAAGCCAGCGCGCCTCCACGCGTGAGCGCCGACCCCCTGCACGATACCAGGCAACTTTCTAAGGGGGAAGGAAGTGTTGTGTCCCCTTATTGCTTTTGTGTGTGTGCGCCCCCGCGTCCTCCTCCTAACGACAGTTCGCATCCTCCTCCTAACGACCGCTTGCCCCTCGTCGCACGCTGTCACCAGATGCCCCCCCACAGTGCGCCCCCGCATTCTCCTCCTGTTCTGGGAAGCCACTCCCTCCCGTGGACGCTTCTCAGCTCCCTCCTTTCTTCGGGCGGCCAGTTCGGCTCCTGCCTCGGTCGACGCTGGTCGCACCCTCTTCAGCTTTAAATAAACGAAGTCTAAAAGTACCGTGTGCGTCTTTCGCTGCATTCAACACAGCGACCGGACACGACAGTTCAGTATTCCTTTAAAGAGAGTGCCTATGCCCACTTGGTTGTTTTTGCATCTGTAACACAATACACTTCAGTTTTGTCATCGCCACTATCAACAGTCATCATTCGCAATTTTCAGTCACTTTACTGTTGTACACTGTCAGCAGAGGAAGCGTACTCTCTCAGCCCTCATGTTGATTGTGCTTGCAGGCAAGCCTCCAGGCTACGACAGGGTACGCAATGCAGAAATTGGCAACAAGGACTTTGAGCTCGACGTCTTAGAAGAGGCGTATACGACAGAGCACTGGCTGGTGCGCATCTACAAGGTCAAGGACCTTCCCAACAGAGGCATCTGAAAAGTTGGCAGGTGTTGTCTGCTCACTTGTTGCATCCTGCGCGGCAAAGTCCGGGCAAGCAGCCTGTCGCTGCAGTACAGCATTGAGATTGTTCTCTGTTCGTTCTGCCGGCGGAAGTTACACCCGGTGTCATGACAAGAGCACAAATCATCCTCACATTTCTGCAAGGCCTATGACGACATCCTTGGGTCCCCTATTCCCCCTTCTGTTTACTTTTTTTTTATCTGTGTATGTGCTTGTGGGTCTTCTATTTTTTTGTTTTTCTGGGCCATGTGTTGAATGAGAGAGAATGGGTGCTGAATGTGAATAAAAGCTTTCTACAAAAAGTGAGTGAGTGAGTAATAACTTTATTGAGTGTCCGACAGGGTTTAACATGACCGGGCTTATGTCTCCCACCAGGGGACGTCGAGCTTTTAAGGCGGAAGCCTTTAATGCCTCATCGTTGTAAGCAGGAGTTGTCGACAGAAATTTCACGCTTTTCAATTGTTCTAAATGGTAGTGACGTCACAGTGCGTGAATTTCAAACGGGGCCAATTGCACTTTGGTTAGTAACCATGCAACCAATTAAAAGGATCGTATAGTGATGCTCCGAGTAAGCGGGACTGAGTTTATTTAATTAGTTCATTAACCAATTAGCCTAATTAACCTTTCTAGTCAGACCAGATAAATAAATACTAAAACCGAGTAGGAAATTGGTCAAGTTGGGGAATCGAACCAGGGTATCCGGAGTGCGAGACGAGCACGCTAACCACTCCGCCAGCCATGCCAGCTTGATGGTCTGGAATGAACAAAGGTGCGTCTAGTGCAGGAGGTTCAGGTGTCCGAGATATGCGAGACAGATACATTTCCTTTCGTCAAAAACCAATTTACCGACGAGCAAGGCGTAGAGTCGAACGGCGATGGCGTTGCAAGATGCTGTCGCGTTCCACTCTTGGAGGCAAAGCTTATCTTAACCACACATCAGTGACACAAGCAGAAACACCGCGCGTAAGGCTTCCGCCACACCGCACTTTAGATCAACAAAGTGGCCCCCCCCTGAATTTTTGTCTTGTCCCCGCCTCGAGGGCCTGCTGGACGGCCCAGAGTGGGTCATTGAGGCTGGAGCTGCGCAGAACAGTGGACCACTGCAACGAGAGGATTTCAGGGTTAAAGGGGCACCGAAGCACAGTTTCAGTGCGTTGCTTTGCCTGTTGGTTGCATAGAATGAGTTATGCATATGTGTTGGTGCCTTACACTCCCAGAGTATGTGTTGGTGTGGCTATGTTTGCAGACCTTGCACATGTTAATATTATATAGTTCAGGGTAGATCCTGTTGTATTGCAGTGGGTTCAGGCACTTGTTTGTAATTGCCTCCAGGCGACTGCCTAGGCTGTTAGACATATATTAGTGTGGGCAGAGAAAAAGAAATAAAAATAATGTTGCCCAGCGGAGAGAAGGTCCAGCGGGCCATGTAGAAGGCTTTGGTTAAGTCACCGAAGCTCGTCAGCCTGTCTTTCCGCCCGTCTTCACCATTGCTCTCTCCGGCATGGTTTGTGGGACCTCGTGCGGCAGAGTGAGGACCTCGTTGAGGTTGATGAGGTGAGGCTGTTGAACTTAATGAGAATGAGCCAAGGTTCTCCCACTACCTGAAAACAAGTAAAGCTCTGCGTATGCCTTGATGTTATAACAAGGCAAGTTCTGATTACATGCAGGAATGCATACCTCCTCAGATGTTTTCACCGATTCCATTTTATTTTCTGGATTATAGACTATTTATGTATTTGATTGCATGGTACAAAAAGAACATAATATGGCAGCGGTCCAATATATGCGTTACGTCAGTCTAGAAGCAACTGTAGTCTCGACATAAGCATCCCGTATACTAGGAGAAATGCCGATGATTAACTCTGGAACATGGGATGAAACATGTCAGTTTAAATGTGGCTACATTTCTCTTGTGGTGTTTTAGATAGCACATATAAATTATTAATAGAAAGTTTCATATTGGAAACCTTCCTTCATGGTACAGCTTTTAAAAGGTCATAGGCTACTCATTGCACTGCCAGCGATTAATTCAGGCTTTCAACAAGGAACCCTTACAGAAGAGGGTTGGCAAAGGTTAGTTGATTCATCATCAGTGAAAAGCACTGCTTATTCCCACCTTTCGACAGAAGGCACCTTTTGCTCACTCTGGTGCCTGTTTTGATAGCAGCAATGACAAGAGATGAGCACAAGGCGATTTTAAAGTGGCAGCTTTTCGATATCATTAAAGCTAGATGCCATGCTAAGGCAGCGTGGTGCCTCGCATGACAACACCAAAAGTGCATGAATTCCACACATTACTGGCTATGGCTTATTCCAAGAAAAAAAAAAAAAATACTTTCAAATGCAGCTCTGGCTATTAATCAGACCAGCACAAATATGCCGAGTGCAGAACAAACCAGTATGTGCAGTGCTCAAAGAGGCAGCCAAACCAGACTGGTTGCCATACCCCATATTCACAGTAGTCAAAATTCACGACAGGCCATTATATCAGTCTTTTACCCCTAACTTGCCTTTTTTCTATCCATGACAACTCCAGGTAAACAAAAATTCGCCCGACAATTCCACACTTTTCGTAGACACCCTGGGTAAAACGAACTGCAGCAGGCTGCTGCCATGGTACGAAAGATTTGTTGCAATGAAATATGCCTGTGTTCGCTTTGGTTGTATGGCAAACTCCTTTCCGGGCACAGACTTAGCCCATGCGAACAGGCGCACTAGCTTTGGCAGCGTTGACTGCTCTGTATGAAACATAGTATACATACTTGCCAATGTGACCACTGGGTTCAAGCAACCGCTTGCTCCCTTTTCAATGCACTAGCAATTCACTGCTGTTCTGCTCAGTCCGAGAGGCAATGCTATCAAAAGTATCGCAATCTGGAACCACACAAAAAACACTGGGTACTTTTATGAGCAGCTTTATTGGGGCCTGGTAAAAGCCACCGTTGTATGACAACAGTGGGCGACCAGCCACATGGAGGCTTAGTCGAAGAGTCCGAAGCCCATGTCGTCGTCCTCCTCTTCGGATTCCTCCTTCTTGGCTTCTTCCTTCTTCGCTTCCTCCGGCTTGGCCGCGGCTGCCCCACCTCCTGCGGCTGGGGCAGCTGCAGCAGCAAACTTCGACGGGTCCTTCAGATATTCCTTGGCCTGCACAGGAACAAGCAAACCTCGGGTAAACCTTTTCGGCAACCAGGCTACCAATGCTCAAGTCACACTACATGTCTGCCCCGAGAAACACTTCGCACATCGCTATGCTGGGCTGTTTGCTGCCAACTTGCATGCGCAAAAAAATTCTGACATGCACGTGCATAACTCGCGCTCCTTTGCCCCTCAACACTTGCCAGCCTTCTGAGCGCAGAGAAGGGCTGCATCTCCGTATAGCCAGCTATCCACATTCTGTCCCATTAGCAAGACAAAATAATTCTGTGCTGAAGTGCGAAGATAAATGACATTGCTAACTCAGCACACTTCAGCCAGAAACTTAATTGATGACACTTTACTCATTAGCATTAAAAAGTAACCATAGAAAGGTGTGGGAAGGCTTCTAATGCTATCGCACAAAAAGAAAAAAGCTCTTCAGCCAAAACCAGCAAACAAATGATGGTCACAAAGTTGGCAAAAAAAGAAAGGAGGGGAAGGGGGGAGGTGAAAGGGAGGGAATGAGCTCCATTAACTGTGCCCAAACGACAAGTTCGAACAACAAAACTGCAGGTGTAAGTATAAACTTCATGTTGCATTCTGCCAATGTGACACTGACCATTTCCGCTTCCTTGAACGTGATGTCCGTCTCCACAGCAATGGCAATAAGGTTCTTGAGACCATTGACAATGGAGTGCGGGGCCGATGCAACAGTCGGGTATCCAATGGCCAAAGACACGGAGGCGACATTGCGGACGCCTTCAACAAATGCAGACCGCAGGTCCTCTGGGGTGATGTCCAAGATGTCCGGGGAGAACACGGTGCCAGAGTCGTACACCTGCAGTGACAAGTGAACTATGTTAAACTTCCAGAAAATGCCCAAACCCATCCTCACATCTTTAAATACTCTTAGTAACATGTAACAGCGCACCCTACAATGCTGCTTGCAAAATAGGCTTGCTATAGGCAATCTGCAATGGCCAAGCGGCGCTGCAACTGCTCTAGCGCGCACCTAGAAACTGCTGCTGTCAGCTGTTTGGATGGCGATAAATGTGAGGCCACATTCTCGATGATTAGAAGGGCATGTTTGGCTAATAGCATTCCTTGACCAAGTGCTCTCAATGCAGTGGAGTTAGCTGATGCAAGCCATGTGTACCTTCGACAGAGTACGGAAGCTCTTGCCTGTAGCCATAAGCAGGTGGAACTACAGTCCACCTAAAAAATGTCTGCTTGTTTTGCTAGGCTATGTGTTGCAGCACTGCGACTGACACGACAAACTTTATCGCAGGTTGTCCGTCATTACTGCAACTTGCGAACAATTTTTATTTGCCATTTTCCACACCTGCTTGGGCACAAATCACTTTCAGTCTAGAACTGAAGCGCTTGTCCTCGTCTGTCTTGCTTTGTCCCTGTTTCAAATCGCACTGCATTACTCAGTGGCTTTCAGTGTGAAATGATATATCAGATAGTGGCTGTTCCCAAGGCCATTAAATCTGCATGAATAAGCTACAGATCTAAACTTTTCTGCTGCCAGGCGGCGTGACCTGTTATTACTGAGTGGCTAATTATAAGAACTTTTAAGATTACGCAAATTTTGCCCCAATGGTTATAAGTTTAAATGGTGTATTTATACTCGTTTATATTAATTCATATTAACCCTTTGATGCCCCAATTATCATCTCCACTTTGTGCAGCCAGTACACAGAGTTGTGCAATGGGCCAACTCAAAGGCCCAGACTCTGTAGAGAAATGTTGAAACAAATGTCTTTTTCCTGCAACAAGTCCCGCATTTGTACCCCCCCCCCCCCCTTTGCTTTACACAGCTCCCTAACTTTATGAGCAAGAAATACTGGCTAATGAGAACATGCCGACATCAAAGTTTGCAAGAAAGCTACACGGAGTAATGGTTGATAGCATAGGTGTGCAATGATATCAGCCGCTGTCCTCTTGAATCTGCGGCACTGCATAAAAGGGTTAAGAAAAGTATGCCACATCTTCTGTGACATCATTTCAAGGCAGCTATTGCCACAAGGCACGACCAAGAATAAAATGCAAGACAAACTGCTGCGCTACTTGGTTCCAGATGTTTCACTTCCGTCGCAGTGCACAAAAAATGAGCACAGACAGAAAGAGACCACAGCACTTTGTGATAAAGTGAACCAATAAGAATGCAAATAAGTAGAGTGAGAATAACTCAGATGACTACAAGACGCGCCGCTTCACAGTGAGCAGAGGCAACATTTGTGTGTACCTGGAGGATCTTGAGGCCGTATGAGAAGGGCGAGATGTTCAACATGTTCAGCAGTGTGGCCTCAGAAGCACCAACCCTGTCATCCTTTTTGATCAGATGGATCTCGTTCAAAATTTCAATGGTACCCTTTGAGATCTTAGTGGGAATCTGCAGGGCTTGGAAGAAGGAAGTCTTCTCGGGGCCGAGGCCGGTGTTCTGGGCCGGGATCATGACGTCCAGGGGGGCGAGTGCACCAGCACGGGCAGGCGCCTTCACCTTGTTCTCAATGATCTTCTCGCGCACCTCAGTCAGGTCCTCCTTGGTGAAGACAAAGCCAACGTTTCCCTTGATGTGGGGCAGCAGCTTCTCCAGGGCCGGGTTGTTGTCCAGGTGTCCTCGAATGGCCTTGCGGATCATGGTGTTCTTACCCATGAGGAGCACGGCGTGCTTGCGCAGCGACACTCGGATGGTCTGCATCTGCTTGGACCCGACATTGTCGACGCCCACGATGAAACACTTCGGGAACTCGTCGAGCAGCTGCACCAGCCGCAGGAAGTAGTTGCTCTTCCACGTCGTCTTATCCTCCCTGACCATCTTGGTAGTGAGCCAAGGATTACTCTGACGAGTTTAAGGACTGTCGTGAAAAGAGAAACAGCAGTTTACTGACAGGCTCGAGCAAAACGTGGCAACGTGGAGACGCACTCAACGCCTGGCAACAGGCGTGGCTAATTAAGCGCAACGCAAAACGCTCAGTGCACAAACGCAAAGCCTCTTTACTTTATACGCTGCCAAACCAAAACACACACACCCTTTCGACTCTCGCGACCACATCTTTATTTGCATGAAGCAATTTTCGTATTAAACGTACGAAGGTATGCATGCGCGAGCCGTCAGCTTCGGATCTGCGTGATTGTAAAATGGGCGCGAGAACGGCATACTTCATTTCCTCGGCATTCGCCTCGCGCTCGTGGCCTTACCACTGAAAGTCTACAAGGGTTCCAGCAGGTGCGGTATTCTCGCGTCCGCTGCGCTGCTGGAACGAGTACCGTGCCGTGCAGCAGATGACTGTACTTACTCATTAACTGAACGTGATAACACCCAACAGCAAGTAGCTTTTTGTAAGGGCTGTCGCACACAGATCAAACGTTTGCGGATCATCTATGCACATACGCAGACAGAAAAATGACGCGCTAACCAGAAAGGCAGTCTTCGGCGAGTGTTTAATGACAAGGCAAAAAAAGAGGCAAGGCAAAATAAGCACACTGTTTTCTTTAGCATACAACCAGCCGGCACTGCAGCTTGCCAGCGTGCTCGACACGACGCATATTGCTGCCCCAAGTTCACATCCCGATAAAAACACATTTAAAAGGTTCTATTTAGTTATCACCAGCTCATGCGAGAGCTAATATTACTAGGTTTACTCCAAGCTAAAGAAAGTGTTACCAAGAACTCATATAATGTTTGATTATTTCAGATTGTCGCGAGCAAAGCTACGTACCGATGCAAAGACGACGATACTTCGATGGAAAGGAAGTTTCGTACCGGAAATTGACTGCAGCTCTTTTGGACTCTTTGTCGCTCACTATCTCCACTAGGTGGCTGGATGGCGCATCGGGCGCCTGGAAGTAGCCTCGACGCAGGAGTCTTGGCTACGTGCTTGGCATTTTATTGGTTTCAGTTTCGTTCCCTACCGCTAAATGCATACAGCTATTATACCAACTGGCTCAGTGCAAACTGAAAGCAGATAATTTGTTATGATGCCTTACTGCACTTCCGCCTTCGTGATCATTGTATAATAAGGCCTGAGCGGAGTGAACTATCAGTTTCTATTATTTCGTGGGGTAGGAAACAGGATATGAAGAGCAATCTGTAGTAGTGATAGTAGTGAGCCCAACATGCGCGGTAAACGCGATGCATCAGAGTGGTTATTTCGATGCTGTGATTCAGCGCAAGTTTTGGTTATCTTATCCTGTTATATGATATGCTTTACATGTTGAATCAACTCTGTAACACAGTGTAATATAGTCAATATCAACATGTAATCTTTGTATTTGATCGACTCTCTTCAATGCATGCAAACCAGTGGTTGTTACCCAGCTTTACTCATAATTTTTTCTGAAGTTGCTTTCGAGCATTTGTTCCGAAAATAATGTTTAAAAATTATTATACTACGAATATATAGCAGAAAATTTATTGTGTGCAACCAGGAGCACTGGTGCTTCAGCCCAAGCTTTTGTCGCAAGCACTGAAGTTGCAGCCTTCTTTTCTAGTGTTCACACTTAAGCAGAGGAAAAGTAAACAAGCTTGAATATATATAATCTAGATTACAATTAACATCACTGTGGCGTCCTAAATTCAATGCAAGGCAGCGGCTAGTATTGCCGTTTCCTGTCTGCATCTGCTGTTTCAAACGTAATGATGCATTCAGAAAGCCAGTGGTCCTAGATGAAAATTTCCAACTCGCAATCTGCTGGTTTGTGCTGGTTTCAGTTGGTCCCAGCAGGAACCGTGCTGATTTTGTACTGCGCTGATTTACGAGGCAGGGCTTGCTGGTTTTCTACTCGGACAGCTGGTCATGCCCAGCAAGAACCTTGCTGGTTTTCTACTGGATCAACTGGTTTTAGCACAAACCGGCTCATCCCAACCACCAGCTTGCTGGTTCTGATCTAGGATCTGCTGGTTCCAGCTGAGAACTTTTTGCTGTTCAATTTGGAGAATATTATTTGGATAGTAAGGGTGTTCTTTAACCAAAAGAAATTTTCAGGTAAATCTCTTGTACTGTGCCTGTTTTAGACTGCATGAAGAGCACCAAATTTTGACGAGAAAAGTTTGCTCATTAACCATTCCTCACCGGCTGTCATCTCTTGTACACCCCTAATGAAGGGCATATATAGTGTATATAGTGTACCTGTGGTATAAATTCGAATGCGAGTATATGAGTTCTACGTGCAAGTTGTGTGTATTGTAGTTGTTGCCCTTGTTGCTGCTTGCCAAGTAGTGTTCGAAGTTGCGTCTGGCAGATCTGTGTGCCATTAGAGGGTGACTAACATTTTAGTGTAGGTTGCAAGGTTTTCTTAATTTTTTTGTATGCGCCTAGAGTTATGCAAACTTACTTTAGCCCTTGACTGTAATATTTCAAAAAGGGTAGAAAACAAAAGCCCATCATACAAATTGTTTATCCAAACAAAGAGAAGTTATTTTAATGTTTCAGTGCTACCAGGGCACCTAGTGGTTCTAGAAGCTGCTGGTCCCAGCACTGTTCGAAATGTGCTAATGACCCAAAGCTGTTGGAACAAACACTGTTGGAAAGAGCACTTTTGGAACCAGTACTATTGAAACCAGCAGATTCCCAGTTGGAAATTTTCACATGGGAAAGCAGCACTGGGCAAGGAATAAATGAAACCACGCTCGTAACATTCCAACCTACAAGGCTCAAGCTGACAAAGAAGGCTGAGTTGATTTGGCTCATTTCGATCTGTACATCACCAGGATCTGGCTCATCTTGGCGTGCTAGCACTAAAACCTCATATCTTAAGATTTCGCCAATGTTTGTCTGTCTGAAGCTCCTGGCAGGTGGCCCCACCTTCAGCAGGCTTTATGGCTAACTGTGCAGAAAACTTTATGGCAAAACACTCTATCAGTTGGTTTTGAACCAGGGGCGATGCAAACAGATCTCTGCTAGCCACTGCACTAGACCATTACGTCATCGCCGTAGCCAAACATCCCACTTGTCTAAGTGCTGGTCTCTTGCGACCTGCTTTGAATGTTGTTGTTTTCATCAACTTCCATCTGTGCACAATGGATCCAGAACACGCCACTATCACATTGCCCTCTTAAACTGAGCCTTGAACTGAAACCGAAGGCAAAACAAAATGTGAGTGAACCAAATTCACATTTGGCCTAACCATGCTAAATTGTCCGTCATTTTTATTTGGCATAGGATTTGCACGCAGGTTTTTTTAGGCGTTACTGGGCGCCTTTCGTTCTCATAGCTTTTGCGAAAGTAAGACCTATGAATGAGATTTCCATTAGAGCAAAATTTAGCTTAAAGGTTTGGTTTTTGGATTTGGCTCATTTAAAAAAAATTCATTTATTTCAAAACTAAGTACATCTTTGTTCTTTTCTTCGGATTTTTAATACTACTGCCTTTGCAGGACAGCCACCACTACCCACCACCAACAAAACCCACCCCTGCTGTTCATGTAGATGCGGACGAGTGAGGAGATGCATGGAAGATAAATTACTAGGGACCTGAAAAGTGCACTCTAAAACCACTACAAGATATTAAAGTCTTGTGAAGAAATAACCGCAATGCAAAGTAACAGAGACCAATAGTTTATAATTTCCTGCTTTTTTATTGAAAGCTGCTGGCGCACATTCGTATGTAAATCACCAAAAAGCACTGGAACATTATCCACACAATTATGACTGAATAAGACCAAAACATAGCACGCATGTACTATGTCTATCCCGAATCCTGTTTCATTGCAAGAGAAACACACTACTCATTAAATACAAAGACTGCCCAAAAATCCCGTCCTCTTGAAGCCAGTTCAACACATAAATACAAATCCCACGTCAGAATTATCAAAAATTATACACACAAAGCAGATTTGCAAATGCATAAAAAAAACTGCACTGTTGCATCTTTTGCATATAGAGGTTAGAAAATAAGAACTATATAATATGCAGATCGCCATTTGCCAAGCACGAACATAAAAGTGCTGCCAGTGATCACACCACATCTCACAGGATCTATGGCACTATATGGGCAATCCCTAATTACTGAACCAGTCCTATCGACCGCGCCTGCCCACAGGGGGACACCACATGTTCCCAAACCTGTCTGGCAGTTCACGATGCTGGCTATCCCATGTCCACGGTGCATCATCCTTAGAGTACGGGACCAAAGGCAGATCGTATGGAAGAGGCAGATACAAGGCACCATTATTGCAAGACTCGTCCGACACAACAAAAGTTGTCGCTCGTCCAAAGTTTGCAGGAAAAAGCAGCACTCCCAATTCATAAGAGCGTATCATCAGCTGGCTTCCATTCTTCTCGAAAGCACCCCATGCAGCTTTTGAAAGGTTTGCACTGGTTACAAGGAACCATGCTGCCTGCTTGCCACTAGGTGACAGTCGTGTGTACGTCTTAATGTGAGGAGATGCAGCAGTGCGGCCCAGGCGTTCACTCTTCCACCGGTGAAAGTACGAGTCCAACCACCGTTGCTTGCTGGCTGTGACTATGCTGTACGGAATTGAAGCACCTGCAGGGTAGCCCTCAAGGCTGCAGCGAACGTCGTCAACTGAAGGAAACACAAGTTTCAGGGGCACTGACTCTGGGATAGCTCCAGAACTCTTGGTTGCTGAGAGGCTAGAAAGGAACTCCCCTGTCAACCAAGCCTGAGAACTTGCACCCAGGGAGCCAATGCTAGAGAACTGGGCCACCAGGGGCCAGTGACCAGACACCAGGTCCTTGCTAGGCCCATGCTGATTAAGTAAGGTACGAAGTCTCAGATGGCCAAAGGATGACTTTCTTGGTCCTGTGTGTCTTCCTGGCACAGACCTGCAAGGTGGTGCAGAGAGTCATAAGACAGCAGCAAAGACCATCCACTTCTACTCATCACGAAGCAAAATGTACATTAGGTAAAGACTGGTTAGCACATTCTGTAGGTTGCTTGCACTGCTGATACAGTGGTTGCTGCATTGGACATAAAGAACACATTGAAAATCTGCTTATCACAGGATGCTCAGCCCTGTACTATGAAGACTATGTCTCATGCACATGACGTCATGCGCAAGCCATTTATCTAACACATACGCTTTTTATCGTCACAGGGGCTCTATGACCTTTCACATTTTTGCACTCTAAAATCCCACCAGTCAGCACAATGCTCCCAAGAGTAGTCAGTTACACAAACCCTCTTGTGCAAGCTACGTCTTTCCTGCTACAGATAGCTTGCACCAATGTCAGAGCAGCTGCCACACTGGCACACGAGGAGGAGAGTGGGAACCTAGCCCATTTCTACAATAACCTACCACCCCTTGCTCTGGCCAGAGAAGTGGAAGCTATGCCTGGTTTACCATCATACTGTGTGTGGTGTCCCGTGCAAGCCGTCTATACCAGGTGTTCTATCTATATGTAACCAAGTTTTGAAACAATACGGAGTGTCCGAGGCGAGCGAGACCAACTAAGTGCTGTTCAGAGTCATCTGGCCTAGCCTGCAGTATTTTTTCCGTTTTGCAAAGCAGTTAATTATGAAGACTAACTAGCCAACTTTTTAAATACCGCCTTTGGGGAAAAAGTGGCAATTTGGAAGTTTTAGATCGCCTTTAAAAACAGCCGGCTGAAATGTATGCCACGAGGTACCATTTATATAGCTTGTTATTTATTTATGTAACCCAGCCCTTGACAGTGGTGCTACTTGAGCACTGCAAGATGTACTCCTGGAGAAAAAAAAATCTGCTTATTTCTGGAGCGCTCCCTCCAGTAGGGCTTCGCATTTGCAGGATATCCGCCAGCAGCTGGTGTGTCAGCAAAGAGTGCGAGTCTCCATAAGGGTTAAAAGTCGTGATAAGAGACGCTTCCGCACTACTAGAATTGCATGTCTGATTCATAGCGACATTCGCACCATGATCTAAGACACCCGGTTCACTTTTGCAGGCACTTCAGAAAATTAACTGCCTCATCACTGAGAACTATACTCAGATGGCTCTGTGGCTGTACTCATGATAAATGGCGACAAGATTGGGACTTTCTTGGCAAGCAACCAAATATAGTTATAATGCTTGAAATTTTTACAAAGCCCGTCTCAATATACAGTTGACTTTCATTATTTTCATTCAGTCGGGACATGCAAAACCAATTGAAATTATCTTAAGTTAAAATCAGTAGATGCTTATCAGATTTGCAATGATTTTTAAACCATTATTTAATTAAACATTAGTTGTGAGGGCACCCATGAAAAGGCCTACAACACAGACATGCACTTCAAAGGGGTACGGACACAAAGTTTCTGGGTGTCCGTTTTCTTGCTTTGAAAGAGATCTATGGGTCTAAAAATCATGAAAATGAGCTCAAAACATCTGTGCGCAACCTTAATAATTCATTACAAATGGTTTTGTACTGTCAGTTTTGATATCTGACAGCATCAGCGCTGAAGTATGTCTTGATGTCACTGCCCACTGGCAAACCTGGACTGCCACAATACTGATGACGTCTGTGTCACCGGCAAGCACTGGTTGTTCCTGAGTACTACACTGGATTCGGCGACGTCAGAACAATAGGGGAAAGTGCACCTTGATGTCACTCGATCTGGGTGAAAAGACGAGCGGCTTCTTGGACAACGTTCGAAATCATACCAAATTATGTTCCACTCAATGCCTGCGACTGAACCTTGCTAGAAGGCATCTTCTTACGCACAGGAAACAAATCATATGGTTTGTTTGCATTCGAAATTTTGTGTCTGTACTCCTTTAAAGCCAGGCAAGCATCATATTTGAATGCGAAGGACCACTCCAAGAGTCAAAGAGCAAGTTTCACTTTGACAGCAGTCGGTCACAATTCCTGGGCATTGCTTTCATTGTCAATGCTACTGCCTTCTCATCCACACAGCACTATAAAAGCCTGATATCGAGAACTTGGCGAGTTGGTAAAATATTTAGGGCAGAGCCTCCTGTCAGTGCATTGTTTGACACGTTTCTTGATGTCTCTTGGTTCTTTTTTTTTTGGCATTTTCTTTTTCCTGTGGCAGCACATTTAAAAATGCAGTCCTATACACTCAATTTCAGCTATGAGTTGTCTAAGTCTAGTGTTTATCTTGTTCTTAATTTCATGTGAAGGCTTGAGGCTATGTTAGGTGATCAATAGCTGAGTTAACCACGCTATCTTCATGCAACATTGGTGCGGTGTAATGATGTCAAGGCATCCAGGCTGGACAAGCATCACTGGCAACAATACAGTATGAAAAGCACTAGCCAGAGACAAATTACTTTTTTTTTTTGCACACAAATGTGCAAATTCAGTTGCTGATTAGCTGACACTGGGCATAAGTTTCTTCTCATTATATGGATTTAGTGAAACAGAGCATGAATATAATTCCTCCTGCATTGCACTGATGTCTCCTTTTCTTTGTGGTTGGGTATCACATGGGATATGGCATGGTTGAAGTAGACTAAGCTTGGAAGTGAGCACGTCAGTCAGTTCAGAGTCTACGACTTACATAGAAAACTTTTAGGGCTTTAAGAGCAATCAGTTACATTTATAATCTAAGCATAGGTCATTTCCTATAGTAATGACTGTTCAGTGTTATATGTTCAAGATGAAAATAATAAAAAGCTAGACACCAATTAGGACTTTTGAATATGGTTGGATGAAGTGAAAAGGTGATGTAAAATTAAAGGAATCCAACTGTATTAGCACTTGACAGGACATTGCAAATGGCATTCTGAAAGTGGGAATTACCCAACAAGAAAAACCTTGACTGCTGAAAAGTCATGGGTGCGAATGTAGTGACACCATTCATTTATGCGAGCATCACTGTAGGCTGACAGGTAGGCGAGAAGGTCGGCCCTGAACCCAGTGTCTGAGTCGCCACCCTTCGAGTCCGATGAAAGGATGGGACAGACAGGGCTGACCCAGATGGCCTGTGTTTTCTGAGCCCAGTCCGACGCGACCAGATTGGCTGTGTGGATGACAACTCGCAGCCCTTCTTTGTAGAGAAGCAGCATCATCTTGGTGTGGTGCGTGCCGTACACAATTTCCAGTTTTGCCTGTGCGAAAGAGACGTTCTTGAAATCGGCCGCCGATGCCTCCAGTTCTTTTTTGGCTTCGCGCTGTTCGCCGTGCACGATGAGAAGGGGCAGGTTTCGAAACTCGGGGGGATACTGCTCCATTAGCCAGGGAATGTCGAAGCAGTAATTGAACTGCGCCGAGCGCACCAGATGACCCATCTCGGGTGACAACAGGTCCCGTATGGACCGCGCGATACGGGCGGCATTGTACCGGGATGGAATTCCTGTCACAGTTGTGTAGTACAGCCTCAACAAGGCGTCGTTGTAAGACAGGACCTTTGGCTTTTCAGCGTCGTGTCGATACGCACGCATGTGCTCGGAGTTTTTACGATAACAGTCGGGCCCATATTTGCACACTGGCCGATCGTCCGCACCTGCTGCTGCTGTGATCGTCTTGTTTTCACGCCTATCTTTTTCGCATCCTGTGGTTACAGTTCCGACGTCAGGTCTTGGCTTTGCTGTCTGCTTTTGAGCAGATGGGCGCTTTCCCGTGTTGGACGGTTTGTCGGCATTACCAGTACCCGACAGAAGCCTCCTGGAGTCTGACCCTGAGCCGCCAGAGGGCTTGCTAAGCACATTTTCGCAGTCGGTATCGCTGCCAGAGTCCGATATTTCGTGTACTTTGATAGGCCGCTCTGCGATCTTTTTCCGCTTGCGCGGAATGTGGTAGTCAGTGCCTCGGCTATTTGGTTCACGGTGCTTTTTCAGCGACTCTAATTCATCCGAGTCGATCGTAGCATCGGAGTCGCTCATACTTCTGCACTTCTCGGTGCTTATGAAGTAATGGATATAAATGCGCCTGTGTCAAGTTTACTGCATGGATCTGCTCCGGATAAGCTTATCTGAAGGTTGGGTTTTGGCGCCATACTATACACACGACACGACGAGCAGACGCAACCACACGCACAAATCGCCACAAATTACGGAGTATTTACGCACAAAAACTGCACAAAACTGCAGAATACGGTTATGACCACCAAACATGTACGGAAACGGCAGCAGCACAACTAGTGCTATCGATGTGCCATGAGCACGCGCACACACGCAAAAAGAGAACCAACTTCCAAGTGCGCCACTGCTACTACACTGCGGCTGCCGTGAGCGCACGACTGGCACGACATCACAATGCGAAAACTACGCTCGAAACTACTCAACAAATTTTCGGAAGAACTCAGCAGCACCCAAAGAAACGACTTTGACGCTAACATAAAGAGAGAAAAATTTTATTTCGTTTCGTGCTAACTGATCGCGCAGTCCGCGAGCGAAAAAAAGAAAAGAAAAGCAAACAGCAAGACCAGACACGCGCGGAGCGAGACAAGGGCCAGAGCTGCCTGAGCGCCAGGTGACGACACCATCGCGTTGGTGCCTTGGCCTGTCTGCGCGGACTGCGCGCGCGACACAGGAGAATTGCGCTTCCCAGAAGTCTTGCTGTATCCGTGACGCAACTTATTCTCTGCGTCGCCGATCCGCGAATGACGTATCGCTAAAAGCGAAAGAGGCGCATATACTGACTCTGCGGACTGTCTCGGCGTAGCGATTATCAAGAATCGCACTGCGTCCTATATCCTCGGTTTGCGACGCCTCGGTGAGTAATTGCGTACAGTACAATTTCCCTCACCGCGTGCACCTCTGTGTCGTCTGCTATTAATGACATATCCGCTCTCAGCGACGCACTTACAGTGCCGGCCCTTACTTCTTTGTTGTCGCAGTGTAAGCCTTTCCATTAGCGTGCATAGGTATATGCGTCATGTTCATCCTTCTCGCATGCTTCTTTACTTTGGTGTTTTTGAATGGCTTTTGAATTAAGTTCTGATTAGGCTGCTGTTGAAACTTGTACTATGCGATTAATTCATCATCTTGGGAGCCAAAACGGGCTCACTCGACTATAACTTTTATTCTCTAAAGTTGGCACTCAAATTTACTGTAAATTTTCCTCTTCCTATAAATTCGAACCGTGTAAAGTTACTTTTGAAGGCGAGCGTTAAGCAATCTCATTTCGATTGTTGAGTTAGTGACCTTGGTCACTAATAAAGTTCGTTCCACACTTTGTTGCAATTGTCGTTCACAGTTCCGAATTCTTTCCAATTTTTGAACTTACAAGTGGGCAAAGATTACATCAGCTGATCGAGAGTGGTTAACCTCGTTCAAAAGAAGAAAAGTGGGGCATGACGGACCGTAGGAATGGAATATCAGTGGTGAAAGTGTATACAAAATGTTAAATTTAATTGTTACATTTTTGACAGTTCGAATGTATAACCACTGAGAACTGCGTTAGCAACCCGAAGTCACATGCCGATGTCCGTGCTCAGGTCACGTGACCAGTCAGGTTTCTGACCTCATTGAAGTCTCGCCCAAACGTGAACCAGCGTGAGCGGCTCGCGAGATTCCTAGGAATTCTGGGAGAACCGTGCTGGCTGCGTGCATAACGCAGTCTGGAACAAAGCGTCGAGCAGGGTGAGTGTGGTTGGTGCTAGTGGGGGCGAGACAACTGATTTTTTATTGTGGGTTTCATTTCTTGTTTTTGTTTTGTCCGTGTTGAGCTGTTCGAATTCGAGCAGATATTTTTCTATTGGGCTGAACGCCTGTGATAAAAAGCTTTACCATTTCACTGATCAATTTGCACCGCCACTGCTGGTTCTTGCTCTTGGTTGGTCAGGCCTCGTTGTTCATTGCAGTTAGTCCTAGCCACAGCCATATTGGCCACCCGGGCTTCTTATCAGGGTTGATGAATTTTTTTTTCCCGCTCCTTCTATTAAACATCTACGAGTGGCCCATTCCTCACTGTTGGAATCTAATGAGAGCAATACGTTCTTTGAGAACGTGTTTTAGTTTCTGTTCGATTTTGTTAGTTTCGATGTAGGTCTATCGACGTAGTTGAGCAAGCACTAGTTTTCGCTGGCTGCTGCCGTTTGCGTTGCGCGAGGTAGGCGTCCATCAGCACCTTGGGACATACATTACTCGTCCTTGAAAGCAAGAAATGAAAACTTTGCCAGGCATGGTATCCTAAAGTCATAGAATCTAGCTCTAGCGTGCTACCCGCGCCTGTATGGATTCAAACACGAGAATGCCGTGAGCGAATTGACTCCTTTGTTCAACTTTGGTAAAGGCGTGGGCAAATCATCGGCTCATCGGTGCTGGCTGCGTAGTTAGGTGCCGCGGATGTCCACCGAGTTGGCAATGGCATCCCCGCATTTCCGGGCTGCCGTGGAAAGGGCGAGGGGGTAGTCCCGGCCTCCCCCCACCCCCTCTTGCTTTATATCTGGTACTTTGCGCCGAAGCACTGACGCACTGCTTTGCGTTCAAGGGAGGGCAGAGGGGGTCACGTTCAAGTCTTCGTGGGGCCGCACAGGGCGAGGGGGACAGAACACACGCTACGAACAGTTTCCTGTTCGCCGCAACTCGTTCCCTGCCCGAGGAGACTGGAGCGAATCCCGTTCTTCTTCTTGCCTCGTTTTTGTTTTCCTGCTTTCCCCTCAAAGTGACTGTGGCGAGAAAAAGAAATTAAAGCGCGTGTGTCCCATTTGCTACGTAGGCAAGGAAGGCGCCATTCATTCTCGCGACTTGCAAGAAACACCGGGGGAGGGGGGTGTTACACTGCTGCGGCGCAAAAGTCAACCTGTTTTAATTTTATTTTTCGCTCTCGCACCACTTTCCTCTCCCCCTTCCTCCGAATTGCACTGAAATTCTCTCCGGGGTCCACCGTGCCAAGCACGAGAACGAGCCAGGCTGCTTTACCCCAACATCCACATCTGCGAGAGCCATTATTCTCGGGGCTCTGCGTGTTCGCACCGGGACGTCTACTTCGCCGCCCGTCGGTTCGTCGCCGCGGCTTCCGCTAGCGGAACGCGCGCGGCCTTGTTTCAGGCGTCATTGGCGAGCCGCTAGACGTTCCTGCCGATTCGACATCGCGTTTGTTGCCGGGGGCCGGAACTGAACAGCCGAAAAAAGAGGGGTGCCGCGCAGCGTTTCTTCGCATGGTTCTACCTTCATGTCCCAGCCGCTTGACGTCCAAGGTCTCGGCAGTAAGGAACGCTTTGGTCTCCCTGAGTGTACGAAAAAAAAAAAAAAATCCCGCCATCTTTTAACGTTTTCAGAGTGACGCTGGGCATGTGCAAGCTTCGTTGTTTTGTTTGGCTGTCAGGGCCTGGCACCGTCCGCGGTTTCAGATTGCGTAGTAGCTGCCGACCTTGCGGCGGCGCGTGGTATCGGAAAGCCTGGTTGCCGTGGTGGCACAGCAGACAGCGCGCCTCCCTTCTGCCTTGAGGCAGGCCACGGCGCGCTTGAAAATGCACGCGACCTTGGGGGACGGCCTTCCAGATTTGGGCGACGGCTAGCCTTGTCTCTGCCTGCAGTCTTGCCTCGACGCTCCCCCCCCTCGCGAGTGCTTTCCAAGTTCATTGCAGCCGCGTCGATTGCCACGCGATATTTTTCGCTTTGGCGGTCGGTGAAAGGAAGGATCTGCGGAGGGGCGATGGTGGGGAGCGTCGCTGCCTGCCGACGGAATGGTGTCATCGTGGCCATTCTCTGCCGCAATCGTTTTACACCCTCGCCCCACCGTCCACCACTCCTCTCTCCGAGCGCTGGAGGCCGGCTTTGTCGTCGTGCGCGGTTGCTATGCGAGCTCAAAGCTGTTTGGTCGTGCCCTATAAAAGGTTCGGTCATGCAGATTTGATAGCTTTGGCGGAAACAAGTTGTCAGTCGTTTAGTGCTTGCATAAAATGCTTGCTTTTCAATTTTTCAGTAGCTATCTGAGGTGCAAAGTACTAGTTTGAAATTCTTGTTTTGTTTTCCTTCCCTTTGCTCTTCCCTGGAGCTGTCGAGTTGTTTCGAGCATATCTGAAGGCCCTTGCAGCCCAGCAGCACCCCCGCCTTGCTTTCACAGTGATATTAGCATGTTCTTGTTCACGAGATATAACCAAAACCAAACAAGATACGAAGTGCTTGGTTTACTGAGTATGCAAAAGAGCTGTTGTGCAGCAACAGCAATTAGAAAGAGCATTCTGTGCTGTACTGACAGGCTGTGTTGAATGATTTGTAACCTTAAGCCCACATTTAGGTGGTGCCTGTGAATGTGGATATTTTGATGTGCCTTGCTGAATGGGCTCGATGGTTTCTGGGGCAGGTGCAGAGGCCCTGCGAGCAGTCCTACAGGCAAGCAGCAGCGGCGGCAAGGCGGTTTAGTGTGGCGCGGGCGTCCCAACCAGACGCAACAACGGAAGGGCCGCGAGGAGCGGGGGGCTCTTCATCTCCGTGCAACAGGGACGGCACAGCGTCAGCGACTGTCTCCTCCCCGTGCGTGCACCGATGGGTTCCCCCAAGCAGCGTCAGGCGAGATGCCCCACTCAGCCCCGCTGACAAGAATGACCTCGTTTTCCGCAAGGTACGCGGCATTCTCAACAAGCTCACACCAGAGAAGTTTCACAAGCTCAGGAAGGAGCTGCTGCTCGTGGGCCTCGACTCGACGCACATCCTCAAGGGGGTCATCCTGCTGATCTTCGACAAGGCCTTGGATGAGCCCAAGTACAGTTGCATGTACGCGTCCCTCTGTCGGGAACTGTGCGACGAGTCACCCAACTTTGAGCCACCCCCGAGCAGCAGCGCCAGCAGCCAGACGACCACCTTCCGCCGCCTGCTGCTGACCAAGTGCCAGGACGAGTTTGAGAACCGCAGGCGTGCCAGCGAGGCGTACGAGCGCCGCCATGGCCCCCTGTCCCCGGAGGAGCAAGAGCAACGGCTCGTTGCCAAGCACAAAATGCTGGGCAACATCAAATTCATCGGCGAGCTGGGCAAGCAGGGCTTGCTGCAGGAGTCCATTCTGCACCAGTGCGTGCAGCAGCTGCTGCTCGGCTCGGCGCGGGGGGGCGACTGGCAGGACCTGGAGTGCCTCTGCCAGATCCTGGTCACAGTGGGCCGCCGGCTGGACACCGCCCGGGCCCGGCCCCTCATGGACCAGTACTTCGAGCGCATGCGTGTGCTTGCCCAGTCGCCAGAGCTGCCTGCCCGCATCCGTTTCCTGCTGCGGGACGTCATTGAGCTGCGAGCCAACCGCTGGGTGCCTCGGCGGGGCGCTGGTGCCGACCATGGGCCCCGCACCCTGCAGCAGATCCGCGAGGAGGCCCAGCGCGACCTGGGCTTCTACTGTGGCTCCCGGATGAGCCACTCCAACCGGGGCGCTTCCCTTGGGGGAGGCATGGACGACGTGTTTGCCCCGCTGCCAATGGCCAGCTTGGGCACGGGGCCCGGGGTCATCCCATCGGGAGGAGACCGGTTCTTCCCTCCCTACCGCGCGGGCAACAACGCCTCTGCTCGCACACCCCTCAACTCCTCTGGCGGTGGTGGGTATTGGTCGCTTAGAGTTGCACTTTAAAAACTTGCGTCAGGCGGGCGTGACTCGATGTGTGTCTGTGTTGTGCAGGATTCCTGGGTGGTGGCGGTGGTGGCAACTTCTACAACGGCCGCAACAACCAGCCCCCACCACCGCAGCAGTTTGGCCGTGGCCAGCGAGGCGGGGAACACTTGCCCCCACGCTTCCTTAAGAAGCAGAGCCCTGGCAGCGCAGACGAGATCTCCCTGCGGCCGGCCCAGAACTCCATAGTGCTCAAGCCCAAGACTCCACTGAGCTTCTCCAAGACTAGCACTGGCTCAACGGGCAACGCGCCCCTGGGACCACATCCTCTTGCCAAGCAAGCCATGAAGGAAGTGAGTAGTGCCGCACTTCATCACTCCGTGCTGCGGTGGGGATGACTTTCTAGACTCTCTGAAGGGGCCTTCACTGTTCTTCTTTGCTGCATTTTGTCTTGAAGGCACCATTAGGTACAGAGCAGCATTCCAGTCTGTCTGCACATATGGCATGCAGGCGGAACAAAATGCCATTGTCGTCTTTCAAGGCCAGCAATGTCCTAATGCAGCAGACACCATAAACGATGGCATGGAATTATAGTGGGTTCAAGCTGCCTTGGGAGAAAAATTAGCCATGCTGCGCCAAAAGCATTAGGGAAACAAAACAATTTGATTTTTATTCATTAAATGTAACTGCATTTTGACAAATATGTACATTTTTGCGCTGAATTAGGAACTGCATTTTAAGGCGGAAGCCTTTAATTCCTCATCGTTGTAAGCAGGAGTTGTCTACAGAAATGTCTCGCTTTTCAATTGGTCCAAACGATCGTGACGTCGCAGTGCGCGAATTTCAAAAGGGGCCAATTGTACTTTGGCTAGTAACCATGCAACCAATTAAAGGGATCATATAGTGATGCTCCAAGTAAGTGGGACCGAGTTTAGTTAATTGCTTAATTACCTAATTAGCCTAATTAACAGTTCTAGTCATGGCAGATAAATAAAACAGAGTAGGAAATCGGTCGAGATCGGGAATTGAACCCAGGTCTCCGGAGTGCGAGACGAGCATGCTAACCACTCCGCCATGCCAGCTCGATGGTTTGGAATGAACAAAGGCGCGTCTAGTGAATAAGGTGTCTTCGTTCACTCCCATCTTCCTCCCTTCCCGTTGCGGTGAGGTTTAAGTGTCTACCGAGATATGAGAGACAGATACATTTCCTTTGCTCAAAAACCAATTTAGCGACGAGCAAGGCTTAGAACCGAAAGGGCGATGGCGTTGAATGGACTCCCGACGTTCCACTCTTCAGTGACACGCTACAGTGACACAAGCAGCAACACCGCACTTAAAGGGACCATGCAAAGAATTAAAAGCCGCTTGTAAATGATAGAAGTGATGCTCAGAAGCATGGACACCAAGTATGAGTCTTCGGAACTGAGCCCGCAATTTATTATGAATTTTTAAAATCGTGTTTTTTAAAATTCGCGGGCCGTTCGGTGTCTTCGTAGGGAGCCATTTTGGAACCAAAAACGGGAAAACAAACGTCACTAGTCCCATGACGTCGGCAGGCCACCACACGCTGTCATTGGCTCGAGCCGCGGCAGCTACGACGTCACGGGCACACTTCCGGTAGCGGTGAAAATCGTCTGCTCGAGCCGCCGCGCGACCCCCTCGGGCAAGCGCGAGCCAGGGCATTGCCTTCGCGCATATGTTTTCAATTTACCTCTGCCGCCTCTTTCTGTCGCGAGTTCGGGAGCCAAGAAAGCGCAGAGACCGGAGAGACGCTGCCGACGCATGCTGCTCCTCGGGAGTGCGACAACCGGAAGTCTTAAACCGAATGTCAGCGATTGACGTATTCATGGGCGGTGCCCAGTCCCGGAGCTGTTCTGTTTATTTTTTTCTTGGTGCTCCGCGCGTACGAGTTGAGGGGGGAGAGGAGGAGCGTGATTTTTAATCGTCTATAACTTCGTTGTTATTGCTGCTAGCTCAAAAATTCTTGCACTGGGATGACGAGTGATGGATTGCCTATCTTTACGTAATCTCAATAAATTTATTTCATAGTCCCTTTAAGGCTTTCGCCTCACTGCACTTTAGGTCAACAAAGTGCCCCCCTGAATTTTTATGTTAAGCTAGCTGGTATAGTTGCAGAGTAATTGCAATTAAAGTTTTTTTTTTTCGTCACTGCAGCAGGATTCGCTAACACTTTCGCTTGCATGTGAAACAGGCTTAAGAACCAATGTATTAAAGGCTATCTAGAGCGGCTGCTCTGAGATCGCAGGTTGGAGCACAAGGGGTTCGGCATGTCTTTGTGTCGGGCTGCAACGCACGCAGTCCATGGGTGGCATTGAGCAAGACAAACAAGCACCAGTGCTGTTGTCACTTTTGATTGTTACCATGATAGATGTGACATGCACGGAAATGGGTCTTGGGGTGTGCATTTAATGGTACGCTCAGTGTAAGCTGGTACAGTCTATCCCGGATATAGTGAACTCTAAGGGGATTGCTAAATAGCTTGATATATGCCTGAAACCAAGAATACACTGCATCCATGCTAGCGGTGTAGATTGCGCTGGATTATATAATACGAGTAAGGGCTCGCTTACCACTATGGTGTCCCTCACAGCCCGAGTTGTTTTGAGACGTTATACCCTATTCGCCCTATTGACTTTTGAAGGCTATGCATCTGACTTGCGATTACAACCTCCCCTTCTTTCTTGTCACCGGTTGCAGCCCCCGATCGTGATTAAGCAAGTGGTGCAAGACAAGAATCGTGCCAATCGAAGTGCTCCCGAGCGCGAGAAGGGGGCCACCCGTGAGGAGGTGATAGCACGGGTGGACGAGCTTCTGGCTTCCCTCAAATTGACCAATGGCACAGAGCACCAGCAGCAGCAAGGCACCACCACCAACACAACCAACAACAATGGCACCGCCACTCCCACCAGTGACAATGGGCTGCCAGATGAAGCGGGCCGAGCGTTCGAGGCACTCAAAATCCCGCGCAAGTTTCTCTCGGAGGCCCTGGCACATGCCATGCTGGCCACCCTTGACAAGCCCCAAGCTGAGCTGCTGCCCCAGATGGCTCTGGCCTACAAGAAGGACGGTGGAGCAGCATACCTCGAAGCCCTGCAGGTGAGTTGGGGCTGCTGTTTATGACAGTTATTTTAATTTTTGGCATTTCTAGCGTGAGCGGTACAGTCAAACCCACTTGTAACGAACTTTAGCTTGGTACGAGCTAAGATGTGGTAGTGATGCCCGTAGGGCTCTCACAGTGTTCAGTTGTGGCATGGTAGTGGCAACCAGCAGCATGACCCAGTATTTGTAAAAAGAAAAAAGTGCGAAGGAAACGTGAAAAATGGACACGACGACCCAGACAAGCGCTACTCGCCCAAGTTTTGGCTTTATTTAGTCCAGTATTTGTACTTAACTGTTACGTGTTGCCATTGGTCTCAAAGGCTTTACTAGTGTGCTATTAGGTTTTGTTGTTGAGCGATGGATGACACATACTAGAGCGGAGGTTGGCGCTTTTTGAGCTTTTGCTGTTTGCAGAGAGTCTTGCTTTCCAGTGCCCTATACGTCACTCTCTGGGATTGGTTGCAGTGATGGCTGAAGTTGTGCCACAGTGTACTAGCTTAGAAACTCCATTTGTCAGTGATCATTACCACGGCAGAATGCTTCAAGAGAAGATTGAAGTGGTAGTTGAATTTGATGCTGGCCCATTCTTGAAATGGGATATTGCTGAAAGGTGTGCTCATTGGCTTAGCAGTTTCGAGCTTTAGGTCAGGAGGCTGGGGATATCAGGTGTCGTGAGACTTTTGTGGCGACTTGCCCCTTCCTACCAAAGCAGTCAGGCAACCTCTCCTATTCACAAGCGTGAATTAGCGAGTCTCGAATGTTGCACAACCGTTTTGGAAGAGTGGCAGTTGCAGGATAGTTGCATGGTCAATTTTCTAGGGGTGTGCGAATATCAAATTTTTCGAATACGAATCGAATACGAATACTTGATTCCGAATATCGAATCGAATATCGAATAATCAAGGAAAGACGCATTTAACCACTGCAAAACATTTATTTGAGCATCCAAGAACATCACAGTTCATCAATAAGTAAATGAACACCAAAGGTTTGTGTGGCTGCACCGAAAGTATCGAAGTCTAGAACATTATTCTTAGAAGAGTAGAATTTTTACAGAAAATGGCTAGTACTCAGCACTGATTGAATCTAGCATGCCATAAGCTGCTTCACATGGTCAGGCAGGAGTCGTTCCCTTCTAGCTGAAACGACTTCCCCAGACACAGATAATTCCCTCTCACTTGGCACTGAACTGGCACGTATTGCTAGGCACTTCGTGCACAGCGCTGACTTCGCTGGTATAGCCACAAAGAAGCTCGCAAGCACAGTCAGCTACGGCATGGCCCAACGTTACGCATAGCTCTGGACGCCGCCATGTTCCTATGTCTATGTCGATTGGACTTGCGCCTCGAAATGTACGCCAGTGCTTGCAATAAAATATTCGGCTAAATATGAACATTCGCATGGGATCGAATAATCGAAACAATACGAATGCTTAGATTTCGAATCGAATACGAATAGCAAAAATCTAATATTCGAATTGTATTCGAAAATTTCGAATATTCGCACACCCCTACAATTTTCCAGCCTTGCGACCTAACTCTCAGATTAGTCTCATGCCCTTTGCGGCTCCCGTGCAGCCCACCACTGCACAAGTTGGGATGCAGTGTGTGCCACTGATCTTCTGCTGTGCTCATTTTTCTGTAATGGCGGGTTTTGAAGCATGTTCATCACTTTGTTGGAGCAGGCGTGCTATGAGCTTGCCCTTCATCTTGCTTCGCACTCGGTGGCAGGCATTTGGGGTTTTGTTGCTCGGCCAGCCCATCTTGGGTGTAGATTCCTTGGGCTGGTTATTGGAACTAGGTGGATGAACAGGGGCTTCATGGAAAAGAAACTTGCTTTTGTTGGGGCAGGTTGTGGGGTGAGTCACAGGGGCGTGCACCAGCATTCCCAGAATTCTCCGTTCTCTCAAACACGAACAGACTCAAGTGCTGAGTGACAAGTTTGTAGTGTCCTCCTCGTGCGTGTCTTCACTTGTGCAGAAACACAGTGGTGGAACTGCTGCGCCAATTGCGCCAAACTGCGCCAAATGGGAAATCCTGCTACATGCTGCTACAAAATCGGTTTTTTGCCTACTTTTGCGCCACGCCTGCGCCGAAATATCTCTGAATAACTCCAATAACTCTGCCGAGAACGAAACCGAAACTCATTTCCGTGAAACCAAAACTGATGTCTGCCGGCAACACTTCCAGCAACGCATCTGCCGGCAGCCACATCGCCATCGCTGCTTTGCAACCGAAGGTGAACAAAGGGACCACTGTCAGCGCACTGCCTGTGTGGATGGACACTTCACGTCTTCGATGTCTTTGTCAAAGCTGAAAGGCACCAAAACTTATGACTAACTTATATCGGGCAGAAAATCCAGCTGCCATTCCTATGACACAAGGATTAATCAGAGCGGTGAAAGGATCGCGGAAGCGTAAGCTGCAACGGTCGGAGGCGGATGCAGGAGAAGACCCGTGCAAAACAAGCGAAACAAGACTGTGATGTACAGGACAAAGACACCCAGAAAAGAGGTCAGAATGAAGAGAAGGTACAAGAAGAGATCAGACTGGCCAGGAATATGATCACCAATGCTGAGCTGCTTTTCACAAAAAGGTGTCAAGTCTAAACATTTTGCAGATGTTGAGAGTGGACAAGCCCTTCTGAAGAATGGACAGGAAAAGCTCGCAGCGGCACTGTCTAAGCTGGAGTGATCAAGAAAAGGGAAGAAATAGTACCTGAAAGTTTGTTTTAAGAACGGTATCATTTTTTTTAGTTTTGTTGAGCATCTCGTTATGTCGCTCTTCTGAATAAAAACGGCAGTGTACAGTTGAACCTCGATATAACGAAGTCCTACTTGCAGCCGAAAATTTCGTTACATCGCGAATTTCGTTACGTCGAGGTTCCCATGTTTCAGCTGTCAAAATAAAGTATAACTGGTTCAGGAACACTGCTTGTTGATGGGAACTTGTAAATCACTTATTGAGGAAATACGCAAGAAAATCGAGTAATAGTATCGCTAACAAGGGCACCGGATGTTTTTTTCTACATCAGGAGCATAATGAGTGATAGCAAACACCGCGACGGCATCATTTTTCTCCGTGTGCGCATAGCAAAAGAACGAGCGCAGCGCCTAGTACTGAAAGCCGCCACAAGATGTCGCTACTGGTATCATCATCATCAGCATTGAACATTTGCAGCCGGGGACGCATCAGAGAAAAATAAAGAAAAATGTTCGCATCGCTCACGCCGGCGCGGTGGGATTGTGCTCGCGGCGCGGTTATACTCCGACGTAGCGCGCGTGCGCGCGCGGCACGGCGACGTCACGTCCGCGAAACAGCGGCGCCCGATCGCCAGCGTGTTCGGCGGCTACCGGCGCGCTCTGACGGCGCCCGGCGCGGAATGCAGCCGGCTGCATTTCGCGCGGGCCGCGCCGAGACCGAGAGCGCGCCGAAGCCGCCCACCCAGAATGCACCGCGCGCGCCTCCCACGCCACGCCTCCCCTCTACCCCCTTCGCCACTCGCCTCCTCTGCCAGGGCACGTTTTTTTTTGTTTTTTTTTCGCCGCTCACCCGTTTTAAAGGTACGACCACACTAGCTCCACGAGTTTGTCAACACTGAAGACTTTTTTTTGTTGTCTACAAGGACATCGCACGCAAAAAAAAAAACAAAAAAAAAACGAACGGACGGACGCTGCAAGAAAATTCCGGTTTGCGCTTTCACGTTCAGAGTCTACAGCTCGCCAGTGGCGTCATGGCGCGGCGCGTCTTGAAACTTCCATGCCGCGGGCTTTGTATGCGCACGACAGATGGCGCGGCGGTACGTTCTCGCACACTGCCGGCAAAATTGGCGCGTAAAAGGGCAAATACAAACTGCGTTTCGTCTCGGCTAAACTTTTAGCTCTCATTCGATTGTCAAGGTAGCTCCTGGCACATGCATGCGATGCGCACGGACTTCGTTACATCGAAAGTGCGGAGCAAAATTACTTCGTTAAATCGCGAAAAAAAATACATGGTTTTCAATGGGGAAGTGATTGGGAAATGAAAAAAATGCGTTACATCGCGAATTTCGTTACATTGAGGTTCGTTACATCGAGGTTCGACTGTATTTAGGAGAACCTCCTGTTTTGCTTATTTTCGGCTCTTTTTAAGGAACCAAGCACTTTAAACTGCATTTGGGATTGAAGCTTGCTCTTGCATGGCTGCGGTTGCTAAAAACGTCTGAGCAAATGCCTGTTCCAGAAATACAACAAAGCTTCTTTATTTAAAGTAACTGTTTTTTGGCATGAAATTTTGGTATGAAGCTTTTTTTTTGTGCTACAAAAGCTCGAATTCTGCTGCAAAATGCCATTTTTCCTGCTACAAAACTTAAAATTGCTGCTACAAACTGCGATTTCTTCTGCTACAAAAGCTGCTACAAGAAGCCAGTTGCCAGTTCCACCACTGGAAACATCATGGGTAAGTTTGTGCTGGTGCTCGTTTGGTGCAGGAGGTGTTTGGGCGCATGTCTGCACTGGAGGCTGAGATGCCCCTGGTGAAGAGCATGGTGGCAGGGCATGTGGCCCGTGGTGTGGCCAAGGGCCTGGTGTCCCTCTCGGAGCTGGCACAGGCCCTGCCCCAGGGGCAGCACTACCCGCTCTTCCTGCTTGTGCTGCAGCAGTTGTCCCGCACCCAGGGACGTGCCTGGCTCACCCAGGGGCTGACACAGGCCAAGGTAAGGCACTGGCCAGGCAGCATTTGACGGTGGTAAACTTGTATGGCGCAAGGGACAACTCTTGGCCGAAGAACACCAATACACAAGGGGCGGTCAGAGATCCATTTCCCGAGCATTTCACCCAGATAAGCCGAACAGCTGGCAGGGTAAAGCTTGTGCCCATTGTATCACTAGCGGGTACCTGGCGGTACTGGGGATTGAACCCTGCACCTCCCAAATGCAAGGCGGGTTCTCAAACCATTAGCCCACCACCGCGGTATGCCAGGCAGCATTTTGATTGTCAGTGAAAGTGTGCAGCGGAACGACCATCCGCGTGCAGATTGCAGGAACCGGTGATTTGCATATAGGTGGCTGTGTGTGGAATTGATGCTTCAGATGCATCAGCGTGTTTTGTGAAAGACTGTTGTGCATCTGTGCTGATAGCCTCGAGTAGCACCTACGACTTTTTGGACACTAGGCCATTATTGTCGGGGAAACATCTCAAATTTTTTCTGTCCCTCATAGCCAGAGTCTCTTTGGGACGTTAAAATCCCCATAAAACTATGTTCATAAGCTCTAAGCATCAAATTCCCGAAGAACATGTGAAACCCGCCAAAAAATTTCGCGATTTTTGGCGAAAATGACTGTTGTCAAGGTTCAAACACATGTGAAAGGCTCTAATCTAGTTTAATGGACAACTACCGCCCTCTAGTGGTGAAGATTTCAACACAATTGCTGACCGTAACCAGTCATTGGCTGTGGAAGCAACGCAACATTGAGCCGGAGGACTACAGCTCGTCAGTGGCGATACTTGTACAGTCTGTAATGATGAGTACAGCTCATGGTTGGTGGTTCAGGGGGGTCCCTGCTTTTTATGAAAAAGTGCAAAAATAATGTGAATAAAAAAATTCACAATTGTGCAATCTTCAGGGAACGTGTTTTTTGTGTGCCGATTCTGTCATTTAATTTAATGTGATTTATTTTTTAGCCTAGTGACGTACCTTCCGAACGTTTTTGTGCCTGCTGTTACTCACTTAAAACGTGCGCGGGCTACAATGCACTATGTACAGTCGGCGACCGAAAATTCGGACGCCCGATTTTTCGGACATGCTTGACTATTCGGACTTTTTCGCGGCACCGCGACATGGCCCATAGAGCCAATGTGTAAGAGCGCTTGAAATTTCGGACGCACCGCAACTGACCACTCGATTTTTCGGACCTCGTTCGCACTCTTCGCCAGTACCCAAGCCGCCATATGTGTACAGTGGAACCGCATTAAATCAAACTGCAGGAGAAATCGAAAACTTGATCAAACAAAACGAAATTCAAGCTTAAAGCGAGCCTCCTAACTTGCGACGCTGAAATACTGCGCGAGTCGGCACATTGCGCTCGCGTGTTTTCGAAGTCGTACTGTTCTTGAATGTCTTCCGCCGCCCGAACTTTAACCGTAGTCGGTGAGTTCTCGGAACTCATCTGTGCCGAGTCTTTCGTCCCGAATACGGAATGCGAATACGATCGCGGAGGCTACGTGCGCGCCGTGGCCTCCGCGATCGAAGCGCGCTTTTGGCGCTTCGCCGGAGCAGATCGCGCCGTGGACGCAGAGATCTGCTCCGGAGCCGCGCCGTTCGCGGAGGCCACGCGCGCGCGCGCACAGGAGCTCCCAAGTGCCGTCTATGGATGGCGCCCAAGGCCGTGATCATCATCATCATCATCAACTCTTTTCTCCGCAGTGATTTTCCGCTATTCACATCGGCATCAGTATCGCCAGCTCCAGCCTTTTTGTGGCGTGTGAGCACGGTCGTCGTACGGTGTGAGCACGGTCGTCGCGTGCTGCCGCCGAGCTTCGCAGTTTTAGCGCGATAGGCAGGCACCTTAAGCACACGGCTGGGAGTTAGCTCTCGAACACGGTAAGCGTGCGGCGGGCGGGAAATTCGACGTGGCCGGGAAGTGCGTCCGATGATGGTGCAACCAAAAGAGAACACAAGCTGCAAAAAGCGCGCTTTCCGAGGCAAGCGGTGCGAGTTTCCCGAGAATAAATGTCGCTCATTCTCTGGTTGGTGTGTTTTTACTTAAAATAAATTTTTTTTTTTTCGCACATTGCGTGTATGGGCCGCACTCTGAAAATTGGCCCTCGAATCTGGAAAAAAAAATTGCGGCCCTTATACGCGTTCATACGGTATGTTGCGCGGCGAGAGATAGTCATGAGAAGCTTTAGAATGTGTGCAATACAACTGGCCGCTTCTTCCGGCATATTGGTGATAAGTTCGTGATTTTTTCGGTGAAATTTGATTTTCCGGACTGCCCGATTTTTCGGCCGTTTTCGCGGTCCCTAGAGAGTCCGAAAAATCGGTCGTCGACTGTAGTAGGCGGGATTTTTACTGGATCGCTTCCCTGTTACGTCAACTCAACTCTCGCCTTTGGGAGCCTCACGCGAAATTCCACAAATAGGCACAAATAGAAAAAAGGGAACAGGACCTTTGGATTGGTTTCCTGGAACTGTAAGCTCAATCATCTAATAATCTGCCGGATATTGTAGTTCTGTCACAGTTTAATTTATGAAAGTTGGCGGGGTATATGATTTTTAAAGAGTATTTGGGAAATTTCAATATTCGGAAATTCTAGAATATGATCCGCATATCGGCCATATTTGATTCGTATTCGAAATTTTGAGTACAGTCAAACCTCGTTATAACGAAGTCTCATTTTGGGCAGAAATTTTTTTCATTATATTCAATATCCATTATAAAAGCCGCCGCGGTGGCTCAGTGGCTATGGTGCTCGGCTGCTGACCCAAAAGACACGGGTTCGATCCCGGCCGCGGCGGCTAGAATTTCTTTGGAGGAGAAATTCTAGAGGCCCGTGTACTGTGCGATGTCAGTGCACGTTAAAGAACCCCAGGTGGTCGAAATTTCCGGAGCCCTTCACTACGGCGTCTCTCATGGCCTTAGTCGCTTTGGGACGTTAAACCCCACAAAACCAAACCATTATAAAAGTATGCACTCAAATTCCTGCAGAAAACGTTTGTTAATAAAGGTATGTTAAAAGAAGTAAAGGGCACCTTAAAATTGAAAGCATGGGTTTCCAAAAATGCACTATTTTTTTTTTAATTTTTTTGTAATTGAACGTGTGGTCTAAGCATGTGCAGCCTCACCTTGCATTTCGTACCGGGAAGCAAAAGTGAACTCACAAATCTGGATGCTGGCCAGGCGCACAAAATTCATTAATTTATAAAATTAATTAATCTGCGGTTTGCTGCACTTCACTATTTGACAGGTTAATTTCTCAACAAAATCAACACAGTGCAGCGCTTTTCCAATGTCGGCTGATTTGGCCATAGGTAGGTTTTAATTTCCTTGCCATGGCAGCGGCCTTGGCGCTGTAGAGAGCTCTCTTCGCCTCCTTCACATTTATTGCTGCTCGCAGCATCATATGTAGGAAGCACCTGATCGACAATTTCTTCGTAGGTCTCGGGCACCACAGCCAAGTTGTCGTCTGCACAGATGAGTTCCTCGAACATAACGTTCGGAACCACCAGTTGACACCATCTCGTCTTGCTGAAATGGTCCGCTTGCCTTCCAGTTGCATGCATAACTTTCTGACCACCTCTTGCAGTTGTTGGCGTCAACGGCTGCTTCTTCGCCAGACAAGGCGTGGCAAACAATCCGATGGGGGTCATTAAATCGCTGCAGCTAGCCACTGCCTGCATCAAAGTCATGGCCTAAGCAAAACTTTCACCTTCATTTGAAGGTTGGCACCAGACACGGGCAGGCTGTGTGCTATAATGTCCTTGAACCACACAAACAAGGCATCTTCAACATCTTGGTGGTGACAAAGCCTTACAAGCTTTGTCATCCTTCACAACATCAACTCTTCTGCCTTGTGCTCAAGAGGGTTGTAGAATGCTAGGTGCAAGACCGAAGTCCACGGCAATGTCTTCTTTTTTTTTCTTGCGCCCGACCGCCCTGAATATCTTTATCTTTGTTTCAAGCGAAACTGCTGTACGTTTTGGCGCCGCCATGTTCCGCGACGGTGTCGACAGAATGGACTGCATAGGTAGTGTGTGCGGGTCTGAAAATGTGGTGGCAGGGGCGTGCGGGCAGTGGTTCGATCATGTGCCGGTCACATACTACTCGGCAGCCGTTGGCGCTGGATTAATTCGTTGTCCCTAGATGGTGTGGCGTGTGGAAGCGTGGGTGAGTCGCAGATTTTAGGTGTGGGTGATTCAAAAGTTCAAAATTTAGCACGTTTTGAAATTTTTGTTCTTTCGTTTTGTGCATTTTGAGCTATGTGAATACAAAAACTGCTTTGTTATAACTGATACAGTGTGAAACTAATTTTTCGTTTTGTTATACAGATAGAACTCCCACAGAAGCATGGCCAACCAAACTTTGCTTTTACTTCGATATCTAATAATTCGATGTATTAGTGTTCGTTATAACGAGGTCTGACTGTATTTGTACACCCCCACTTATTTTTACAAGAAATGAAATGGTAATTGGAATCTGCACTCAAAAATGCGTGTTCCATGATAATTGCATATTTGTGGCTTTTAACATGCAGGGCCCCACCTTAATTTGAAGATTTCTCACAGCACAGTAGAACGTTATTAGCTCAGAGCCACACAGTGCCAAGCTGCTGGTCATAAGGAAATGTTTGTGTATGAGACTGACCACTGCTTTCCCAATTCATCCAGGTTGACCTTGAGTCTGTGCTGCCTGAGGGCAACCGTGGGCCAGAGCGGTTGGCTGAGGTCTTGGAAGACCGGGGCCTGGGCTTCCTGCTGCCTCGACTGCAGGGCGACCTGTGGCGGCAGCTCAAGGCAGACCCCAGCCCGACGGCCTTGTACCGCTGGCTGCGCGACTCTGTTGACCCCCAGCAGCAGGCACAGCCATCCTTTGTGCACGCCCTGGTCACCTGCCTGCTGAGGTACATCCTGGGGCAGACCACCATGCCCCAGCTGCTCAACCAGGGCAGCACCGACTCCACCGACAATAACGAGGTGGGTGGCTTTGCAGCATGAGGCCATCATTGACCTGTATGCCCATTGGCTGAATGCTGGTCACGGGTTCCCTTTTAAGGGGGGACCCTGGTCTTGAAAAAAAAATTTTTATTAATGAAGTCACAGTTATGAAATTTTCAGGCGACATTTATTTTTGTGCGCTGATTCTAGATATGTCATTTAATTTCGTGTAAAGTAATTTCTTGAGCACTGGTGCAATTTTTATGCAAGTATTTTGGGAAAAGTTTTGCAGAAAATTTGCTGCAGGAAACTCACTGTAATGCATGTCGTTGGGTTCTCTTGACACCAAGGAATGCAATAAGGATAAAATTATCCTGGCTATCATAGAACTTGAGTTATAGAGTTTTGAAGTTGTCGCTTCAGAAATGAGAAGAAAAGTGTGTATTCCTGTTTCTGAAGTGGCAGCTTCAGTGCCCTATAACTCAAGTTCTATGGTAGCCAGGATGATAATTTTACCCTTATTGCATTTCTTGGTGTCAAGAGAACCCAGTGGCATGCGTTTCAGCGAGTTTCCTGCAGCAAATTTTCTGCAAAACTTTTCCATAAAATACTTGCATAAAAATTGCACAAGTGCTCAAGAAATTGTTTTACATGAAATTAAATGACATATCTAAAATGAGCACACAAAAATACATGTGGCCTGAAAATTTCATTACTATGTCTAGATTAATAAAAAAAATGTTTTGAAGACCAGGGTCCCCCCTTAAATGCCTGTACAGATGAAGGCTTGCAGACATAATTTGGTTGCTGTAGAGGCCACTTGGTATTGATTTCACGCCTGTGCAGTCTTAAGATGCCTGATGTAAGGCGAACTGCTGGTTGTACAGCGAACTGCTTTTCGGGTGTGGATTTAGCTTGTGCGAACAGGTGTGCTAGCTTTGGCAGTGTTGGCTATGTATGGAATGGGGTATAGATTCAAACCAGTATCAGTGCGGCATCAATACAAAGCACGTTAGGCCTAGTGACACTAGCACCCAAGCCTGGCTGGTGGTGCGTTACTGCAAGGGAATGAGTCATTAGCGTGGATGCACCGTATTCTGGCTTTTGTGCGACATAATGTTTTGTCCTTTCTGGCATAGCAGAATTTCGAAGACATGATTATGGTTGTTTCTAATTTCGGTATGGTACAAGTTTTGAGTGTCTTGGACAGTCTACAGTGTATAGGATACGTAAAGATTCGGGGTTATAGGAACAGATCTTCAAGCCCTCACGGATGATACGAACGCACGACTGCCGCGACCACTCAAGCAAGCGCGCATGTGAACATGCGCGCTTGCCACCACCAATGTCCCACGGCAGTGGCCGAAATGGCTGCTTGGCCTGTGCATTCTCTTTCGCATCCAGCAGTGCGAGTCACGTGGGCTATGTCACTCAGTTGCTGATTGGCCTGTAAAAAAAGGAGTCTTGGAAGCTGTCGGAGCTTGTTGCCGCCGTGCCACCTACCTTCTGCCTCTGCCGGCACATTCCTCCGTTTGCTGCTGCCTTGAGCGTTTCGGTTGAGCAATTGCGACTCTGTGCCCAGCTGAACTTGACCAGGCAACTACGCTTGCTAAGTGCGCGCCAAAGACCGGATCGTTCAAATTCAGCATTTCTCGAAATGGAAAGCCCTTTCTTGTATAGGGAACGGGCTAGGACTAGCGCCGTCGATGCTACACTATTATTGTGCAGCAGGATGTTATTTTGAAGAATGCCCAGCACACAGGTGTCAACATCAGGCATGCAAGCTAAGAATGGTACACATGTCAAGCTAGAAGTTCTACTGACTTTGAACGCCAAGGCGCTACTGGAGAAGGCCGATGGCATTGCACTTTCCTTGGCATTGAAACTTTTCAACTGTCCGAGGGTGGCTGCATCGATTTAAAAGAAAGGGGGCTTGTTTACAAAACTGTTTGCAGAGAAGGTAAAGAATAGTGAACGAGACTGCTGCTGGCGACTTCATTTACTTGCTGTTGGTGCTGACCTTGGGGTGTGCGCCGTGACATTTTTAATGCTGATGAGACAGGCATCTTCTTCAACCTGCAACCGAGCAGGAGTTTGTGTGAAGGGCCAAGTTTGTCAGGGCAGCCAGAAAAGTAAGGAAAGAGTGTACTTTTCTATTGCAACGCCGATGATTCCGAAGAAAATGACTCACCATCAGCAACGCTAAGCAACAGAAATGCTTTTGATTGGCTGGACGTTTGCCTTGCTTGTACGAAGCTAATAAGAAAGCCTAAATGATTGCAGATTTTTTTTTAGTGTTTCTTATCAGCTTAGGCTGGAAAATGTCATCAAAGAACAGAAAAACAGGGCCTTTAGTGAGGTGATTACTCACAAAGATTGATCAAAGATGGCAATTTGCAGATTAGTCTGCGTGATGCAATTCATTTTCTGGCAATGTCATGGGACAGTGTGACTATGCAAACAAATGCGAACTGCTTTTGCAAGTGTGGATTCACGACGGCATTGTTTGCACCGCTGATTGCCGAAAAGTATTTTGCTGCTGTTGAAGTTTGGGAGACGCTGGACATTCAGGCTTCTGCTTACGACTTTGTTACTGCGGATGACAACGTTGCAACTTGCGGGTTGCGAACATTGAAGATATATTGACAAAAAAAAAAATGAAACCATCAGACAGAAAAGAGGGTGATCTACTACCATCGATGATAGAAACCCTCAACCCCCTTGATGTTCTACACCTCTGCCAGCGCCGACAGTGTGAGCGACAAAACGGCAGGACGGTTCTTACCATATTTACTCACATTATACGCGCACCCCCAGTTTGGTCGCGAAAAACCAGATTTTTTTATTTCTGCGCATCATAGGCGCACCCCGAACTTGGCACTGTCATAAATACTGTATTTGCACGATTGCAAACCGACCCCCCCTCCGTCAATATTTTAATTTTTCACTCAACTGACTAATATTCCTCACTAGTGCTGTGCCGTTGCAGCTGCTGCGGACCCACAGCACGTACAACGACATCGGGTGGAACAGCCGCACGCAGTTTTCAGGGAAGCTCACTTTAAGCGTCTGTTTGGAAAGCTTCATCTCCAACCGCAAACCTACCAGACTTAGGCCCAGGGAAATTTTGATTGGCGCGCCGCAGTCGCAACTGCCACACTTCTCGGCCACGTAGAATTTGCAGCCTGCCGCATGCTTGTCGTGTTCGACAGCAAACCCCCAGCCGTGTAGCTATTAAGGTGCTTGCCCGGCGTGCTAAAATAGCAACGCTCGGCGGCAGCACACGAAAGCCACAACTGCGATGAACTACCACGCTACCAGAGATCCCGGCCCTTTGACAGCCACAAAAAACGAGCTGTTGATGCTGATGCCGATATGGATACCGCAAGCTCGCGGCGAAGGAAAAAGTTGACGATGATGATGAGCTTGACCTCAGGCGCCATCCGTGGGCGGCACCTGGAAGCTCCTATGTGCGCGCGCATGAGGCCTCCGCGATAAGCGCCCGTTGCTCGCAGCTGGAGCCGATTGCAGAGGCCACGGCGCATGCATTTTGAAGGCTAATCTCGTGTGGGTCGTGGGAAGTTTGGGTGGGGCCCTTACACAGACTTTTTCTTTGTAATTTTTCCTTCTGGAAAACAGGGTGTGGCCTGTACACGGGTGCGTTTATGCGGTATGTTCAATTTTGCGAGTTGGAAAATTTCTGGAAATTTTACCTCTCGTTATGGGCGCACCCCGAGCTTCAAGCCAGATTTTTTAAAAAAAAAGTGCGCTTATTATGCGATTAAATACGGCATTCTTTTCAAAAGCCTGGGCTGATTTCACGAGCCGAAGAAAGTGCAAACCAGCATTACTGCCTTTTCGGCCAAAAGTAGTGAAGCCAAATAAATGTTTCATTTTTATGTTAAACTTGGCTTGTTTTGGATCATATGAATTCGGGATAGCGAATATTTTTGGGGGTTCTGCGGAATTCGTGTAGAGATTCTACTGTACTAACACTGAGCTTGCAAGATGAGTTAGCAGCACTTACAGTGCGCAGCTACCTCGAATTTCGCTGCTCATCATGTTCCGCTTGAAATCGTGCTTTGGTCATGTGTGCACCACCTTGTCCGAATTCGGTTGGCTACTGTATTAGCTCCCAGTGGAACGTACCATATGGGCAGAATTATGCACGCATGAAGTATTGTACTTTTTTTTTTTTTCATATTATTGCTGCTAAGCTGAGGGTACGGCCATTACATGAGTTAAACTGGAACCCTTCACTATTCCACCTTTCTAATAACCCGTATGAAGCTTAGGGATGTAAGAACTTTGCATCCAGTATCATACCATTTTATATTGAACTGTTGGAAATGGTCCCCTGTAGGGTCTAAATAGTGTCTTGTGAAAAAATCTGCGCAAACGGGACCTAGGAAAGAACATACATGACGACAGGCGCTCCTTAGTGTACTTTGTACTTCAATTCATTTTTTTACTTCAATCCATTCTGCCTGTTACGTTGCGTGTGCATATCGCCTATCCTTGATTGTTGTGCAATGAGCAGTGAATAAGTTGCAATGAAATTTTCTATTTGTCAGCTAGTTTGAGTTCTTTCTTTGTGTGCCATTATACGGTTGGTGATACACTCTAGCCCGTTTATAACGAAGCCACTTATAGCGAAATAGCGGTTATAACGAAGGGATTGCAATTTCCCATTCCCATTTCTGCATTTTCAATACATTTTGGGTCCGGTTTTAACGAAGTAAATAAGAGCGCGTCAGCAGATATAACGAAGAGATTTCATACCAACTGAAAAATAATCTGCCAATCAACCCTTTCTTTAGTCCTTGAGGCGATTTTTTCCGCGAAAATAAGAGCAAAATTCGGCTGACGGCGTCCTTTCGTAGTGCCTCCGACAGCGAATGTGACGATGCTAGTTGTGCCCCTAAGCCGGTCACCTCCGCAGCGGCCATCGCAGCTGTTGACACGCTACGGATGTACCTCGGGAGTCCGGAGTTCGACCAGATCTTTGGTTCACAGTTTGATGGTATGGAAGCCGCAATCCTGAAGCCCGCACTCGCGAAACGTGTTCAGGGGACGCTGGACGACTTCTTTCAGTGGCAATAAATCGGTATGCCGATGTTTGCATTTTTTTCGTAGTCCGCATATTACGAAATAGCGGATATAGCGAAGGGATTTCAGATTCCCGCAGACTTCGTTATAACCGGGCTAGACTGTACCTCATTCTCTCTCTCACACACACATGTGAAATGTGCATGCTCAGATCCTTTTCTGTTGCCTTGCTTGTGCAGAGTGCTGTGCAGCAGCAGCAGCAGAACAATGCAGTGGTCCCCGAGCGCGCCCAGCTGGACAAGGAGCGGGAGCTGCTGGAGCGGTACCAGCCCCTGCTGCGAGCCTTCCTCGGTGAGCGGCCTGCCCTGCAGCTGGCTGCCCTCTATGCTCTGCAGACTCTGTGGCACTCCCTGGGCTTCCCCAAGGGCATGCTGCTGCGCTGGTTTGTGCTGCTCTACGACCAGGAGATCGTCGAGGAGGAGGCCTTCCTCAAGTGGAAGGAGGACGTCAACGACGACTACCCTGGCAAGGGGAAGGCCCTCTTTCAGGTGTGCATGCTCTGCTGCTGAGCAGCTGTGCTTTTGGCTTGCACTGCTGGAAAGAACTTAATTTGCAGTGGTACCTTGAATTCGGACAGTACTGAGAGTTGCTTCAAGTGCAGTAAGACATGGTTCATGCAATTTCCTAGTTTGTGCGGTAAAAATCGTGGGCAACAAGATGTTCCATAAAGTTGGGCTATTTTTCTTCCAGCATAAAGATTTTCCAGCTTCTGCATTTCAAATTGGACAAATTCTGGTCGTATAATACAATTACTGACCAGTCACACTTGTTCGGCAACATTTTGTGACCAGTCATGAAATGTTATTGGCATATTTTTGTGGCACCAAGGCTAACTAGAAATCACTGAAGTGAGTTCTGGCTGGTTTCATGTGTGGAAGCACTACCGTATAAACGCGTGTATGGGCCGCACCCCGTTTTGCCGAAGGAAATGTTGAAAAAAAAAATCCGTTTAAGGGCCGCACCCGAACTTTCCATGACCCAGACGATTATAGCCTTCTAAATGCACACGCCGTGGCCTCTGCGGTCGGCTCCGGCTGCAAAAAACAGCGAGCTCTATCGCGGAGCGCTTGATCGTAGAGGACAAGCACGCGCACAAGAGCTTCCAAAAACCGTCCCTGGATGGCACGCGAGGCCGCAGCCATCATTTTTTTCCCCGTGTCTTCCCGCTATCTACATCGGCATCAGTATCTTCAGCTCTAGCCTTTTATGGCGTGTTAGCGCGTTCTCCGTAGTTGTGGCTTTCGCGCGCTGCCGCCGAGTAATGTAGATTTAGCACGATGGGCAAGCACGTTATCAGCTACACGGCTGGTAGTTAGCTCTGGAACGCGGCAAGCGTGCGGCGGACAGGGAATTCGACGTGGCCGAGAAGTGCGTCCGATGATCGTGTTATCAAAAGGGTGCATTGAGAAACACAAGCTGCAAAAAGCGCGCTTTCCGAGGCAAGCCGTGCGAGTTTCCCGAACTGTAAGAAGAGCTGCTCTGCTATGTGATGGAAATTCAGAGCAACGGCTACACGTTGACAGCGACATGCTGCGCGGTTTCTTTGGGATGAGCGTGCACCAGGGCACAGCACCAGCTCAGAGTCTAAATACTCCGCGAGTGACGAATGAACGTAGAATAAATGCCGCTCATTCCCTGATTGATGTTTTTGGTTTAAAAAAAAAATTTTCGTACATCACGTGTATGGGGGCCGCACCCCAAAAATTCGCCCCCAAATCTAGAAAAAAAAGTGCAGCCCTTACACGCATTTATACGGTATTTCCTGTCAGTGTAATCTCACATGCAACAAGGAAATGGTGCCGGCGAAGAAATGTCACTGTCTGGAAGCTGGTATCCTTGAATAATGCCTTTGCATCGCGACCTCCCTGAAGTTCAGGCACACAAATATATCGCTACCTGATCGCTGTCAGCCCCTATCTTATGATACGTGCCATTTGGTCGTCTTGCACGTGAAATGATTGAGAAGGAAGTTCATTTCGCCAGGTCTGCGATTCTTAAAGTTGTGAGATGACGTTGTGCGGCCGCCGCTGCCATCGTGTCACCAGCTTTACCGGAAAGCTCGATTTGTCACGCTGTTGCTGCTGTCAATGAAAGCTGCTTAGGTATTGCTTCATCTGCACAGTTATGATTGCACTGCCTGTGCGCAGCAGGAATCCCAGATTTGTGTTCACTTCTCGCTGTCGCGCTAAGCACAGACTGTTACGCTGTTATAGGGTCATCGCAGAGCGTCAGTGCTTCAGCGTGGTTCTGATCACACTACCTTTCACTTCCTCGCGAGATCCGTATTCACTCCTTGCTTTCACTCTAAGCAGTGCTGGTTGCGGCATTATCGGACCATCGCGGAGCGTCTGCGCTTCGACGCTGGTTGTTGATAACAGGACGCGATGATGCGGCGCACCATACTCTTTGGACCCCTCCCTTTCGCTCCCATTTAGGGATCTTATTAATGGGATGCGACTGTATTGGAGTCTGGCTTGCAGGACTGTGCCATTTTTGTGTCACATCGCTTAAAAGTTAATGCAGGTTCACATTTGAATTAGTCTTGCCAAAGGTAACTTCAGTTCCTGGTTAGGCTCGTTAGCCAATGTTGGATGGTCACCGTTTCTATGAAGGGTGCTGTGCCATCGTCCTTGATTGTCACTCACAGTCAGATTGACATACTAGTGCTTTTGAATGCAGGTAAACCAGTGGCTAACCTGGCTGGAAGAGGCTGAAGAGGAAGAGGAAGAAGACGACGAAGACTGCTCGGATGAAGGAGACAACTGATCAGCTGCCAGGACACCCAGAATAAAGCAAGGGGGCGTGCAGAAAGACACTCTGCTCTGAAAGACGCCACGGAAGTGTGCAAAAGAACCCTGCAACAAGTCTCTCTTCTGTTCTAATTCTCAGTCCCACATATTTTCCTTTCTTTCCCCATTGCGTGCCTTTCGGTTCCAGATCTGCCACTCTTTCCTGTCCGCTCACTCCTAAGCCCTTGCGTCCTTTCTCTTAACACCTTCGCAGGGCAGGAACAGTCACTTTTTTAAAAAGGAAAGGCAAGCAGTGTGAGGCTGCAAGCTGAGCTCTTTTTAAACGGAAATCAATTGTTTTGATCTTAAAGCAAGCAAGGACTTCGCTAGTGAGGTTCTGCTCATGCATGGAGCAACCTCACTACGATTGGGATAATAAAGCTTTCCTTTTTCTATCTTGCACAACTGGTCTTGTTATTTGTTGGTGTGCTCTTCCGGGTGACACCAACCATTTTCTGTTGAATGTTGCTTCAAGGCTACAGGTGGCGCGCTAATTGCTGTATCTTGTTCTGCAGCGACTGGCGCTGGACAGACATGCGTCGCACGCGGAATCTTTCATTACCGAGCCTCAGTTACTACTTGCTGCTCAATAGGTCGGAACCCTCCTTCAGAGTACGCAGAACCGTTCATTAGCCTGCGGGATATGCACTGGCGCCCTCCCCAAACCGGACCTTGAAAGGGAAGCGAGCGCAACTGCCGCAACCGCCCGCTGCTAGCGCGTTTGTCATTTGGGGAAGTGACGCACGGCGCATGCGCGGCCGCCGTCGGGTGAACGCCTCCCTCCGTCGTCGCTTCGCGCCACCACCGCCGCTGCCGCCGTGCTCCTCGCCTTCCGCCACTCGCGCCCAGTACTCGCTAGCGCACTGCCGCGGAATTTTTCGGCCATGCCATACACCATGGACGTCGCCACACAGGTGAGGACGGCTCCCGCTTCACCGACTTGTTTTAGGAAAGGTGCACGATCACGAGCTGTGGTGGGGTGCAGCGGCCAGCTTGTCTGTCGTTTTCTTGCCGAGTGCAAGCACGCGCCTGTTCGACTGCGGGGCCGCGGGGCGATGGCGTCTCAGGAGCCTGGCCGCGGATCGATGAGCTCTGCCAGCTCTTCCGCATCCCACGTTTTGCGCGCCTCCTCCCCATGCCGCGTAGCCCCCCCCCCCCCCCCCCCCCCCCCCCCCGTCCTTTTTTTTTTTCTCTCCGCCTACGCTTGGGCGTTTGTGTTTTCGGGCCGACGAGGTGGGAGCGGCTTGTTTACGGTTCGCTATCGAGGCCGCATAGGCGCCCTAGTGTGATATAGCGCTGCGGGTGTTTAGGCGCGAATCGCGCGCTGCACTCTGCGACGACCCGCAATGCTTTAGGTGTCGCCGGACGGGTGCTTTTTTTTTTTTTTTTTACAAGAACCTCCCGCGACAACGAAGCGCGCGCAGAGCGTGGCGGCGAATGCGTCGGGGCGCGCTTTGAAGGCCAGTGACGTCACAGTCCAATCGAGAACGCTCTGCAATGACGCGTGCCCCCCTAACCTTGACAGCTGAGAAGCGTACACCACGGCAGCTGTGGGGTTAGCTAGGCCTCCGAGCAGGTGAGTTGATCTGACCGGAGACGCGCTCCTTGCCCAGGCTGCGCATTTGGCCTGCGCAAGTGAGCCGCCGTGGTGAACGCCCTGGTTTGGGAGGGATGCGCGAGGTGTGCTGCTTGCTCCAGACGTTCCGCTGCGGCCAAAGCGACTTGTACGGACCGAACGCTGGCGATCACGTCTCGTGGCTGCGTATACGTTCCTCCAGTTCGAGGAGACTACGCATTGCAAACGGCTGTGCACGAATGAACCCTCTGCATGGCAATTTAGGGATGGAGACCTGTAGCCGTGCAGTTTTCAATCGAAATCATCAAGCATAAATACTACTCGTAACATTTTCCCTTTACGAACTGTTCATGTCTTCATCAGTTGCCCAGATTCCGTACAAGCTTGCTATTGGTTTCGGAGCCAGAATACGCACCTTGCAGTTTAACCTGCAGTTTTTGTTGCCGTGATACCAAGTCGTTAGAAGTAAGTCACGGCCATGGTTAGTACTGCTTTGTCGGACATAGTTGCGCGATACCTTGTGCAGTCCGGCGTTTTCATATGTTATAAACCACGACTTAACGGGTTTGATAAATGTTTCTTTGGGTGGCGAAATGTATCAGTTTCCTTCAGTGATAGCTAACGGCTATTTTACTGCTCCGTGACTGAACCTGTCGATGAGAATACCGATTCATGGAAGCCGTAGTTTCTGTTCAGCGCTATCTTTTTTTTTTGTCGTTGCTTAACTTTACTGAAAGGAAATGAACCTTTGATTCAGAGTCAGCCTGCCTCCTGGCTGTTCCTGTAGCTGGAAAGCAAGATCGGTCAGAGCCTCCATTGTATTGGTAAAGACCACAGGGTCAGCTTCAACTAACCAGATGTCGGGTACATCTTGTGATCCCTTTCGTGTATTCCGGATGTCCACTATGCGCTCGTCTACAAGGCGCATGTCTGTTTTCTGTAGCAGAAGTGAAGTTGCACGAATATACAGATATTCTGTTGTTATTGGTCACCACAGATCAGAAAACTTGGCGATAGGAGCAGTGCAGCACCGAAGTTTTCAGGTTCATGGCGTGATCGCGGTGGGCAGGCAAGTGCCGTCAATGGTTCTGCTTGAAAAAGCCTACGTTGAAGGAACCTTGCGCTGTTGACTACGGTGCTTCAAAGGTTCCAACAAGCAAGAAGATTCACGAGGCCGGCAGAACAGCTGCCCGCGGATATGCCTTGGCCTCCCAAAGGTTCCTCTGCATCAGGAACAGTAGCGGAAGCAGGCTGTCTCCCGCTAGATGTGATTGCCGCCCAGGAAACTGTGCGTACCCACCTCCGCCATATCCAAGAGAAGAAGCAGTTCCTACCCCGTGTCCACCTGACTCTCTGCAACTCGGGCGTTGGCCAAGCTGTGCAGCTGCTGCCCCTCCCCACTATTAATCAGCCACAGAAACGGCTGCCTCTGTCCTTTCCCCCCTGGACACTCTTGCTTCTAGAGGTGAAACACTTTATTCCAGACGTGAATGCAAAGAGCCACATGGCACAGGCAGCTCTTCTGCAAGTACTCTAGCCCACTTAACCAAGGAATATACGCAGCTTACCCACATCTTCACCGACAGATCAACTACTAAAGAAGCCTCTTGTGGCCTTTTATGGGCCCTCAACAAGCCATGTCCTTTCTTATCGGCTGGAGCGGAAGACATCTACGACAGCTGAGCTTCACGATATTCAGGAAGCTTTTTCATATATCTTGCACCGAACCCGCGGCCGATGGGTTATCCTTACGGACTCTAGGACAACTCTGAAGATCCTGTCCACCCTGCTGAAGAACACCAATTAGCCCATTTTCCTTGACATCGGGTATCTGCATCATTCGGCTGTTCTTGCAGGCCACTGCAACAACAGCCGAATGATGCAGATACCCGATGCCACTGCAACAACAGCGTCCCAAATGGCTAAGCGATTTGCTTCCGAAGGAACGTATCTGCTGTGGAGCTTGCCGACACATCATTACCAATTTCTGCACTCGGTCGACCCACATCTCAGATCAAGACTCCCACCCAAAACTCCTCGCCATCTGAAAACACTTTATCACCGACTTCGCCTGAACGCTGCATTTGCGATCGGCTTGCGATGCCGCTGCGGTCAAAGGCACAGCCCGCTTTTTGACACTGCGGCTCGATCTGAACCGTGGAACATATCCTGCTTTAGTGCCCTGCATATGCTGACGAGCGTGCGTACTATGAACACTGCATGGCGCTTTGGGACGTTAAACCCCCATAAACCATAAACTATATGAACATTGCATGGAGATGCATTAACCAGTGCCTCTAACAATCGACATTGTTTTAGGTCCCTTAGCCTGCCCTAGGCAACAAAGGCATGCAACGAACTTTTTGCTTGCATGTTTAAAAGACATAGGACATCTTGACAAGCTCTAATTTCACCTTGCATGTTCAGCTCAGCCATTATTTACGCAGTGAAATTTGTTAGCTCTTATGTCGGACTATGCACTTCATTTCAAATGTGACATTACTCGCCGATGCACCTTAGTACGCATTTAATGACCGCATTTTATCTTCTCCCCTCTATCATGTATTTAACCTTTTCCGCATCGCTCTCTTTCCGCCTTTATCTCCCAAATTTCCTTCCCCACGCAGAGTAGCATGGCAGCGATTTTTAGCCGCCGGATAAATTCTCTGCTATTCGATTAAATGACTTCTCTCTCTGAGATGAGACCGCCAGGTCTGCCAGCTGTTCCTCTAGGTCAAGTACCGAGTTTCGTGGTCATCCCTTCCGAGTTTACCGGCCATCCCTTATTGTCCACTACACGCCCGTGTGAGGCGGGCGTGAAGCGGATACTTGCTCGCAGGAAAGGGAGCCTCATGGATATGCGCTTTTTTTGAAGCGATGTTGATTGCTTCAGTGCTTAAAGACGTATGAAGTGATGGATAAATGAAAAGGATGCGGATATTGGTTGATATAACGAAGTCGAGGAGTGAGCGGCGATACGTTCCTTGCGTCCAAGCTATGTATGACGAAGGATTAGCTACTGGAAATGTTACAGAAAAAAAAGTTTTAACGCCGTTAAACTGAGTATGACGTGCGAAAGAGAGAGGCTTGCTGTCTCTAGGTGCCAGATCCGTCGTGTTCAGTGCGGGCAAACCTACAGCAGGTGATGGACATCGGCCTCAGTATTTCGGGACTTGCAGACTAGACACCAGTAGCAGGGATTTAAGTCTTGGAAATGAGGCCGTACGAATCCCCCGAAGCGCAACGGGTAAATTGTCATGCTTCTTCGCAGAAGAGAAGCTAGAAATGTTTATGTTGTTACTACCGCTATGCTCAGTTATGCTCAGAAGCACTGACACCAAGTATGAGTCTTCGGAACTGAGCCGGCAATTTATTATGGCTTTTTAAAAATCGCGTTTTTTAAAATTCGCGGGCCGATTGGTGTCTTCGTAGGGAGCGATTTTGAAACCAAAACCGGGAAAACAGACGTCACTAGTCCCATGACGTCGGTAGGCCACCACACGCTGTCATTCGCTCGAGCCGCGGCAGCTACGACGTCACGGGCACACTTCCGGTAGCGGTGAAAATCGTCTGCTCGAGGCGACGCGCGACCCCCTCGGGCAAGCGCGGGCCAGGGCATTGCCTTCACGCATATGTTTCCAATTTACCTCTGCCGCCTCTTTCTGCCGGGAGTTCGGGAGCAAAGAAAGCGCCGAGACCGGAGAGACGCTGCCGACGCACGCTGCTCCTCGGGAGTGCGACAACCGGAAGCCGTAAACCGAACGTCAGCGAATGACGTATTCATGGGCGGAGCCCAGTCCCGGAGCTGTTTTCTTTATTTTTTCTTGGTGCTCCGCGCGTATGAGTTGAGGGGGGAGAGGAGGAGCGTGATTTTTAATCGTCTATAACTTCGTTGTTATTCATGCTATCTCGAAAATTCTTTCGCTGGGGTGACGAGTGATGGATTGCCTATCTTTACGTAATCTCAATTAATTTGTTTTATAGTCCCTTTAACTATCTTATAAATTAAAAACCAGTAATGTTCACAGGCGGAAAGCGAGAACAGTGAGGTCTCCTGTTTTTGCGCATTGTCTCATCTGATGAGTTAGCCTCTGAGGAGTTCGTTCGTACACCCTAAACAATTTTTCATCCTTTCAGTAGCAGCAACAAGCGTTAGCATCCGGGGATGATGTGTGTTCAGCGAAAAGTGTAATTCAAGCACTACGATGTTAACCCCTCGGCAGGAAATTAAGAAAATAACGGAGGGGCGAACGCCACCATTTTCAGTCTTCGCTCTCTTGATCTGTTCCGCTGTAAGACACCAATTTTTACGGTATGTTTACGGAGGGTGGTGTCATCCAGAGTGAGGACTCGAGGCAAAGACGAGGTTGGGATCGCAAGGCGGGTCGCAGAAACTGCACGACCTTGGCTACTCGGGAGGTCACGAGGTACCCACTCAATACAAATTGGCTGCGGGATGCGAGCCGCGCCAGACGACGGATGTTTCGGCAAATTTCTGGGCTGCGTCCGACGTGTCAGGATAGCCCTTTTACGTGTAGGGCGTCGGTGCGGATGGCAATGCGGGCCGTATAGGGAGCATGGGAATGGCGGCCACAGGGCAAAACGCCTCTTGAACAGCAATCAATTCAGCACAGAAGGAGGGAGGTTCCGGCAGTCGTAACGTGTACGTATTATTGAGGGCAGCATTGCAAGGGCAGTAAATTGCAGTTATTGTCGTTCCGCAGGCCTGGATGCTTGCATCTACGTAGATCACGATGGAGCCATGGGGCCGTTGGGCACCTTGTTCAGTAACTGGATCACGAAGGGACGACGCCGCATAAGTTGCTGTTGGTTGACGTATACCTGTTGGTTATTTGTCACTCAGGTGAACAAAATGCTAGGGAGGAAGATATGGCGGTGGCTGAATGGAGTGCGTTGAAGCATGAGCCCTGCGCTCGCGTTGCGTGCAAAAGGCTGGCCTACGCTGCATTACGCTGCTGCTGCATTTTCTTGAAGCGCCACGATCGGGGTGATGCGGGGCAGTCAAGTGCCTCATTGCCCTTATTGCTTCATTTCATGAGACGTCCTGATCACAGTTGAGTCATTGAATGTTTTTCTGCGAGTTCTGTGTTTCGCATGTACATCTTCAGTCAAATATCCCCTGCTAGTCCACAAATGAAAGCATTTGATACATCGAAGCAATTCTGAACATCTGTTAGCGGTTATGCACTTGGCATCCGGAAATACATGTCGATGACCGATGTCATCCTATTTAAATATCCGCTGAGGATATTTGGCTTTGACTTGGATACCTCGGCGCAATGCTCCCGTGCAGAACAGCTCGAGAATGGCTTAGTCTGTCTCGACCGCCTGGACACGCCGCACTTCAGGGAGGGCTGTCGCTTTGCGAGTTCCATTAGTGATTCGAATTATTAACATGTACTGCCGTTACTGTGTCTCAACGCAGTGTTGAGACATATTACTTTACTGTCAATTACTGACTGTATTATCGCGTTGCTGTGCCCTGTAAGCGAACGTTAATACCTCGTCAAGCTGCTGAGACCCTTGAAACCGAGCCGCGTATAGCGCCCACAAACAAAGTGGAAAGCAGCTTGCTCTCCATCGTTTCTTTCAACGGCTTCTTTTTTTTTGTCCTTTGGAATGAATTAATTTACAGAAACAAGTACATGCTCCTTTCGCCGATGAGCAAGGCCGATATTGAGGCCCGTGTGTCCATATGCTTGTTCGGCGGGTTTTCCGACTGCAGTTGTTGTCATAGAGTAGCCACCCTTGAGTGAGGCATCAGTGCAGCGGGAACCAGACGCAGCCTTGGCAGACAGGGCGCCGCCCTCACCGCCGCTGGTGACGGGAAAAAGAGAAAAAGAAATGAAAGTTATGAAGCAATTCATGAAATCAACGTTGCGAACTTTGCCCGTGATCGGTGCTTCCGGAAAGATTCTGTTCGGGGCGTGGTCGTTTCAGGGGAGTCCCTCGACGCACTATATTAATTGCGTTTTCATTACTGTGGTTTCATTGCTGAGAACGATTCTTTATGGCGCTGTGATGATGTAGGCTTAATGCCTTGCTGTACGCGCTCACACAGTGTTCTCTTTAATTAGTGCTACGAGCGGCATGGCTGAAGATCCTCAGAGCTGCAACTCCGAAACTTTGTGGACATCGGAAGTTCGGAGCAATTTGCTTTCAGCATGTAAACCGCCGCATTGGACCTCTCCCCAGCCTGACACAATCACGTTGCTGCTCCATTTGTTGATCTTGTTGCACGGATTTTGTGCAGTGGTTTTGTGCTATTGCCGACCTAACATGCTCGAAACTGTTCTGACAAAGAAACTTGGCAGCTCATAGGGAAGACCTAGGCATATAAAGAAACACAAACACACAGGACTGGCACTGAATGTGTACCTTGCCTGTGCATTTTTTTTTTGTACGCCCTCATTTACCTTTGCGCTGCCAAGATTCTTCAAGCATGACCTACTAGGCCACTCGAAAGTTTTGCTCGGGGACATTCCCCTGCTTACGCAATTCAAACTTGTCGCCCTCTGCTTAGAGGACCCTGAACCTTTTTTTGTGTTTTTTTATCAAAGTTTCAAAATGCGCTCAGTGTGGCGGGTGTCCTCTTATAGAATCACGTACAGTAAGAATTTATGGTAGGCGATCTATATCGTTGGAGTTGTCTGGGATCTAAAACTGGTCATGGGAGGTTCCATGCCTTTCCTGTCCTCTCGTAATTCCTACTCTGCTACAGACCGCAGGTAGTCGCCATGCACTCTCATTGTTAGCGGACGGGAGCCTCCTAGTAGCTGTCGTTTTTCTCCGTCGTAGTGATATCAGAGGATGTAACGTGGTAGCGGTGCTAAAAATGGATGGGGTTTAAAAATTCGTAGTAAATGGCAATTTTCGGAGCAAAGATTGTAGCTCGGCCGTCGTATTAACACGTTCGTATTAACACGTTATTGACAACGGTTGCTTTTTGAGTCACAAAAACGATGGCTGCTCCCATCTTAGTCGAGGTGGATGCATCGTGCGAAGTTGAACAGTCTGCAGTGTACCTCTTAATTCATGTGCTTCCCTTCAAATATCAGCAGAAAGGACGTGAAGGTCAGGGGCCGATCTGTGGCTCATTCTTGAAGGGGGCGGTCCATTTGGACTATGTATTTCTTCGAGTTTGTTCTTCGAAAAAATGGCGTTGAGCATGGTCGCCTAAGTAAAATTTCTCGGTCGCTTTTGCGTCTTTACTCTTTAATATTTACATGGTCTTTACTTAATGTGTCATGGCGTAAAAAGCCGTGCTGTCAGGCCGTAGACACGTGGTCCATTAGTAGTTTTCATTGGTACTGGACTGTTTAGCCTCTCAGCGCGTGAACATCACTGGTGTTAAAGACAACAGGCTGTCTGGTATAAGTTCTAAAGTTCTATTCCTCGTTTTCTGACTCCAGTAAACTCTACGGCACTGCCAGATTGCAGTGAGTGTGGTCATTTTCGCTGGCTGCTGGGGCGAGTCAAAACACGGTTCAGCCTTGTGAGCACACTGGTGAGCGAGTGCGCATCGAGGCACCCAGGGCGACGTTCGATCGCAGCGCTGACCTTGCTCTGCGGCGCGGCGCACGTGGTGAACGTGCTCGCCCATGCACGCTCCTGTCTACCTGTTTTCGACTGGACCCGCAATTATAATTGCGTGACCCATCTGGCCGGTGATGTTGCCGCTCCCGGACAGCGCAAAACTGCCGCTGGAGTTGCACAAGTGGATCTAAACCGGTAGTGTTCCTCCTCTCCCTCCGCGTCGCGCGGTCGCTGCAATGGGGCCACCGTCCCGTCCTTCTGTCAGACACGCATGGCGTCGCGGAAGGCGTTTCCTTGGCGCGGATAAAAGCGGCGTGAGCGGAGCGCTGATTGGGAGGGTGCCCCTGTTCGCGCGCGTTTGTTGACGGACGCCCGCGCGACCGAACGGACGAGGACTGGACTGCGCTGATTTTTTTTTCTCTTTTTTCGCTCGCGCGGGCCCTGCTTCCTTCTCCTCCGGATGCACGCGACGGGGCACGAGAGTCCCCTCAGTGCGGGCTGTGGCAAGCAGCGGTGAGTGTTGTGTCAGTTCTCGCGGATAGATGCTCGCTCGTGACTCGTGGACTAAATCGTCCCTGACGGTAGTACTGTGCTACTGCGGCGCTGACTGAGAGATATGGACAAGCCTTGTAGTTTTAGAGCCGCGGTAACTCACCGAAGTCGTGTGCAACCGACGTCTTGATTTGTCAGCCTCATTGGATGCCCTCCGTGTCGTTTCATCGTTCTGTGGTGGTGGTTGTTTCTGCGCAGGTGCATCTGAACGAGCCTTCTCCGGTCGAGTGTCGAGATGTCGAGGTTTATTTTTTAGTGATTCCTTAGAGGGTGAGTACGAACAGTATTTCTTGCTTGCTTTCCTTTTGTACGTTATGAACGACAGTCTCTATGGGGCCGCGTATGCGTTGCCTTGAAACTACTGCGATTGCTAGTAGCGGCGGCTGTAGAGCTCGGGGGAAAGTATATATATGTGCAAACAAGCATCCGAGTTCACTGAGTCCGTCTGTCATTTCCGCGAGTGGCCTAATAACGAAGCTACCGGTAGTACTCCCTGACGCTTCCTTTGTGGTAGGCGGCCCACCAGCTCGTGTCAGGTTTGTTCGCCTGGCAGGCCTTCACCTGGGTAAAGGCCTTCTAGACAAAGACCTTTAGGTCAAAGGCCTTATGGTAAAGGCTTTTGAGCCCAATGCCTTTAGGGCGTAAGGAAATTACGTGCCCACCGTAACTAGTGCTACTGCACGAAATTCCGCGCTTAGCCATGCTAAACCGTCTGCTATATTTTTTTTTTACCATACTAGCACTAAGAACACTTGCTCACCGCAGGTCGTCTCCTGGAGATGTGTAGTTTCATTTTTCTGAAATTATTAAAAAAAATAGACGTGCCAAGAAATTACACATCCGCGCCTTTGTCGTTAAGAAGAGCCGCCCCGCTGTCGGACGCAAGAGGCGCGCCACTGAGCGGTCCTGCAGGTCCCCATACACCCTTAAAGGTGTACGCTGAGGACTGCACCGTCTACACACCCTTATATTTTCTTGTTTTTTTAAGGGTGCGCTGAGCACGTTAGCGTCTTTAATGCTCCCATGCACCCTTCAAAGGTGCAAGGGTGTTGTAGCTCCTTCGGTTGCAAGGGTGCGTGAGGGTATACGGGTGTTCTGACTTGCCGAACAACGTACATTGCAGTACAATTAAGCGTGCTTCTAAAATGATGTGAGCTGTTCGAACCTTCCATTAAATGACAGCTGCAGACCTGATGCCAGCAGCTATGACTTCAGTTTTCGCCCCCATGATCTGATAATTAACTGGATTATTTCAGCTGAAGTGCTAAGCATCACTGACTCCAAATAGGGGCTCGCTGAAATGGCATGTATAAACTTGGAGAAAGTATGCGCGTCATGGCAAGTATTGCGCGCAGCAATGGTGTCTTCTATGTATGACTCATTCCAGTTACGCTTATGCCTGTTTATGTTCCTTTGTCGAAAATGCGTGGCACATTATAGCATCGTGTTACAGTGAGCTCTGGTTTGCTGAAGGTTGACCTCCTATAGCGAGTTTTTCTTTTTATCCTTTTTTGAATGTATTCAGAAAACTCACGCGGTGAACATCATACAGACGTCATAAATGGGACTCCACACCAAACAGGCTCAGAAACACCGTGAAAGACACATTTGGGTATTGTAATTATAGTTAGGGATGCCTTAACTGTAGTGCAAAGCTAGACAGGTCGTTGGCAGCTTTTGTAGGGAATGTTTCGCTTCCCACCAAGAGTGCATCAAAAAAAAAAAAAATATCAGCGCCTTTTAAAGCAGTCAAAACATGAAACTGTAAAGCAGTCGGAAAAACGGTGCAAATGTAACGATTCCACCCTTGCTATGGGTGCGACAAGCATACTTTGCACCCTTTTAGGAGGGTGCGACTTTTATGCACGGAAATGCACCCGTAGAAGGGTGCATTTCCATATATAAAAACACGTTTGACAAACATATGAAGGAAGCCAGCAGCCACAGAAACCAAGGTGCACAGGGGGAAAGTTTCCATTATTTTTAATTTGCGGTGCTGATTAATGGGAGAAAATACTTTGATTAATCTGCCACTTAAATATATCTAATTTAGATAAGAAGAAAAAAAAAACGCCGCTGGTGAGATCCGAGCCCACGACTTCCGAATTTCGCGTCCGGTGCTCTACCAACTGAGCTACGGTGACTTTTTTTTTCTTTCATGGTATTTATTTACATGGTTTTGTATACAAAGCATATATATACATATGTGTGTGTGTATATACACACACAAAAACAACCATTTACAGATCACCTAGGTAAGCGTGGCAGAAACTGAGCTACGGTGACCGCTGTACAATCTGATTAGAAAGACAGGTTCACTCCCCTGTCTTTCTAAGAAAGCCATGAGGTGGTGGGGAGAGGAATTTTCCTTCCCCTCCTTATTACTTTCTGTCGTTCACCCCTTCCGAACGCCTGCATCCGCGTTAGGGGAAAGGCGATCTTTCCTTTGTCTTTTTCCTTTGTCGTCTTACATTCTGCCCCCCTCCCTCCCATTGTTAGCACTGGTGCTTTATGCTATTCCTGTACCTTGCGAGTACTTTAAAAGCTGCGTGTTTCGAATGTTGTTGTACACTAGGAAAAGGCTGGTCCTCCACTCGAAACGTCGTGAATTAAATTCTGTTATGTTTTTGAGTTTCTGGTGACTTATATTTCTTATATTGATCATTGATCGATCAGCTGTCATGAAATCACTTTTGATATATATATATATATATATATATATATATATATATATTTAAACGTAGACCACAGTTTAAACGTTTTAACAGTTTAAACGTAGACCAACGTTTGAAACTATTTACGTTTCCGCCGTGGAACGACCTTCGTCAGAATAATTCTGACGAAGGCCTAAACTGTGTTCTACTGACTGTGCCAAGATTTCTTTTTTCGCTAATATATATATATATATATATATATATATATATACAGTCGAACCCGGATATATCGAATTCGAAGGGGATCGGAAAATAGTTCGATATAGCGAAAATTCGATATACAGATATAGGCTAAAACTGCACTCCCGATCATAACAAATTGTGGCTTACCGTTTGGAACAGCCGCGAATCACATAGTATGGGCGCGCAATGTGAAAGCGCTTTATTTCGCGGAAAAAAAAAATCACTAATTTTGGGCTGCTTTTTCCCCTGGGAAACGAAGTTCAAAACACTGGCCTCGATCTTCTCGAGACTGTCCAGGTGCGAGAGCACAGTGCCTTCCATTTCGCCGCAACAGCGCCGAATCAGGCTAACGCTGACGCCAGTTCAGTGGCTGCGCACGGACGCGTTTCTTCGACAACACAGTTGCCCTCGTCGTCGCTGGAGTCGGCGTCTTGAACGCCAGCTACCGCTTGAACTTCGCTGTCAGCGTTAAAGTCCTCAACAGTCACTTCGGACGGAACGGCGCCGAGAAAATTGGACAAGTCGCGAAACGCGTCGTCCAAGCACTCATCGTCATCTAAATCTTCCGGACATTCATCTCCGGCCACTTGCCAAAACAGTTGGTTACTGGGGCCTGCTTCACGTCGCGCGTTGAAACACAGGCACACACACACACAAAAAAACACGCGAGGCGCAGATGGAGCGATAAGAGCGAAGCCTATGCGAGCGGCAGTCAACCCGGCTGCGAAGGAACGACAGAGGGAAAAGAAAGAGCAGGGAGAAAGATCGGCGCTCTGGGCTTCGTTTTTTTTTTTTTTTTTTTTCTGAGCTCTCTCTTTTCCCCAGACCCACGAGCGACCGTTCTCTCTCTCTCTCTTTCCCCAAGAAGCGTGGTCGCCGCGCGTCTCCATGCGGCGCTCTCTCTTCGCTGATCTCCAATGACCTTGACGGAGCACACGCCGGCGGTACAGGAGGAGAGGAGGAGCGGGAAAGCTCGCGCCGGTGGGGCGCAAAAACGGGGAACAAAAAAAAAAAAAGGGCCCTGCGCCTGCTGACTGCGGAAATGTTCTCCGCTGAGGCGGCTGAGGACCGGACAGGAATGTCTTTGGGGAAAGCGCACCTTCCAGGGGCGCGGCGCGGCGTTCGATATATCCAATGTCCGGCGAAAATTGAATTCGATATACAACGCAACTGTCCTATACTTTTACATAGTATTTTCAAGGGGGTAATCTGTGTGTTCGATATAGCCAATAATTCGAAATATGCGGGTTCGATATATCCGGGTTCGACTGTATATATATATCAAACCCTATCGTGAGGTCGAATGAGTTTATCCGTAGTTTTTCATTTTTCCATGTCTCTTTTGATTTAATAATCAGCTGCCGACGAACAAGTGCCTGATATATTCGTCGTACCTCAAAGCGTTTGAACTTTTGAAGTTATCGACACCCGGCTACTTATTCCACTGTTTGTTCTGAGTGCGAAGGCCTGCACGAATTATTTTATCCGATGTCCGGGAAAGTAGGACAAGGTTTCCTGCAGTTTTTTCCACCGCGTCCGGTTCCGCTCGTGCGCAGGCGCGGCTTCCGTGCGAGCGCCCTCTGACCCGCGCACCCCGGTGCCGTCACCGGCGCCTGCTAGCCCCGAACAGCAGCAGCGGCCCGGGTCCAGCACCTCGGCTGAGGCCGCGGCGCCGACCCCGCACCAGGCCGCCGCTGTGGTGGTGGAGGACCACAGCGGGCCGGCCATGGCACCTCCCGAGCAGGCCGAGCAGGAGCCCGAGAAGGTACGCGGCCTCTCTTTCTGCTTCATGCCCATTCGGGATGCTTGCACAAAGTCAGAAGACCTTTGTTAAAAACTTGAAGGTTTTAACACATAAAGCTGCACAGGGGACAAGGAACGAGATAGACGCACACAATACGAGCGCAGCACTGTGTGTCCTTATTATATACTACCGGACAGGACGTGAGGCAGTAGTAGGCAATTAGAGAAACCCTGCATTCGGTGTCGGTACGTTGCGTAGTAAGAGGTCGGCTCTGTTACACTTGTGCACAAGCTTGAAGGTATTGGTGAGCGCTATCAAAATACGGAAAAGGGACGAACACACAGGACGAAGCGCTTTCTTACAACTGTTTAATCTCTGAAGAAACATGACTATATACACATATTGACGTCATATCATACACAGAAGAGGGAGGAGCGCACGCGCTGACAAGAAAAGGAAAAAGAAGGAAAACGGAGGGGAAAAACAGGAGAAAGAACCCCAGTAGTGGCTCTTTTGATTGTGCACTAGCCCTCGTGATGGCAGCGCGAGTACCCAACCACTCCCGGACGAGATTCCCAGTCTCCGTAACAACCTCGCATGACGTGGATGTGATCATGCTTATGGTCCACCGCGACAGCGTTCAGCGCCGTTAAAATGAAACGTAACCTTCATATTTCCACGTATCATTAGTGTCCGTTCGTTCGTGCTCAAGGCCGCAGGAACGGGGCGTTATCATTTTTGTTCGTGACGCGAGAAGCGACCGGACTAATCTCGATTGATCATAGCCATGAAGAACTGCAACTACGTTTTCCAGATTACTGTAGTTGATTTTGACCTGTTATCTCGAAGTTCCCTTGTCGGCTTTAAATTGAGCGATGCAGCGAGCGGCGGGCATTCGTAGTTCGATGACTGAGGAGCACGTTTGTTGCTTACGCCGTTGCCGTTGCCAACGCCGTTGTTACGCCGTTGCCAACTGACCTCAGCTGCGCTTCCTGCAGATGTCAGGGACTTCGGCTGGCTGCGAGGCTGGCAGGTCCTGCCCACAAGAGACCGCCTTGCGGCGTGGGGCGTGGCGCCCTCCGCCCGATGCCCGCAGTGCGGTCTCCTTGAAACTTTGCAGCACGCAATGTTTGAGTGTGTAGTTGCGCGCACCTTTTGGACATTAGTGTCACGCATGTTTTTAACCCGCCTGGAAGCGCGCACTAGTTCTCCCGAAGTGTTTCAAAATTGCTCTTGTGTGTTGGCATGTTCGTTTTGTGGCGGCAGCGTGGAGTGGCATCCTTAAATGGGCGACCGCAAAGAACAATGTTCCCAATGTTGCAGCGCCTCCGCACGCGCCTCTTTGAACAAGCATGCGTGGACGCTCTGTCAATGAGTGAGGCTGAGTTCTTGCGCAAATGGTCGACATACTTCATCGTCCTGCGCGGCGGTCGAGTGTCGGCTTTCTTACTGCCTTACTGACGTGCTCAGTGCTGCGTCACTGCGCATGTGCTTGACTCATCAGAGCATTAAGTTCATCCATTTTGTTTTGTATTTTCTATGTCAACACAGAACAAAATAAACTTCTCTTTCTACGTCGTTGCCGTGCTGTTTAGTCCTTTTGCGGGCGCAAGTCAGCCCAAATAAAGAGTTTCGTTTGCAAGTCTTGTTGCTGTCTTCCTAGCTGACCGCTGGAGTGGCCTCACTACAACGTGACAATATTCATTTATGATGTAGCGGCACCCTAACGAACACAATTGGCAATTGTGCGGAAAGGACGCTGCTTAATTTGTAGAGGGATGTCTGCAAGCGACAGAATATGTCTGGAGCGTTGAGATGGAACAAAATTCTGCGAAATATGATACATAACCATAACATCACTCTTGACGCAGGTAAGTTCACCGCGGTTTCTCATTTTTACAAAGTCGTGCGAGGACACTGTTACTATATGGTTTAGTTGAGCAACAAATTGGGATAATTGGTAAGGTGTTATGGTAGTGCACCGATACGAAACAATATGGATAGCGCCCCGTTTTCGCGCTGTTTCTGTCCGAGTTCCGACGGTGTTCTTCCACGGTGACTCACAGGTTCCCCTGCGGACGGTCTCGGCTGCTGCGGATGGTCCCGAAGATGGGGCAGCTAAGGCTGACGGCGCCCCGGCTGCCGACCAGCAGCAGCAGAGGCCCGCGGGCGGCGTCAGCCTGTGGTTGTCCAAGCCGCGGGTCATGTGGTGGATCGCCGTGCTGGTGGCCATACTGCTGGTGGCCGTCGTCCTGGTGGCCACACTGCTCTCCACGGGAAGGGAGACCGATGACACGGTGTGGACGGACGACGCCTCCCTGCTCACTGTCTGGCCCCGGCCCAGGGGCAAGCACAGGATGATCTGGTGAGAAGGCGGTCTCGTCCCTCCCTTTCATGTCTATCGCATCCGGTGCAGTCACATCGCTCCAATAACCGACTGGACGTCTTGTTTACGGCCTAAAGACCTGCACGGACGATAGGAAGTGAGAGTTAGGCTGCGAGCGCAATGGGCCTTTTTTTCTTCGCTTGTAGCTACACCGCTTGCAACCATCTATTTATTTTGTGCTCGGGAAGCACGACCGACGATAAGGAAGAGTGCAATACACGGTAGAAAAGGTTTCCTGCATGTCTTGCCTCGTGCTACAGTAAAGCTGGTATCTGGTATACAGTAAGAGTGGTCCAGCAGACGATCGGTTATCTTGATCATCTCCTGGACTTTTCACGGCTGTCTTTACTGCTGCTTTGTCGCTTCTTGGCACTGTGACCGTTGCTTCCCAACCTCGAATCACCCGCGGGGAGCCAGTGCTTTGGCTGACGTATTGGCAGCGCTCCCGAAAACCTCGCCTGCATGGTCGGACGTTATCCCTTGCCGCCCACGCAGGTTTCGCCACGGCAGCCTGCCGCACGAGGGTCGCGAGTGGCCCGAACTGACGGCGCAGCTCAAGGAGCTCGTCACGGCCTACGACCCCGTACGCGCCTCACGCAACGCCAACGTGACCGAGTGTTTCGGGCGGCGGCCCGAACACGGCAAGGTGTGCCTCTTCGACATCCGCGCGGTGGCGCCCGAGTGCACGGCGGCCCTGGACTTCGGCTACAAGGAAGGCAGCCCCTGCGTCTTCCTCCAGTTCTCCAACGTGCCGGGCTGGGAGCCCGCGCCGCTGGCCCAGCACGAGGCCGCGCAGCTGCTGCCGGCGCCGCTGCTTCCGCTGCTCAAACCGGGCCTGGTGCTTCTCCAGTGCGAGGGGGACACCATAGTGGACCGCGAGAACCTGGGCGGCGTGGTGTACACGCCGTACCAGGGATTCCGCACCGAGTTCTTTCCGTACACGGGCCACCGCGACTACATGGCGCCGCTGGTGGCCGTCCAGTTCCGAAAGCCCAGCACGGCGATCGTCATCGGCGTCCGTTGCCGCCTGTGGGTGCGCAACCCGCCGCCCGCCGCCAATGCCTCGGCCGAGCTCTTCTTCAACCTGCTCGTCGACTGAGGAGGGCCTGTTGCGTAGCCTGTGCGGCCAGCACGTTGGAGGGCCCTTTCTCCCCACCATCTGTATCGACGCACAGTGCGCCAAAGCCGCGCTGGGGCAAGGACCAGTATGCATGACCAAGGAGGACGGTCGTTTGCTCGTGATTGAGCGGGGAGTTTCAGCCGAGCGTTACCGCACTGGACGTCAGCGGTGCCACATCGTTCTGGAGACTGGCTTTCCGAATATACTGTGCCCACAAAGAATGAGGCCACAACTGAAAAATCGATGTGGCACGTTAAAAAAAAAAAAAAAAACTGGTCCGTATGAACCGCAAGCGCAGAACCGGCCAGATAGTGGGCCAGTCTCATCGTAATGGTAACAGCGACGTCAAGTGCGGTGACGCTCCTCCGTACGGTGGCCACCGTTACGGAGACGCGCCATCTCCTTCCCCGGTACTAGCCCGCGGTCGGTACGGATCGCGCTTCATTGTTACTGTACATGGTTAGCGACGTGACCCAATGGCACGTTCCCACTCTCCTTCGGGAACTCGTAACAGACCGCGTTTCCGGTTCCGATACTGTGGCCTCCATAAGATCGGAGGCGCAGATCGTGCAGTGCTGCCGAGCGGGTACCGGACGCAGTGCCAGAAGCGGGGACGCTCGGTCTGGTGCCGGTCCCCTTCTTCACTACCGAAGGGGCCACCGCGGCGCTTCGTGCAGCGCAGCAAAGACACACAGACCACAGCTGCCGTTGTACCGTCGTTGTGAGTTCTCTGCTGGAACTGGACAGGAATGATCATGACATGTGGGCCTCGCCCTAGAAGTTCCGACTCTCTTGCACGCAGATTGGTATTTGAGGGTGGATCAAGACTGAGTCAAAAGGATGCATGTGGGGAAAGTCATGTGAGATGGTTTAGAGGCACTGCTTAACGTTTCGAAGCATCGCCAATCAATCTAGAGTGGGCTGGAGTGAGCTACAGCTCACCGCTGTAAATTGGACGCTAGAGTTTCTTTCTACACGTTGTGTTTTACTTGTGGCACCTGTTGTTATTGGTAACAAATCGTGGTTGGCCCACTCTGAGCATTAAGCGTAGATAAGTCGCATTAAACGTCCGACTCATTTCGTAAGGTGTTGACGTTCTGTGCAGCATGTACGAAGCCTCTCACTATTAGCTGTATCGCTGAAACGTTGCTGAAATTTGGCATGGAAATTTCATTCCCGTTTGCGTGAAACTCACTGGCGAGTATAGTGATGGAACTTGAAGCGGAATCAGAGGGAACTGTCGGACAGAAAGCAGGGACGTTCGCTCAAAGGAAGTTATTAGAGGCGGGCGCGAGAGTTTCGTTTTGGTGAGGATTGTTGTTACGGAGTTGCAGTTTGCGAGGTGTAGTCGCTGTTTGTTTTATTCTGTAGGGCCTAAGGGCCTTAGTTGTCACACGTCGCGGGTTATCGGAGAGCCGCTCTCGAGTACTTCATATGCCACACTGCCATTGTGTTGAAGCCCCCAGAAGTAAAGGATAGTTTCGACGTCACAAGGAAGTGCAGATGGAAGGAAGTGGGGATGGAAATTATGATGGATCACTAAGGCACGAAGCTTACGGTCTTCAGGATTTCTGAACAGTAACCTACGAGGCAAGCGACACCATGCTTTGTTTCGAAATTGGTCCAGATGCTGCTTTACGAAACGGAATTGTTATTGCAGCAGGTTAAACATGGTAAAAGAAAGAGGAAGAAACGCAAGAGAATAGTTCATTACCAGTCCAAAGTGCGTCATGAAATAATTCATGGTGTTGTCTTTTTCCTCTTTTTGTTCCTTTGCACTCTACGCGTCAAGGGACACGTACACTGGTTACCGAGCAACCGGACATTACAAAAAGAATGTACAAAAGAAATAACAACACAACATTAGAAAAAGAGGTTAACTTTTTTTTGCAAAGCGGAAAAAAAAAAGAATTCAACATTGCATTTTTAAAGGGCAACTCCGGCGTTTTTTTATACGTGCGCAGATTTTGTTGAAAGTTTCATCGCAGTCTTTCATAGCCGGGCGGCGTTTTGTTGCTATGCAGATGAATTATTAAACTGCCCATTTTGTGGCCTCAATCGGGGCTATTTCTAGGGGCAGTCTTGCGTGTGTCACGTCAAAATTTGCACGCTCGTTGATAATCGTTCTACGTTTGCTGAAGGACGAAAATTTCGAGCTTGTTTTTGGTAATTCTTCAGACAGATAATGACCCAAACTCTCACAGTCTCCAGTTTAACCAGGTAACGGGCACACAGTAGGTCAACAGTATCCGTGATGTCATAGTTAAGTAGTCTTATGAAGCTATAGTTTGGCCAAGACTCAGTTTCGGTTTTCTGGTTTTTGCGGTTTTAGAATACTGCTACTTGGTATTTTGAAAAGCGATTATTTGTGCCTAGTAGAGGAGAATCTGGGAAGTGTGAGGGGATTATCAACTTAAAATGTAAAAAAAAAACCGGGAGTTGCCCTTCAAGTTTTGTTTCCTTCAT